>NW_020884877.1:21165289-21728425 GCF_003945725.1 Corapipo altera
CGATGGGACCTTTTCTGCACAGCTGTTACCCATCCACTCAACTCCCAAACATTGCAAAAGTCTATCCAGTCACTAAATCTCCAGTTTTTCTAGCTGGAAACAGTAACTTGGCTAAAATTCTCTGACATTTCTAAGGTGTCTAGCAGCCCAACCCTATTGCCTTCAGGCCTGGCCTCCCACAGAACATGCTCTTAGGATCAAAGTAGCATTTAAAAAACAAGTGATTAGCAGCATGCTTCATACCAGAAAACAGAAACCTTGCATTGTGGCAGTCTTAAACCTCCCTTCTGTGAGTTCTTCAGTGAGCTCCTCTCCAGCTGAGTCTAGCAGAGATCATTTTAGGGAGTATAAATCAACTGCTATGTGGGAAGGACTCCTGACATTGATGCAGCTGTATCTATTTATTACAGATTAATTCTTTGCATTCAGAGCCCAGTAATTACTGCACACATACACAATAAAAAGCTCAAATAAATACCCTGAAATCTACTTAAATCAAAGCGTGTGAATACACAAGTAAACTATATTAAAATGAATTGACAGATTGAGGTTTGCTACAGTATTTCAGCTAAGTAAGAGACTCCATTTTAAGGAAGGAATTGGTAGTTACCTGAATGGCTCTGGATAAGATGTGAGATACAGCCCACTCCATCACTGAGCAGATTACTCAGAAAGACAGTGTTTGAATATGAAAAAGAGAGGATTCCCCTTGTAATCCATGATCATATTATCAAACAAAAGCTAGTTCCAAACCAGATTTCTTTTGCACAGGTGATAGGGAAACAAAATATATGCAGAGATGTTTTTCTCTTTTAATTTTTTTTTTCTCCTTTGAAAGATCACTTCTAGGTAAACACCTGTGTTTGCTTTGACTCTGTTCATAGTTCTCTCAGTCATGGACTCAGTAGCCAAATAAGGGTTTCGGTAGGCACATTTGAAGGACCAGACTTTGAAGACCATACTTTCAATCAGGCTTTGCCCCAGAAATTTTTATGACAAATTCGTGACTTTTACATTGTGTTTAAAGAGAGAGATCTCATTTTCTACAGCAAATTACACAGCCAGTACTGCACAAGAAGGAAGACTGTAAATTCTTTGGCAATAAATACCTTTCAAGTATTTGACCCTAAAAATACCATAAAGTATAATACGCTTAAACTATGGTTAGTGCTTTGAGTGTAAACGCAGTTGTTTGGGCTTACTTTGTGTTGCCTATGAAGGAACGGAAGAGAAAGCAAAATTAGGTCACCACATACAGGGTCAAAGGTGAGACAACAGCATTCATTACCAAGGTATGGACACAGAAATACTGTTGATACCCACGGAAACCCTTATGATCCCTACCTACAAACAACTGGCTGTTGAGCTGCAAGCGAAAGTGCCCCTCAGTAGGTGCCTCCAGGACCTTCTTGGGGAGGCTGTCCACCTGGAGAGACGTTTGCTTGAGGTTCCTCTCTGCTCGGATGTAGTGCCACTGGTTGTCATTCAGGGGGCTGGGAGACTGCACAGTGGCTTCTGTGGGGCCATTCCCGACATCTATGGAGAAGGTGATCTCTTTGGGGGCTGGAACAGATAAACAGATGTGAAGAGGAGGTGAAGGTCTGATTTAAATTGTGGTTTTGACATCAAGAAATCTTACATAAATATAGGGTTCATTAACTTTTATGTCAGCAAAGAGTACAGGATCATTTACCTCCCATCTCCTACACAGCAGTTTATACATAAATTTAAGCCTGCAGCCTCACTGTTTGATCTCTGCTTTGATTATGCCTGGCTGTGGGTACACATCTTTTTTTGTCATAACAGTTACTGTGCTCTAGAAATGGAAGTTCTCTTTATGAAGCAAAAGCGACAAATGTTGCACAAAAGTCACACAATGGTACCAAAAGATTTTGGACAAAAAAATGCTAAGATGGGAGAAAGGACGAAGAATCTCTTTCCAACTAAATCTTTCAAACTGTATGTACTTAACAATTACATAACTTGGCTGCATATGGTAGGAGAGAATCCTACAAGCATTTGTTTGCCTAAGTCTGACTCAAGAAGCAAGAAAAAATAGATGAGCAAACCTAGATCACTGGTGATCCTAAACCAAATTTGTATATATAACACATGTCTAGAGATAATAAGGCACCTAGAAACAGGACAATAGTTGAAAAACAAACCACATAATGGAGTCTACTGTGCTCTACTGGAAGCCTGAAGGAGGCTAGAACTTTTTAACATTCTGGCTACTGATTATTTTTCCTCTTCCTAAAATGCTAAATGCACCACGAGACCAAGAATCAGGTCCACAGATCACAAAACCAGAAGGTTGTAGGTAGACTGAATTTCATAAAAAACCTGTTATTTCAAGCCTCAAAAATTGGATAGGTCTAGTTTTGGAAGCTGCTTCTTAGATAGTTAAGATAGGAAACGCTCCATAGGGATAGACAAAGATCAATTCAGAGCCTCTGCATCTGCTAAAGAGCCGTTTCCTTTAGAAGCAGCTGGTCTGTAGAGCTTCCTTGGTACAAGGCCTTTAGGCTGCAAATTCCATCTGGCACGAGGAAGCACAGCATCAAACTACTGGTGAGAAGCCCAAGTTTAAAAGATTTTTCCCAAACTTTTAAATAACTCATTTCTCTAGGAGTACAGATTCAACACAAATCCAGAAACTTTCACTAAACAATCTTAGTTTACAGTATTTGTTACATTTGATGCCATTTTTACTTCTATATCCCTGAGAATGAACCACAGTACACTGAAGTACAACCAAATTGGACTTTGATGTGCAATTAACAGTAAATCATACCTCATTACCTTGTGATAATGCACCATGACATTTACCATTGGTTTAATGAATCGAAGGGCCTTAGGGCCCTGTTTTATTAATTTTTATGTTGGGGTTATTATAAGCATATTATCAAATGCATAGCACTCAGTTTGTTTTCCCTAAGCTTGACAGAATTTGGAATACAGAAGTCATATTTCATGTCAAAGCCACAGTACTCTTTTATCACTGATAAATATTTGAAGTTGTCAGAACAGGAGTGAGGCAAAATCTCACTAATTAAATTTCCTGCTATTCTCCTTTATATGCTGAGTAGCAGTTACATTGCACTCACTATATTTTCAAGTATTCAAGACTCATTACAACTGTGACTGTCTTATCTTGCATTAGTGTCCTGTCCTTCATAAACTCTCACCTTGTAGCTGTACTATACACACTCAGTTCCTCTGAAATTCTAGGACTGCATCAGGCTGGGTATGTTACTGATACACGAATAAAAGTAACCATCAGAATGGTTGTATTAACTTTTTCAACTTTCAACTAAAATTACAGCCTATGGGTACATCTAACCAGTAATTTTTTTCTCTAAAGAGCAAAACAATAAATATAAATGTTGAAAAAACTACATTCCTACACTTGTTTAAGAAAGATAAACATAACAAGGTTAAGCATAATGACCAAAGCTATACAGGGAAACTCTTGACAGGAGTGATAGACAAGTCTAGATTAATGAGTCTTTATGTCTCCATCTTATCCTCTTCAGGCATCTCAAGACAGCAGAAAATATGCCCTTGCACTTGTCAAATTGGGTAAATACCCCAAGATTTCTTAACGGTGAAACTTACAGCTTATTTCAATTCGTATGAAGTCTTTAATCCCAAGGTTTTCCAAGAATACCCCAGAGACGGCAGTAGTTTTGAAGAAGAAGGAGATGTCTGCACTAAACTCGGCGTGGAATGTGGGGAAGTGCAGATAGGAGGCCTCTGTGTTGAAGGAAGCAGCGTTCCAGAACTGTCCTGCAAACACAACCCCCTTCTCTATAGTTAATTGGCACAGGACAGCAGCTGTAAACTGCATGTGGAAAGCCACCTTTCATCAAAGAAATAAGTTTAAAAACAAGAAAAAGATAACTACCAAAAAAACCCAAAAAACCAACCAACCAAAAACAAACAAACACACCCCCCCCCAACAAAAAACAAACAAACAAAAAAAACAAACTAAAGGAAAGAGAGAACATTCTGTACCTATGGAAATTGAGAAGAGCTAGTACTCACTGTCTCCATAGCAACGCAAAGGGCCGATTTTCCAAGCAGCCTCAGAATTTGATCTGTTTGTGTCAGTGATCACTATCTGAGTTACAGGCAAATGGTCTTTGAAAGTAAGGAGGCCGGTATCATTTGTCCTGGATTATAATATACAAACAGAAAGAGGTAGATTAACCACAGACAAAACCCTCAGCATTCCTTACGCAAGGCAGCATTTAAAAGACGTTTACTGAAAGACAAAAGATCTTTTGCAGAATTACCTGGGAGAATGATGACCAGTACACACTATTTAAGACATATACATTCATATGTATGTTCTGTCCTCATATGCAGTAATGACCACTGGACACTATTTGGATACATGATTCTGTCTGGGATGGCTGTAAATGTGCTTCAGCTGTGCAGAAAGACTGTGAAGCCAAAGCAGAATGCTGCCATGTTGACCAATGGGCATTTATGTAAACTAGGCTCTACTGGGTTTTCTCAGCAGGATGAATTTAATGTGCATCAGGCATAAGTCCAAATTTTCATTTCTGTAAGTAAAGTTAGCTGGAGACAGATAACAGCATTTATTCTGGCTTTATGCTTTACCCAAGCAGGAAGAGGACAGGCGATGCCTGATCTAGCACACTTAGCACAGGGCAGCCAGACAGCTACTGATCCAACTTCAAGATGGCTGGGAGATGACTGACTCTGCACACTGCAAAACCGGCTGAATTGGCAGAGGGAGTTTTGACTGAATCAGTCCTTTGTATTATGTGCCAGTGGAAATTTTCGTTCACCAACTGAAATACTGAATGCTGATTTACTACAATGTCAAACTTCTCTTGTTTGCTTAGCTGAGCTTATTCTTCAGCTCCAACTAACTTACCCATGGCTACTAGAAAGGAAGAGAAAAGAAAGAAAGATTCCTAAAGGATAATTTCTTTGTTTTCACCCTGAGTGTGCTGGAAAAATTGTTGCCCCCAAAATGCAGCGTGGTGCTTCATAGCAGCCCTCAGGTCCTTAAGCTGATCCAGTGGCTTTGACTCTGGCAGGGTGTACAGGTGTGCATTCATCCCACTGTACTTCATGAACTCAGCTGAGTCCCTCAGGCACCCAACCCTGACCTTACTAGAGCAGAACTGCCCTTTTGAGGTATTTCTTTATCGATTGACAATAGAGAGGTGAGTGCTACTGAATGTCATCTCCATAGTGTTGTTTTTTTCTTCTCCTAGCTTCTTTTCTCAAGGTTAAGGTATCCTGTACATCTGGGCACATGAACATGGCACAGCATCCTTCACAGAACCAAATCTCAATAGTTTTAGAGGAAGGAAAGATCTCTACCTCTGTATGGCCCAGATCACCTCTCTGCTCAGAGGTGAAAGACTTCATGCTATACGTGGGGATGGTAACAATGACCATATCCAAAATACCAGTAATCCAAACCTGCTCTTCCAGGCAGGTGTGACACAATGCCTCAGGAAACAGGTATCACTTTTTGAGTGATACTACTGTCAGAGAGTCTGACATTCCAGGCAGGATTCCAGACTTGCCTATATCCTGCTTGTAATGCCAACTTCCACAAACATACCTCTAGGTGTAGTTCCAGTTATGGGAAAGGACACAGACTTCAGCAAAGAAATAATAATCAGGATGAACACTGCAGCTGTGCTCTGTCACACAACCTTGGATGTTTGCTTGGCTAAGTGCTCTCCTCCGATTAACGTTTGAAAAAAACAGAAGTATTTTGATCTTTTTTTATAAGGGCTGCATACATTGCATTGTTTTTCATTGTTTCTAGTTGCATGCAGCACAACTAATTGTCTCATAATGCCAAGGGGAAAAGGAGAGGTACCCTCTCTGACCCTAACATTTTCATCTTACTTCAGTGGGTGTCTGACATGCAAATAACTACAGGCAAAGTGCAGTAAGATGAAATTCCCAGGCACCAGGAAGAGTGATGCCTTCGATACAGACACAGAAGGAAAACTACCATGTAGAAATCAAAAGTATGTGGTCTCCAAATCTCTTCACGGCAGACTCTCAGTAGCACACTCCTATAGCTTATTCTATCAATATTTGAAAGTTAGTGTAAATGCTCTCAAAGTATTATGAAATAGATGTAACAAAAGTTGAACTATTTGAGTATTTCTTAGGAAAGAATGTAACTAAGCTGGCATTTACGTTTTTAAAATAAACTTTTCAAAAATCACAAAATATCTAGGGAGACCTTCTGCAAATTTATTTTAATTCAAAATATAGTGCAGTCTTTTTACTAGCTATGATCAGGATTAAAATAAAAATCAGTATCTTCCTACAACTAGCACTGAAAATATCTACAAAAAACCATGAAATGATGACATTTTAAAGATATCTATTCCACATCTCTAAAAACTGCATTGCTTATTAGATATTCTGTTATACTGCATGAAGTTCCTTTATATCAAATTTTATGATTGAGTTTTTATTAGTTATATGCCAGTGTCACAGCAAACTTTAGTAGCGTAGCTCAACGGTGAGAGAGAAAAATATTCTAGAACTAATAAAAATCTTCCCTTCTTTGTTAACGCCTTGAAAACTCAATCAAGCTTCTCTTCAAGCTCAAATAGCACATTTTATATGTTTTATTCTTTCACACATGGAAAAAATCCCCTCATATAATGATACTTATTTTCATACAAGCAGCCACTGAAATAAAACCTATCAGGAAAATATTCTGTCCTTCAGAGAATGTACCAGCTACAGGAAGAACATATGTATTGTTGCAGTTAATTATTATTATTTCATGGTAGAAAATTAAGTTTTTATTGAAAAGTCAACACCTACAATGTTTCAGTTAAGAAAAGCAGATAAGAAAGTTGAAGACACTGTGAATGTTTCAAATTCCTGGTATTTTTTAAGTTGAACTTATTTTAGACTCCTCTTACAAAGCACCACGATTCCTTTTCTCTATGTGGTACACTATGGCAGCCTCTCAAAAGAAATGCATTATTCCTGAGAGAGGAGCAGAAGAGCTTCATGTACCTGCACAATAACTTCCTGGAGGCACTGCTGTGGCACTACAAAATACAAATATACCAGGGCCTGGACAAAACGTTTGGAATTTTTGCCTGAAGGGGGCTTGGGGATCACTTTTAATGTACTATGATTTTCAAATAAAATTGCTATTTTCTGATAGAAAGCATCTACACTATGATGTGCACATACATGATTTTGTCTTTTAAACAAAAATAAAACCTTGTTAGATTAATCATTTTTGTGTTTGTTCCCAGAGCTCCTTTTTACTTATATGTATTTTAATTTAGCAGTTAACACACACTTAAAAACAGATTATATTTGCTTTTCCACAGCTGCTTCTCGGGTTAACCAAACCCACCACTTTATTTCTGTTCATGTGTTTCACATAGCACTCTGTGACCACTTCCACCAAGTACATCCTTTGCATCACACTGTGTCCTGCTTCTCAGTATTGAGAACTATAGGAGGGTAGTTCCCTTGAGGAACATCCTTGCGGGGTGATGTTCCTTGGCCAGGAATGTAAATTAAGTCCTGATTTCACAAAAATCAAGCCAGGTTCAATCACTTCCGTCAAAGGAGTGCTGTACGCACAGAAAATGGTATAAATAAATTAATAAACTTGAGAAGTAGACCTCCTGCTTATCTGACTTGGCACTCAATTTGGCACAAATTCAGATGAAAATCTGAAGGTTTTTGAAGGTGGAAAGAACCCTCAATGAACAGATATTTCTCTGAGCTCTTAACATAAAGGATAGTATCAATTTGTACTTCCCACAAGCAAATCCCAAACAAAACAAATCTAATAATGCCTTTTAAATTAAATCACTGAAATTTTTTTATTTATGGGTATTAAATAAAGTTGGATGTCATTTGTTTACCCATGTCTGAAGATTAACGTCTGCATCTACCCAAAAGACTTCCTTAATAAGCTATGAGGCATGTTACACATCAAACAAATGCTCTATTTATGGGCTGATTTAAAAAAGAAAAAAAAAAATTTGCTGCAAGCACAGCAATGCTAAAGGTGATAATGTAGCAACTGGATATTTTAGGATGTAGTAAAGGTAGACTTACCTATAAATGACAAATAACTATTTTGATCATAACATTATGAAACTATTTTTCTTCTTCCTGGCTACCAATAAAAGCATGCTCAACAAACTCTTACTCTATGGTGTCCTAACAGTGTGAGCCATCATAAATTGCTAATCTCCAGGTAGCCATTTCCATATTTTTTTCTAACAGATGGTAGAACAGTGGTGCCATTAAATATAATTTATTCTCATATTATCCCCTATTGGTACGTTTTCCTCTTGTACATTAATGAAAACTCTAGTGGGAACAGAGCCTCAGTAGTCAGATATTCAGTACAGATTTTCATGACTACCACACATTTGGGGAATGGAATCAGCAGATGGCAATGAAGTGCATAAGGGATGGGCCTGTGAAACAGGCTTCCATCAAAAAAAGTTTTGGGGCCTGTGCAGGACATACCATTAATAATCCAAAGCAATAAATTTTAATTGCTATGTTATCCATGATCTGTATAACAGGTGTAACAGTTGAAGGCAAGATGCATTGCCTATATTTGGCTGAATTAGAGAAGAGGTACAGAGTTTGGTAATGATAGTAAAGAACTGATTCCTGACACCTCAGGGTCCTGCTACAGTCAGCTCTCTGCAGGCAGCTCTTTTCATTTGTTCACAAATGCAGTCATGACAGTAGATATCCAAGACAGCTCTATACAGGCCAGGTCACCTCTGGCAGGGTTTATTTATGAGCTCACAGGCTCTGTGGAGTTGCCTGCATTGCTTCTGGGGGAATGGATTCAGTGTGGGATAGTGGCTGAGTAAACAAAACCTGTCAAATGTGAGCTTGTCAGGGTTTCTCTGCCCTGCTCTCCTCAGCCCTTCCAATTTTAGCATCCTGGCTCTGGCACAGCTTTGTACAAATATAGCTCATCCAAACAAAACTTCGTTCATTTCCATGTGGCTTTGCTCCTCCTCATACAAGGCTGGATATGTTCAGTATATCTCTGCAAGACAAACTGTGTTTGACAATAGCAGTATCCATCTTCCCTTTTGTTCCCCTCCTTTTCATGTCCTGTGGTTTCCTTACTCCATGGAGTGCCCCAAAGACATGATAAAGAGGTGAGCACGGAAATGGCAAAGGCTTAGTTCCCCAGTGAAGGAGACTATTCTGGAAGATAAAAGGACACTCCTACAGTTTGAATAGGAAGACTGGAGAATAGAAATAAAAGATGGCCAATCAGCTACTCACTGGAATTAACAGCCCACCACACTTTGCTGAGAAGCCAGAGCTTCTGTACAAAATGAGTTCCAGAGATGCCTCTCTTTCTATACAAAATAAAAAGCTGTGAAGTTCTCCAAATTCACAAGGTTTCCAGGTGATGACTGGCTTCACTAAATTTTTTTCATTTGAAGTGGAAATTGGATTCTAGAGAGACCAAACCAGAAACGGACTTCAGGACAGTCATACATCACCATGGTATGGAAGAGTTTCCTCCCATTTAAATGCAAGGTGGTGGTGAGCAGCAGGGCTTTAACTGCCAAGGCAAGAGAACTTTGCTTGAGATGGAAGAAAACCTGGGAGAGGTTTAAGAATCCAAACAATCTCATTATAACACTACCCTGTCTGTATTTCAGTAATGCTTTATCCTTTAGATCAGTTTAACACATTTCCCCAGTTATGCCTGCATCAAGAATGCATCCTCTGTTTGAAAGAGGGTATGTGTTTTGAAATAAAATTGCAAATCTGCCTCATCTATACACAACTTGTCTCAACAGTTAACTATTCTCAGTGTGGGGGAGGAGGAAGAAAGAAAAATAAAACATTTTATGAACTAGATTTAGCTTCAGCATGAAGCCACTGGATCTCTATGAATGTTCCCAGCCACTAGCAAGTTTTTTCAACAGTCAGAAATTTCTCTTTTTTTTTTTTTTGAAGCATGCATAAACTACAGTCAAAGAGCGTTTGACACCTTTCCAGGTCCCTTGCTTGGTTCAAAAACTTAAGGTGGCAACTTATGCCTCTGCTTCCTCATCAGAGATCTTCTCCCATTCTCTGGTAAATACCATGAAGATGCTCCACTATCCTGCAGTGACAGAATTAGCTGTAATCATACTACAGAGCTTGGAAGTATAATGGGGAGCTGGATAGAAGAAGATACTTATCAGTATAATGGTTTAATAAGAACAAAGGTGAAAAACACAAAAGCCTTCCCCATAGAGCACTTTTAATTATACATTCCTGTTCATCTGGCCAGGGGACTAACTTGTTGTCAAGTAAGAGCCCAAAAATAGCAGCAGGCTCAGGTGTCTGCTCAGATATCATTTAAAAGTCAGCATGCCTAGAAGTACATATTGTGTGCTGCCAAACACCTGGTTCAGGACTTTGTCAGGTCTGCCTTCCATTGTTTATGATTTCTTTGCTGCTCTGAGAAATTAGTAGCTCCTTCTATACCTAAGATTTAGTCTATGGAAAGCAAATCAAAGCAAAATTTTAGGCCTGTCTCCTCTTCAGAAGGACGTTCCAACTATTCTAGAGAGTTCCTACCTTGGAGCAGCATGATTTATCTAAAAGAGTAAAAATGATTTTCTGGTTTTCCACTCTGCAGCACCCATTTTATTTCATGCTGAGGCAAATAAATGCATCTATTGCTGTCTTGCTCCTTCCACTATAATGTATAGCAAGTTAAAGTCACAGTTCAGATCTCAGCAGGTTTCAGGTTTTAATGCTCGTTATATATCAGGGGGTCAGTGTTCTAGCAGGGAAACACAAAAGCAATCTTCAAGAGGCATGAAATTTCTTATGTTTAGAAACTCTTCATAAAGGTCAGAGGTTTTTCAGCTTTTAAAAAGACAACCTGCAATTTAGAATGCTACCAAAGTAAAAATTTCTCATGGATTAAACACCAAAACAACTGAACCTCCAAACCAACAAACAGTAGGCAGTTTAGCAGAGGAGACTTCTGAGCATATTCTGCTATTATCATGGAATTAGGAGAAACAAGTAGCTCTGTGAGCTGCCAAGCTAATGACGCATGATTTCCAACATCTCCCTCCCATGAGGGTTTTCCAAAATCTAATAGAAGTGTACGCTTCCTTAACTTCTTTCTTGTGCATTTTAATTGGCTTTTTCCCCTCAGCCTGGCATAAATTTTCATAAAATGTGTAATTTGTAATACTTTCGAGATTTCTCTTTCTCTCTTCAAGATGTTTGAAATCATTGGGTGTGGGGTTAAAATGGAGATAAACACCCATAGCATAACGTGTTTGGGTCTCATTTCCTGAGGAGACTTAGCTGAAACATTATAAAACTGCATTTAGCTTTCACCTTGCATTGGTTTGTATGACCTAATGGTGCAGTCCTGCAATCACAGACTGCAATCTAAATGTCTGCCAGCATAACACCCTGTTCTACTTGGGAAGTAGCTCACTGAAAAATGGAATGTGGATTATGAAATGAGCCAAGCACTAGTAAAAACAGATGCTCTTGATGCTCATGTGTAAACCTTGTCAAAAGCGCATCTGATAAACAAACATTAAAGAAAAGATAGATTAACATGCACAGCCAGCCTATTCTATACAAATCACATGCATAAGCCAACGTTTACATAAACATCTTCCTGAAGAAATCCCCTTACAGTTATAATTTTTGAAAACGAATCGTGACCCCAGGAAAATAAATGGTCCAGGCAAATACTCACACTGTCTGGAAATCAAGCAACCAAAAAAACCCAACACTTACAGTGACAAGTAATTTCTGATTTTATTTTTTTTGTATTTCAGGACTCTTTACAGTTCCTTTCTGCTCATTTTAAGTGAAGGTTTCACGGGGATAATTTGGACACTATTTCAAACACAGTAGCCTATGACAGTAAGACATTTCTTGTCTACTTCTGTTATTCATAATTTCTGAACTACTCAAGGTTAAAATATCTTTTTTTCAGAGAAAGGACAACAGCTCCTATCAGTGAGTGGTCCAAAAGTAAGTGAATGAGAGTTTTCACATCAGTGTTTCAAATTGCACTTCCAACAACACTCATCTGGCATTTCAGTCCCCTCAAACACAATTAGGAATTAATTAGAAAGTTCACCAACTATCTCTTGGTGGTTGGAGTTCTCTGAAGGTGCAGAGAATGAGAGAAGATTGTGAGGTGGCTTTCCCAAATTCATGCAGCATCAGAGCACACCTAAAGTCAAAAGCCAGGGAAGGCTTTGAATATTCATACTGGAACTAAAACTTCCTATGGAAACTAAACCAAAGCCTACAGAAGCCAAAGCAAGTCTTATTATTGACTTTAAAAAGCTTGGGATCCAATGTAAAAAAACATTAAGGCACATACAGATATACTGTCTCTTAGAAAAAATACTGTTCTTTTCAACAGTACATATTTCTTGTTTAGCTGTACCTGACTTTTGCTGTCTATACTTGAATTTTCTCCTCTGATATATGCCCGTGAACCAATCTCCCAGAACCTTTATTCATGTAATGCTCCAACTGAATAAAAATTTTTAAACAAATACAGTTACCGGATTCAGCATTCAACGAGAAATATTTTTTTGAAGACCACCCATTCCAGCAACATGCTTCAGCCAGATATCTTGGTTTTGGTTTAAAAAAGAAATTTAAGATGAAATCAGAAGTCAAAATTCTAGTTTGACTTTCATTCTTGTCTGATTATACTCAAGCAATTCAATCTTCCTGAACTGTGAATCAGGAAAGGATTTAACCCTTCCTTTCCTACTTCCTATCACCAGCTCTTCATACAGATACTGCCATTTACATGTTAAAATTATTACCATTCTTCTCTATCTGCGTCACAGTTGCAAAAATATCTCATATCCAGACAACTTTCTTCCAGTCCACATGCACATTGTTGAATGCCCGGAAGAGATCCTCCCCAGTAAAGATGCTTTTCATTGGCACGGCCAACCCACCAAGCAAATGGCATTCCATCTGGATGAAGGGGAAAAACCGGGGAAAAAGAGAGAAAGAGAGAGAAAGAGAACTTGATAAGCAAACCAGATTCTCCTGAGAATGAAAAAGAGAGTGAAGGTGAACATGTTGGATAATACCAAAAGAAAAGATGCAAACTACAAAGTAATCAACCATAAACTTTGCCCAAGTTCCATTTTATGGAATACATGTTGGGAAAGCAGCAGTTGTACTGTAATCTCATTTGGAGGAGCAGATATTTTCCCCATAGGGCTCGTGTGCTAATCATATATGAGAACCTTGGTGCCTTTCAGCTGCAAAGACTTTTGATGTGCAAACCCATCATCACTGTCTGCATCATCTGTGTCCAGTGTTTCTGTGTGACACTGGGGGGAGATCTGATCACTGATGGAATCTGAAAACAATTCTCCTGCCACGACTCACACTGGGCAGCTGTGTTGTACCATGTAGTATTGGCCAAGGACCTCTTGTAGAGTCATCAAGTTTTGTAGAAGACGTTAGCTCTTAGACTAGAATTTCTTACCTTATATATAAAGAACAAAAATCTTCAGAAATAATGCACAAACCGATCTATTACTATACGTTCCTCTCAAAACCAAGACCAAAATTTCTATCAGTTTCCAAGGGAGTAGGACTATTGTTCTCCAAGGGCAGAATTTGTAAATGCAAAGCTCCAAAAGATATTAAACAAGGTAGGACATAAGTGGGAAAAAGTATTTCCCTGCTTGAGAATCAATTTATCTCCGTGAAGTTATTTTCTACCAACAGGAGCTCTAAGATCTATGCATTTATACAAACAGAGATATTTTTTTTTTAAATTTCAGAATCTGTAATGCATCAAGAATTAAGTATAGTCAGATACAGTAAGCAGAATCAGATGTAATGAAAGTCACAGATTACCATTTTCTAAGACTGAGTTTGTCTTCCAGCTCAGATAACTTTTTCATTGACTTCTTAATCCTTAAATCAAGAAATGTAATCAGTTATACTTAAGGTAGATGGCAAAATTTAGCAAAATTGACATATCAAGACTTTTTGATCAGAGCAGCTTGGAAAATTGAACTGCACTGCTAATGTAGAAAGATGCATCATTTTATTCTTCCACTTTACTAACATTGTTACTAAGGAGTATTTCTCCTTATACAAAGCAAGAAAGACTAAAATATGAAATGCAATCATGGTTAACTGCAGAGTGTAAGGGACTAATTAAAATGAGTTTCAGAATTACTTGGCAAAATTAATTCATGTTTATTTTCCTTCTAAGCTTAGACTACTGAACTGTAAATTCATGAAAAAAGGAAAATAAAAATAGGAAGAGCAACTGCATCCTCATGATACCAACGATTAAGACATGATGAATTTGACCAATACCCAGAGGTACTCATTAGAAAAACACAATTCAAGAACATCTAAGGATTCATCTTACAAAAATGTACACTCTCATTTTAAGTCTCATATTATTATCAACACATGATTTCTTTCTTTTCTATTCAACTGATTTTTGTACAGAAGTTGATTGTTGCAAACAGTGAAACAGTTTTATACTACATTACTGGGAAATTACTTGGTAAAGCTTGGAATAGTAATGTTAATTGAATAAAAGGGTGATTTGTCTAGGAGTAGAAATAGATATTATACAGAAGTGCTTAATCTAATTTTAAAACTGTCCATTATGAAAAAAAAATATTTAGATAAAGATAAATATTTCAGGCCAATAGCAAATAATGGCATTCATTAATCAAATGCAATATGTGTCAGATTCTTTTGGCAGAAGTCATTATACACTTAAACATAACAGTGAAATAAGCAATCATTCACATAAATTAAGAATAAGCAGTTTTCTGACGTCTTTTTCAGATCTGTTGTTATTTGTTTTATTGAGCAATACCAAACAAACACATGCACATTCTGATTTATGATATAGACTGGGGAAGTGGTAGCAGAACCACAGTTTGAGTAATTTACAAGGAAATTAAATACAGTGCTAAAAAATAGAGCATTCAACATTATAAGGAACAGTCTTAGATTGTCAAGGGAATAGACTATAAAAAACCAGTGTCTTTTCCAAAATTCTATTTATTATGCAGAGTTCTGCCACCCTATTATCAAGATGAGTAAATTTTTCTCCATAACTAGTCCCTTCGAAATCAATTGTATTATTAAGGAATATTATGCCCTGATTCTTCAAAACGCTTTCCAACATGCTTAGTTTTTTAACACAAGAGAAATCACAGAGGTATTCAGAAAAGCTCTTAAATCTAAGGTACTACAGCAACTTGCACAGTTTAGGAATTCTGAAACATATATTGTATGTCATATACCTGTAATGTTGAAGCAAAGCAATACTTCACTAGCAATGCCAATTAATCTATCTCTGATTTCTTTCCAGAAGTTTACTCTGTAATACCTGGGCAGAGTTGGAGGACATCTTGCACTGAGATTGAATTTAGCCAACTTCTGTTGATTAAGATTCTTTCTTATTAGCCTGTATATTCTTTGCAGTAACTTCACTTCAGTAATTATGGTATTATCATTTTTTCAAAGCATTATCAATTCTCCACCACCTCAAAATGAATTAATTCCCTATATGTGATGAAGCCACAGACCAAATCAATGACATTAATCAAGGATTTAACTTGACTCCATAACCTTATGGTTACATAAGTCAGTAAAATGCTGCTTAAAAATTTCTAAGCTAAAAAGTCTACTAATAAGAAGCACTACTAATTCTTTTTGAGACTGGAAGTGGCACTTAGTGCCATAGTCTGGTATCTATGGCAGTAGTGGATCAAGGGTTGGACTTGATGATCTCAGAGGTCCTTTCCAACCTGGTTGATTCTATGATTCTATGATTCATTCAGTGCTTACATTGTACCTAAAAATACATTATTTAGAAAAAAAGTTGTCAAAAGCCTACTGTGCAAATAAAAGTATTCTTTTTAATATATTTTTGTCTATTTATAACAGTAAAAAAACTCCTATAAATTTTTTTTAGGGTTGCCTTTGAACTCCATACTATGATTTTGAAGGAGAACATGTGGGAAAAAAAATCTCAAACCAAGCAAAACGAACAAGCCCAAAGTGACTTAATTCACCAGTAACAGAACAGAGACCAGTTTCTTTTAAGTGATTTCCTTCTGTAGTGCTTAAGCTGCCTTTGATATGTTTTAATTTTGATAAAAAAATCTTTAAGAAAGGCATTTTTTTTTGTTTTATTTTCTGCAGAGGAAAATAACATTTTGAGTAATTATATTGTCTGGAAACCTCTGCGAACAGCTGTGATATTTATACTACTCTTTTTACCATAATTTAATATCATATGGAATAAAAAAAGTAAACAGGCACACTGAATACTGTATCAAAACAAATACTGCTACTCATTCACACTGCCAGGCAGATTGCAGAAAGTAAGGTTTTGGCACAGGTCTTCTGAAAGGAAAGAATAAGGGGTATCATCTTCAGCTGATCATCCTTATGTTTTCCTCTACCTGTCTCCATAGGCTGGTTCTTTGTGGTCTAATCAACAGCTGTATACGTGTATCCAAAGAGCCAAGACTCTGAAAACCCTGACATATACAATACTGCCATATATACAGACAAGAACTCTGTGTCCATCATGCAAGGCACAGAGAGTAAGCTCCTCCCAGATGTCAGTTGTTCAGCAGATCCCCAGTACCTACTCTGTCAATGTGCTTAACTAAACTGTTCATTGTTAGCTCTCTGTATGAAATCTGTTCCAGCAGAAGCAAGGTTGGCACAGACTGTACAGTTAACAAGCACAGAGGCTGAGCACTACGAAGAGGAGAGCAGACATGTGAAATTGGTTACCAAAGATCCTTTGAAGGAGATGCAGATTGAGATCAAATTCACCTGCATTGCGTATCTGCCTCTTCCAGTGACAAGAATGGCTGAACACATATTTGGTGTCCTTCTACCAGCTTACAACAAAATATCTGTCTTCTTAAATCTCCCTCTTGCTGACAGTTCTCTCATTTTCTGTATTAGGAGACATTGACACTGCTAGAAATACAAGTTATTTTTAAAGGGTTAAGGATTGTTCAGGTTTTAAATGCCAAAGAATATTTTTCAAAAAGTATTTGTATAGGCACTCAGAAGCTGGAGGAGACACAGAAACAGCATATTCCAGAAACATTTAGGACTATATCACTATATGTATAAATTCCAAGCAACTTTTATGAACTCAGTTTGCCTTTATATAGGCAGAAATTCTTAGTATTGACTTTTATGTTTATACAGCATGAGTTAAACAAAAGCCATGCATTTTTAAAAGTACTATGTTTAAAATATTTGTCAAGATTTGTCTGCATCATTTTCCAGGTCGTTCTTGCTATCACAACAAACAAAAAATCGGGAAAAAATTTATGGAAATATAACTAGATAAACTGGATCCCGTGTTATACTCCTGTGCTCTATAAACCTAAAGTCTGACACAGCATTTATATACCCCTAACACAGCCAAGGTTTTTGGGGTACCCAAGTTACTGAAACAGGTCAGTTAAATGTCTTTTTCACCACCACATCAAGTCAATTTATTTGCATTTGTCTATTGAAACACTGAAACCGCACTGTACTGAAACAACATTCTCTTGGCAATCTTCATGCTCTTTTTTTCCTTCCAAATTCAAACCAAGTTAAGCAGAATTGAATTTGTTAAAACTTACATCTATCAATTTTACTGATGAAAATGTAGATTAATTTACATCCATGCTGTTTTCTTCTAAGAGGAAAGATTCACATATCAAGAGTTAGTGAGAATTAGGAAAATACTGATTGTAGAATTGCATAGAGTAATCAAACCCAATTCTTTGAAACTGTACTCAAAAACATAAAATGCCTGTTTACACCAATTACTCCAAAAATATCAAATTCTCCAAATGGCTCACCTGATATATTGAACAATGTGAAACATGCAGTTAGCATATTTTTTATACATGTATCTGTATATATATATATACACATGTATCTGAGGCAATTTCAACCTGAACAAATGAATTCAGAAGCCTATCCAGAGTATAAATTATGGTCTCAGCTAATCAATTTTTAAAAGGCTCTGAATAAATGGAGAAAGGGGTAAGAGAGCAAAAACAAGGGATAATTGTGATTCAGTATTTTTTGCAAGGGTTTACCAAGATCTTGTTTTCCTATGTTTAATTTTTTTCCATTATATCATTTTCATAGCCTTTTTATATTAGAATTTTTAACATTAAATTGATGTAAAACCAAATTCTTCCACTTTGGCTTTTCAACAGGAAAAAAAATACTGTTTTGATAAATCTAAGAAAAAGTATTTATAATAATTCTGGACAAAAAATGGACAAATTGGAGAAACATTTCATATTCAGTGGAAAACACAAAATTAATACATTCTCAGAGGCTGTTTGTTCAGTGAAGAAGTCTATGGTATTAATGACTCAGAATCTGTATTGGTTTAAACAACAACTCACACCATGGGGAAAATATACTAATAACACAAAATGGGGAGAACTCAAGCTGTGCTGTATTAACCAGTACATGCTACACATTCTTTGAAGTGGGTGCTGACATATGACAGTGAAAAAAATTGCTCTTTGGTTTACAGCCCTCAGTGAGGGTCTCGTGGCTCTACCTCGGCAATTATGGAAGTAATACCTACCCTCTCTGCACTTCACAAACGACCTTATTTGTAACTCAAGATCATGATATCTTGGGAAAAAATCATTTATGTAATAAGGAAAAAATGAGAGTCCCCAATGACATGGTTCCTTTGAACATTGTTTACTCAGTGAGCCATCAAGTACCCACTTGTTTTTGTACCATACTACTCTGCTTCCATGTACCTCTTTGCAGTACAGCCATAATGACCAACAAATACTTCCTCCCTTTTACTCAATGGCATGAGTAAATGCCATTTACTTCCCCATGGCAATTATGCCACTTTTATATTCCTTTTTCTTTCTTAAAATTGTAACCCACTGCCCTAATTTTCAGAAATGGCAAACATGGTTGTGCTGGAAATCACAGTAGGTCAAACACTGCAGCAAGACAATCACCATTCTGTACTGAGTAGCAAAGGTGCTGCCTAGTTTACTAAGATTCTCACTGAATTTGATTACAATTTCTCGTTGGGTCCTAGAATCCTTATTTAGAGTAATTATCTGAAAGTGAAGTAGTCCTGCTAATACCAGTGGACCTACCAAGATCTATTTAATCACAAAATCTGTCCCTCATTGCAGACTTACTTTGTTATTTTCCTATTTGGTTAGGAAAAGGGGAAAGAAAGGCAGCACTTTGCTGACAGTTTTTTCTCGTTACTCAGCTTTGCTGCCAAGGTGCACTGCTTTCACAGAGTCCCAGGCTGAAGTAATTGCTTAAAAAAAAAAAGAAAAAAAAACCAAAAAAACCCCAAGACAAACAACAAAAAAACCCCATGCAGCAGCATTTCTCTGCTTCTCTTAAGGAGAGAAATCACTCTGCCTCTGGAACAGCTGTTATCACAGTGCGCTCTGTACTTCATATAATTGTTAAGATATTCTCACAGATGACAATGGGCAGAAAGAAGGTAAATAAACATGGACTTTTGCTTCTTCTAGATTTAACAGGAGGCTAATGAACAGAACCGCTGAGCTGCAACGACAGTTATGCAATCACACACAGCATTTCAGTAAAAGCAAAATCTTCATCAACCCTTTGAGAGACAGATTTGAGGATGGGCGTAAGGATTTAAAACCCAAACACTTTTAGATGCTGAGGAAGATTAAATCTACATCTAAACTAAAATTTTATGCTTCATGAATGTCTCTGTTGAAGGCCAAAAGAGGCTGAAAATATTATGAGTACTTGCATTCTCCTTTGCCAGCTCAGGCTGGGTTGTTTTCTCAATAAATTTCTGGCCAAGTGACAAGTTTCCTGAAAGATGCAAGTGGGATTTCAGCCAGCAACAGAAATGATGGGAAGAGCTGAAGGCATGCAGGTTAGGAAAAAACACAATAACAAACAAACAAGCCAAACCAAAAATGCAGAGAAGATTATAGCTTTTAGGGACAAATGACAAAACAGAAAATAGCAGCTTTGAATCTCCAGCAGTTTTGCTGAAGTTGAACTGGATACCCGACCCTGATGAAACCAAAAAATTATCTCATTTCCTCTATTTTCTGCATTCCAGCTCACCTTCAATTTGAAACTGTCCCTCTTGCTTTCAACTCCTTTTCCTCTTCCTCATTCTCCTTTTCCTTTCCCATTTTCTCTGTTTAGCCTAATTCCTCTAGGTAAATTGAGATAAATAAGCCTTGCATTGCTTGAACAGACAAGTCTATGACATCGTTGGATGTCCTGCCACATCCTTACTCTGTACTGGGACCAGAAACCCATCAGTGCCTGGGATTCAATTGCAAGTGAATAATGAACATGGATAAGCCACAGTGGGCTCCAACATAACCCTGCCTGGGCCACAGGAACAAGACCTGCTCAGCAGATGTCTGGACTTTTTTTCCCGTGTCGTAAGAATAATGGCAATAAATAAAGCCAGTAAGAATACTGGCAATAAGATGAAGCCATCATTTCTTGCCCTGACACTGTGCAGCCAGTTCCTCTGTGTTCATTCTCATCCTCATTCACCAGTACCCTCTCACCCATTTCCACTGAACGGTCATCTCATGAGGTGGCTCAATACAGTGCCCAGGAAAAGGTCTTTCATTCATAATCAGTTCTTCTGCATAAGTATAAAAATAGTGAGAGTAAGTAGTAGTGCATGCTGAATTAATGGGCTAATAAAGAGAAGAAAAACCAGATCACGTCACCCCAGTTCTTGTGGGGTTCTCTGCACCTGCAGCAGACCAGCATTCAGTGACTCTCTAGGGCCTGAGGAAGACAATAGGAATGAGAGTTACAGCCACACTGTATGCAGCTAGTAACACAGCCCACTCTCTCAATGTCCTACTGAATCCCGCTCACATTATCTTATGAGCTAACTGCTTGAGGTGCCTACATGGAATGGAGGAAAGAGTGGAAGAGATGACTGAGTTTATGAGTTTAGACAGATCATATGCTCTTCTTTAGAACTTACTTTTTAAAGCATTTTATAATGGATGTGGAAGGGCTACAAGGTAAGGAGAGAGTACTGAACTAAAGCACCTTATAAAATATTGCAAGGTGAGAATAGTAGTTTATCACAGCAATTTTTGTTCTTAAATGCTATTTAAGTTTTCATAGATGAAAGCAATTTCAAAGCATAGAAATAGGACTGCAGAGGACAGAGGGGAATAGTTGAAGCATCAAAGACTGTGAATGGTGCATCGAACCATAAACCAATCATTTCACCACAAGAACACCTGGTATTCAATGATTATTCATGGAAACATTGAAGTGAGAAAACAGCTTTCATAGAATGGTAAAACTACATTATAAGAACTACCCCAGGAAAGACTTCTAGGAAGAAACACTTTGTAGCTCTTTCTTTTACTATTATTTTCCAGGAACAATTAAGTCCAGATACAGCAACTGGTATAAAAGCATCCCGTTTCAGTGAAATCAGAGTAGTCATGCTGATTTGCAATGAGTCAGCATCAAGATGTTCACAGGAAGACAGAATGGTTGAGGTTGGAAACTGTTTTGTCCAGCTCTCCTCTTAAACAGGTTCAGGATGTGAGAATTCCTTAGACAAACTCTGGCTGTCACTGAGACAGGCAAGAGAACCATCCATAGGTATGCAGCAACTGAAATACAGGCCTGAAGGATTGATTTTCAAAGGGGGTAAGAAAGAAAAATTAATTATATACTTGATCCATCTAGAGTTCTGCATTGTCATGGCTCAAGCTCTTGGGACAGGGCATGGATGAAGAGTAACAGAGGGACCCTACCTACAGCACTTTGCACCTCATCCACTCAGCGTGGTACCACATGGAGCTGAACAGCAAAGCCCCCAGCTCTGCGCGGCTGCCAGGCTCAGGTACTCTCAGCTGCCTACCAGCCTGGGCCTTTCACCAGGAAAGCCCAAAATACCTAGGACTGCAGCCTGGCCTAATAGTGGTCTGAAAGTCGAGGCATAACTAAGAGCAGGTTGATTGTTTATGAACACAAGCAAGCTGGAGTAAAGTTGAGTGGAATTAATATACGGATGAATCCAATTCTTGCAGGAAGCCATGGACAGCTTGCTGGATCCTATCCATGATAAAATGCAACTTGATAAACTAGGAAAAGAAAATAGATAAAATGGGGACATTTGGGACATTTAATAGGAGACTGGATAAGTTGCAGAAAAACATGCTGTGGAAAGCAATCTTTGCTCGGTCCTTTGGGAGGAACTACATACGCTAATAACAGTTCTTCTCCTCTCTTTATTTTGAAGTGTCTGAGTAAAAATGGAATTACCTTACTCAACAGAACTGTTTCCTATATATGCAGTTTTAACTATCAGCATTAATAATGAGAAAAGGATCCTTATTATTGCTTTTTCACCCCTTCTAACATTTCACCAATACAGTCACTAGTGACTGAAATGGACTGTCTTCGGATTTGACAACCCTCCACAAAAGACAGATTAATTTTGTTTCCATTGCACTTGCAATGGCAGCTTCTAGGAATAATAAAAACTAGATTTGGGTATAGAGAATCTTTATTAGCAATATTGATTCATGAAGCAATGAGAACACACCTTGTCCTTCAGCTCCCACGTTAACACAGCATGGCTGACAGTTAGAGAATAAAATCTATTTACACGGAGTGAATCTGACCAGAAAGTCATTAGGACAATGTCATTTCCACAGTGCGCCTTTCTGAAATGCAACTACTAACTGGTTCCTGTAAGTGGCTGATAATAACTGAATTTCATAGCTTAGATCGATCTTAAAGAAATCAGAAAATATCATCAGTAAATATGCTGAATTTCTGAACTGGAATAAAAATAGAAAAACGGCCTTAATAGAACATAAATTAGAAGAGATAATAACATATTGCTAATCACTTTGAAGCCCCAATCCCTAATTAAATAAATTAAAGGATTTTCCTAAAACTGATAATAGCACTCTCAGATATTATTGGGATGGTGTTTCTGTTTTGGACAGAATCCTTTGGAAAATGAGATCACATCTCAAGTTCCCGGTAAAATTATTTGGTCAAATGAGTATCTTTGGTAAGAGGGAAATCCAGTATCATGCTCCATGCAGTTCTAGATAAAAAGCCAGAGGGCTTTTTTATTATTATTTTGTTGTTTTGGATTCTTTTAATGGCAAAAAAGGAAGATATTTAAATAATGTTTAACACCCGTAAAAGTCCATGTGCAGAGTACACAATATGTTTCCTGTCCTCTATAAGACAGGCATTGTAAACCACCACAAAATGACACCAACACATAGAAAAGAGTTTAGAGAATAATATAGGCACATTTCTGAGTCTTGCACTAATTATGAGCCTGAAAGGCAGCCTGGACAAGCAAAGATAAATCATGTTCTAAGCCTCTCCTCCTACTCTTTCTTCACATTCCTACTGAATTAAATCTCACAGGACCAGTTGAACTGGATTATTTTTTGCTCCTAAAACATGTTAGTTGACAAAACAGTTGCATTTACTATGATCACAAAGTCCAGCACAGCAGTGGAAAAAGTCCAGTTTTAAGTTCTTTGTCAAAAAATCCTAAAACAACAAACAACTTGTTGAACTACATTCCAGTATCTTTGGGAGGCTACAAACATTACTGCAACTCATTAAACTTCTTTATAGTCTGATGTGTTACAACACATTACAGAGCAATGTTAAATAAATAAATGCTGATTTGACACTGCTTTCAACTGCAGAGCAATTCTGCTTTCCTCAATATTACAATTAATGTCAGCAGTTAATGTCTTAAGTGGTGGAATTGGAAATTCGGGTACAATAAACAAATGTAGTCAAATTTTAACTTAAAGATATACCCAAACTAAAGCATGGCATTAGTTCAGCTGTCCCTGTCTCAGGCTGCAATTACAGTTTTGTTGGTCAGAGCAGCAGGGGCACCATTTGTCATCCTAAGGAAGGCTGGAGTCCTGTGAAATTGGGCACTTTGGAAAAATGCAGCTGTAGCAGAACATATGTATATGCAAGACCATGAAATGAACTGGCTCCAAGCCAGTACATAAAGAGAAAAACAAGACAATGTAAATGAAAAAATTCATAGAACACTGTACTCAGAAGATGCTCCTATTGATATATCCTGAACAGCCTTAAAGGTCAGGATGATAACAATCTGTCTTCTCTGTGGAATTGCTTAATCAATTTGCAGCTCTTTTCTTCAGCCTGTTAGCAACAGGTTTCTATCTTTCAACTAGATCTTCTATTTAGTTTTTGCTATTTAATTGGTCTCAGGTTGCTGTGTATCTCTCTATACAACTGTAACAAACATGGGTGTGTATATGTATTCCTGCACAGACTGTACTGGATAGAATATGAACTGCTCAGCTATGCTTAGCAGATCTACTGTCACTCACAGAGATTATTATTCAGCTGAAGATGGTTTTCTGCTCCTACAGCTGAATGCAGAACTCAGCTGTAGCTTTACCACTGAGGTCAATACTGGAATGGACAGAGGCTGCAGAAGAACGAGAACCATGCAACCATGAGAAGTCCTAGTCCTTTCTCTCTTTCCAAAAGCAGAACAGGCTATGTGTCTTCTGTACCTAATGGTGAGAGAAAGAATCAGCATTGGAGCCAATCCATAATCTACAAGCTTCATGAAGTAAGAATCAAGATCTTCGCATACAATGTAACCCTCTACCACAGGCCTTTCATCACAGCTGAGGAGACAAAGCTTTCTGTGGGGTGCATTAAGGTTGTGAATCAAAAGTCCACAAGATCATCACATACGTTATCATCTTTCCTTCCAACAGTAAGGCTCCTTAACTGAGTGTACCTTCCTCAAGCCAAGTATAGTCTAATACAAATCTTGTCAACTACTGGTTTGGAGAGATGCAGACATCTCTACCAGATGGTAGTGCTTGGGTGGAAACAATACAGCTGAGGCAGGTAAGTCTCTTTCAGATTGGCGTAGGATTTTGACAGGGTATACATTAATACATGTCATTAGA
Source organism: Corapipo altera (assembly GCF_003945725.1). Taxonomy (NCBI): domain Eukaryota; kingdom Metazoa; phylum Chordata; class Aves; order Passeriformes; family Pipridae; genus Corapipo; species Corapipo altera. The sequence goes on from NW_020884877.1 coordinate 21,190,363, forward strand.
GTTCTTCAACAGCTGTACAAAAAATAACTGGCTCAATCACTTCCATATAACTCTCTACATCATTTGTCTGCTTTCTTTTCAAGACATGGAGGTCCAGCAGGGCAGGCAATGAAGTCATGGATGATCAAACCCAAGACTCGTATTTAAAATAGGAATCTCTGAGGGGAAAACTTCTTTAAAAAATATATGAGAGCCACTGCCACCAACCTTTTCTCTCCACACATATGCCTGTAGGAGTATGTACACCTCCATAATAATGGAAGATTTCTACTCAGATTTACATTAAGGAATTTATAAATACAAGTTACATATTTATGGCTGTAATACACTCCTAAGGATTATGGTTTTTCTCCCATCTGAAGAGCAGAACAAATGCAAAGGCAAACTTGATGTATGTTTCATTACAGAACAGACTGCAGAAACAATCAGCAATAAGAAACCTCTTTTAAAGAAAAGTGGCAACTTCCCTCCCCTCCTCTTGTCTCAGTACTTTTTTTCTTCCCTAAGTCAAATAATGTTTTTCAATGCTGATGCTGTGCTTTGTATTTTCTTCCATCTGCATTCAACTGGTCAAGATAAGGTGCAAATGCCCAGAGATTTAGGTAAGAGTTGTTGGTATTATGTAAATTCAGAGATACAGAAAACTGACGTGCCTAAATGAAGCCACTCCTAATAGGGGAAGAAATGTTTTTGTCTTTAGGTTTCTTTTCTCTTCCATAGTTGAGTAAAGGTTTGAACCATACAGCTTTACTTTAAATGAAATACATAAACGATTCCCAAACAGCTGGCCTACTTAACACTACTATGTAAACAGCTGTTCACATTCATGCATGCAAATAAGAACATCAGCTAGCAAGTCTCTTAGGCTCAGATTAGTCTTTATCATGTCCTCCCAGAAAACGCTGGGGTGGAGGCCAATGAGTGAGTGAAGTGGGAGGAAAGAGAATTCTTGAGCTTTTTTTGGAGAATTGATCCTTGGAGGAAAGATGAATGATGGAGAATACAAAAAAAAAAAAAACAACTACATACAGAAAACTACATTTTTCAATGTGTTCGCTTTAATGGAAGTTTTCTTTCCTGTCTCTTTGTAGTGGTTTCCTACTTTATCAAATATTTTAGCAGCTTGTTTTGTGAATGGACTTTGCGGTAAATTTTTATCCTCCTCTATTCAAACTATCCTTTGAAAGTACCAGGGTACCAGATCTGCTCCTACTGAACTAAATGGGATTCTTGACATTGACATTGACTGAAAACAGGCCCAGGCCAGCTGTATGCCTCATTAGATACACAATTCTATAGCACCCTCCAAAATTCTGCTGAACTCTCTCTTTCAAGCAAATAAAGCAAGTAAACTCAAAGGCCATGAAATGTCACTATTACATTTCAGCACTTAAACTGAGGCACCTGATGAATTAGTCATCTTCTTGCCAGGCATCTTAGAAAACTGCAGCCCCTGAGGGATTTCCCCTGGCTGTTACCACTTATTGCAAAGTCAAAGAGAGAAAGTTAAGGTTATTGTTTTGCCTGTGGAATCAAAATATGCTGAGACTGCATGTTATTCCCCAGACTTAGAGGTTTATTGCGTTTCTAATTCACACCTAAGGTCACCATATGTCAAGTGAGTATGCATTCTGCTACCATGGCTACTACCATCATTTTAACACTAATGCTAAATAGTCCTAGATTGCAACAATATTGTCTTAGAAACAGCACAATTTAGTGCTCATAGCAGAAGACCGGTCTTCTGATTAAAGATTGGAAAGCCCAGTGGTTCCATCTTTGGGTTTGTCAGACTCTCCAAAATCATAAAAATGATTCAACCACTCTGGACCTTTGTTTTCACACCAGAATGTCAAAGAACTAAAAGCCCCGAACAAACAAAATAAACAAAGCTAGTACAGCAGCAACTGGGTCTTCTCTATTGAGAAACATTAATAAATTAATCAATCTTTGATCAAATTTCATTTAGCATTTAAAAATACAATATGAGGTTTGAAATCAGTTACTTGTGACCTGACAGGATGAGACCATGATGGTGATGCTTCTTCTGCATAATTCAATAATGTGAATTTGACCACACAATTGTCATTCCTTGTCATTTAAGGAGTCACACAGTTAAGCAGCCATAATTGTCCTTTGGGTGTTATCTTAAATACATTAAAAAAGAAATTGAATGCTTTCACCACATTATAGTTGGGACATTTTTTCAGAGCTAATTTCTATGTCTGTGAATTATTCATAACACACTTCAAACAGGCTCTTCTGGATAAGGTAATTGACCTTGTCTGCATGAAGCACCCACTACCTTGCCTTGGGATAATTAAATCTACGATTTGGTCCATTATTCAAAGGTAATGTCTTTTCATTAGGTTAGGCAATATATTATCACTCAACTAGTCACCTAATTCTGCATTTAACGTATTCAAGTTTTCACTGTTTTGTCATAGGTTACACTCATCAGAGTAATATCTCACATTTAGTAGCAGTGTAACAGTAAGACAGCATTCTCTTGATAAATGGAAGCAGGACTTTGAGGACTACAATTTCAAGATTTACTTGCATATTTGCAACCTCAGTTGGCTTTGTTTTTTCTGTGGGTAAAAGCAATAAAGGAGATCTACTCAGTAAAAACTAGTGTCAGGTCAAAACTCAGGTACAACTATTTTACCAGGTGTCAGTAGTTTTGGAAATTCACATATTATTCAGTGGAAACACTTATGTGCTGTAGAAAGATGTGTTAAATTACATTCATTGCACATATACGACTTCCACAGAGTTTTATTTTGCTGTGTAGAGAAATTCTTGGTTTGCCTGCCATCCAAGAATGCAATTAACAATGCTGGCTGTTGCTTTGGCTAGCTCTGAACCCTTTTGGCCTTCCTTGTAACAGTCTATCATTAGGACTCAATTCCCTGCTACATATTCCCTCGAAAAATCTTGCTCAGTTAAGACCAAAGTAACTGATTAATTTTTGCATATGCATGGAGTGAAAACCTCTGACAGAAAGCTAAACAGTTGAGCACCCAACTCTCTCCTGTGCTCCAACTACTTTGAAACACTTCAGCAGAATAAAGCAGCTCTGAATCTCTTTTAGTCAGTCACTGTCAAAGTCCTCCTGCATGAGTAAACCCTTGAGTGGCACAGTGATCTGGAGGAGCTCCTGCATCAGTCCCTCTCCTGGCTGCAGAAAATGGCCAGAGATGGTATTCTAATTTATATTGCACCACTCCAGTAACCAGGCTGAAAGATACTTCTCCACCCCCCTCTCCTCAATAGCATGGGGGACACCTCTCTATTTTAAGAACAGAGTACTGTCTTTTTCAATCTATCAGTGCCTAAGTGTTTAGATGCTGATTGCAAATACTGCACTAACAACTATGAATGAACTTGTTAACTTCTCTACATATCTCAATTTTTAAAATGTTCCTGTATTTTGTAGTTTGTTTTAGACTAAAGTGGAATTTAATGAAAGATGTAATAACCAAGGATTTAATCCAGCATCTTGCTTGCCTAAATCCTTATAAATATATTGAATCCAGTGGAACTGATCCTGCATATCTTTGAGCTTTGTAATTTTTCAGTCAAATCATTCGCTATTGTAGCTTTTCTCACCCTGCCCATTAATAGAACATTATGATTATGTTAGCTATTCAAAGCTTTTTAATCATGTTATATAAACACAATTCAGTCTATGAATTGTTTATCTTGATTAGACATTGTTTGAGTGTTCACTTAAAATTATGAAGCATTGTTTTAGAGTAGAAATAAAGACAAGGGCATCAAAAAGACTTCAAGGTGTTACAGTGAACACTTACTCTGAAGGCCTTTGGCTGAATTCCTATTTGCATGAATATTCAGGAACAATCTGTTCATGCCTCAGGAACAAAGAAAAAAATCTCAGTATCATGGTCCAGAGTAATATAAAAAAAAAGGATTATGAAAATTGTGAAATTGAAATGAAATTCTAGTAGGACGGGCAGAAAATAGTTGACATTTATCAACTAAAAGAAAGTAGCCAAGGGAAATATTGTTCTAAGCAAGATTACCTGCAACTGGCCTGGCTGCTAAATTGTATTTCATAATGGTTGACTGCCTACCATTGTGTAACCACAGTTGTGTACTGCACATTGATGGCTCCTGTCGCTATAATATGGTTATGTTTACCCATTAGTTTCTGCTTTTGTGCCACAACCCAGTAACTATGATATTATAGTGGTTCTAATGGTCTGTTTCACTTTGTTCATTTACCTATTAATTTTGGCAATGGCATATTTCACGGAACATAAATTTCATCCTCTGAAAACATGAAAACCTGTAGTACAATATGGTCAGACAGATTCCGGAGCTTTGTACAGAAGTAAAATGAACTGTCCAGGGTGGCATTTTGTGAAGAACATACCTCCCTCTGGAGGCATAGGTTGTATCTAGGGTGATTACTTCAGCAGTAACAGGATGTAATTATTCACTCAATAAAATTCTGCCTCTATTAAGTAGGTACTTCTAATGTTCTGCAGATTGACTGGTGGCCCTAGTGTGTCTTACAGAGGTAGTAAACAAAACGCAATACAATCTTTTTGTCTGAATTCAGAACACAAGTGTGCAGTGGGAAGAAAGTGACCTAGAAAACTGTTGCTGCTTTGAACACGGAGACTCTGGGAAACAGGACCACAAAACAGAACTTGAAAAATGCTCATTGCGGGAGAACCTTTCCCTGCTTGGCGACAGATATTACAGTGGCAAAACAAATGGATCAAACTGACTTTTCACAGCCAGAAAAAATGCCAAAGGGAGCTGAAACAGAGCCTACTTCAGAAGAAGACCGCTTGTCCTAGAATCTCACCCTCTGATGTTACATTAGCTTTCAGTCATAATGATTTCTCTCCAAAAAACAACCCCTAAACTTGTGCCTCACAACAAAGTAGTTTCATGTGGATAAAATCTGAGAGCTTGAAATCACAGTGATGACTGGAGGCAAACAAATGCTAATGTACAAAAAGCCTTTAGCTCAAAGCCAAAAAGAGTAAAACTACTGGTCTTACACTAGGCCTGACAATGATCCAGCTTGTTCATTCTTCCCCTAGTAGCAGAAGGGCAAGGCACAAGAGGTACCTGTATAAATTCCACACACTTCAGAGCTGTTCATCTGGGAGGAAATACTCTTCTTGAGATTATTTATGTGGCTGCATGAACTTGGCCAGTGGTTTTAGAGTGGTACATTCAAATTAATCTAATGGTCCATACCAGTTTCAGGCCAAATTGGCATAAGTTGCTGCTAACCAAGAAATCTATCTGTAGAGGAAAACTACATAGACTAATTGGTTAACCATTCTAAACACTAATGTTAAAAAAAAAAAAAAAAAAAAAAAGTCTTCTTCTGGGACTTTTGAATTCTGCTCTTGAGTACAAAGAAGGCTCTTGGTGTTCCTTTGAGTCCTGGACAGCTCATGTGGGAATATACCCCTTGGCTAAATCAGTCTGAGCCTTCCTCCTATCAAAGGGGCTTGTTAAAAAAACAGGCTCAAAAGCTTTTTCCTTTTTATTCTCAAACTTTCTGGCCCAGCAGATATCAAAAAAGCTTCTCTAAAAAAGGTTTTTAAAGTGTTATTTTCTTTCAGGTCACCACATCTTTCTAGGTACTTGTCAACTTTCAGAAAAATCTAGTCCTCTGCAAATCAGTCCAAGTTAGGGGGATGTAAACAATTCTCAAAAAAAACATGCTTCTTGGAAGTGGAAGAATTACACACCTTTGTTTCCCCAAGGTCTCGAGACATTTTCTCCAAGCTTGCTTACCCTTAGCAGACACCTAGAAGAGCTATTTTTATGCTTCCCTTTAACACCAGAAAGTTCATATAAGAGTAATTTAATGTTTTGCTTGAAGAAGGTTTTTATTCCACTGCTATTTGAATCCCAAGCATGAAGTAATCTCAAAATATAACCTTCAGCTGATCCTCATTGTTTCTTTTCTCCTGTCTTTGCCTTCACACTTTCAAATACAGAAAATTCATTTTCCATAGGTTATCTTCACACTGTAATGGGGGTAAAATTCCTGGGCTTCAGATTAACAAGCAATGAATCTGAGCTCTAACTTAATCTATACAGAGTAAAAATGTGACTCCTTTTTCCACGTGCTTACATTTTCTTTTCTCCTATTTGCACTATATGAATAAGTTATGCCACTGATCATTTTGTGTATAGCCTATTAACACCTCTCTTCTCCTGGATAGGTCAGACCAATTAAAACAAAATCAAAGCATAGGGGTTCCATCCCATCTGATTTTCCACAAGTGCCTTGCTGGAATGTACTTTAAAACAGGAGTCAAAATGAACTGAAAACAATCATAAAACTGAGAGTTTACAGCCCCAAATGCATTTCTATCCTAAAAAATAATGTAAATAGAAATGTAAATCACTATTGCTCCATTCATGTGGCATAATAGTAGAAGAGGTCAGCTGAGAACTCTTCCACCTCTATGACTTACATCTGCTATTCTCCAGAATCAGAAGATTCTATGCACTCACCCAAATTTGACAGAGAAATTAGTTTAATGTCAGTAAGACAGTCTGAGTCCAAGATGCTCAAAGTAAGACAGCTGAAGGAAGCAGACAAAGGGAAGTGTGATGAGAACACGCTCCCCACTGTGGCTCTAATGAGGGAGAAGGAACAATTTTCTGCTCAGGCAGCAATCCTGCTTTCTTTCTTGGATGGTGGACAGGTTGCTGTCATAGCTAATGACTCATTAATATAACAAACCATGGATTAGCTGTTTGTTTCTAGTCACCATTATTTATTAATTGTAAACAATATGCTGAGTCCTGCAAACAAAAACAAAAAAAAAATAAATAAAATACTATCACTGCTCACAATTAAGGAAATGCTGGCTGGAACAGCCTGAAATAATTCCGTAATTCTTCTCTTCCTCAAACTCTGTGGATGAACAGTTTATACAACTGAGTTTGTCAAGCCAGGGGTATAATTAAGACACGTTTGGTTCTGGTATACATGTGCGTGTCATAAAACTATCCATTTCCAAACTCTCATTTGGACTGCAGAATTCCCTGAACTCAACACTTTGTCATTGCCCAGGTGGGAGTACTTCACTATCCCACAGGTGTCACAGGCTGAGCAAAAGATATTATCAACTTAACTCCAAACCAGAGGTTTTGGGGATCAAAAGTCCCAAACTAACAGGATACAGAGGTTAAGTAAACACCTTGCAGCATCAGTTCACAGCACTGACTTCCTTGCACCACCACCAATAATAGTGCAGGCAATGAATTCCAGAATCCAGGCTCAAAATCTGTTGTCTACATTTATATTACATTTACCTGTCCTATGTGCCTTCATTAATACCCCTAGTCAAGCTTCCTTTATATTGGAAAAGATCATTTCCATGTCAGTAAAATGTAGTAGATCTATTCAGTTTGGAGTGACAAATTTCTTTTGTAAATGAACCATAGGTCTTTTAAAATAAAATAAAAATTAAAAAAAATTAATAACTGTTTTTCCAAAACTGCTCCTTAGACTTACCAAAAAAAAAAAAAAAATCAAGGGAGGAAAAAACCCAAACAAACCAGCACAAAAAGCAAAAGAAATGTCCAGCATCAGCAGAAGAATGAAGGATGTATTCCATAGAAGCAAACAGCAGTTACCCATACAAGCTCCTTCCTCACTACTCTATCAGTCCCCACTGTGAGAAGCATTTTTAAACTCACCTGACACATTGTGTCTAAAGAAAACACAGATAATGGTGCTCTGGTGTTCATTGGAGCAATCCTGGGAGACTCATATCCTTTTCGTGTCACTCCAGGTACCATTATAAGCCTGCCCTCTCCTGCAGAGGGGTTCAAAGAGGGAACACAGTTTCCTTCCACCAAGTTAGAATCCATTCAGTGTATAACTGAGCAAGGATTTCTTCCCATGTTTTTCGTGGGAAGAAATCCTTCATTTGGCCTCTTGGCTGCATTTCCCTCTCAGAGAAACACAACAGGACTGCATGAGAAGTAGCGCAAGTAGCTGCTATTCCTTCCCTGGCAGATATAGCATACTGTACCTCACTGCCAGTCTGGAGAGATTGTATAGGGCAAGGGAAAGAAAGGGTCAGAAATGGGAATAATGATATTTCCATTACTCACAGATGCATGCATGCAGGATGCCAAGTTACCTGCCTCATGAAACAGGTTTTTTATTCTGCTTAGACCACCTGCACTTTAATCAGCTGCACACTAAAACCAACATAGCATCTTTAAAAATGGCCTCTGCATCTCTCCCTCCAAATAAGGGAGCATGTGGCATTGCTATGGCGAACTCTGTTCAAAAAGTCTCTAAATATAGCACAAGTTATCTAAAATAGTGCTTGTGAGAGAAGCTGTCAGCACTGCCATTTCGGAGGGGAGAGACAAGGTATAGTGATGGACACACAGATGGCAAGTTAGTCATTCTCAAGAAAGGGATCCTACTTACTCAAGAATAATCACTGCACCTACCAATACAATCTACACCTACCACCTATCCACCACTCCTTTCAACATGAGCCACTTTTTGAGGGCGGACTGCCCTGTTCTATGTTATTTTGTGCAATGATAAATAGTCTTCTGGTAATGCAATAACAATTTAAAGTTATTTTGTGCAAGAACAAATAGTCCCCTGGTAGTGCAGTAGCAATTTAAAGTCCCTGGAATGATAAATTGGAAATTATACTTAAAAGGCATAAAATAATAGTGAGCAAAACCCCATTGGTAAATGATGGCTTGTTATGGGTCATCTGAGATCACCTCATGATACATCTATGTAAAATGATTCATCAGAATCCAGGTTTCACACTCCTTTCTCCGTAAAGATTTACACTGCTTTAAAAAGTGGTGTCCCTATTATATGAAACCTTCGTGCAAACCACATCCCAAAAACTGCGGGCACTTCAGTTGAAAAAAATACTAGAGCTAGTGAAAGTCCAAGAAGACTAAGAGCACTGTAAAAACACTGGATGAGCACAAAACTCCATTTCACTGCATACTGCAATACAAGAACTCACTGCACTGAGCAAAATAGCAGTCAAAACCACATTAAAACCCCCACAAATGTAGTTCTGTAAAACAGCAAGTGAGGAACTCCTGAAACTTGCTTTCTTAGGAGGTTGCAGAGGCAGGCAACATAATAAAGTTCAAAATGTGATTAGACAAGTTTATGAAAACCAGATCCATAGTAGATACTAAAAGGGATTGGCAATAGCATAAACTCTAATGCCCTTAATTGAGCAACAGTGGGTGATGGGGACATATTGAGGGATGTGCTGAAGACACCAGACTTGTGTACTCACCTTAAGCTGCATCTCGCCAGCAGCCTCTATTGGAGGCAGGACCCTGAAGGACATTTCTTAGCAGCTTTGACATCACTAGTCCCATAGGGGACTAAGGAAGAAGTGTGCACAGACAGAGCTCTAGCAACATACAGGGCTAGAGCTTGAAAGACATTGAACTGTCTGAGTAGCAGAATTAAATCTTAAGTCTAAATTCAGAAATTAGGACATGTTCCCTGCTGTGAGGTAGCACTACATCTTTCCCTCTAATAGGGAGTTACAAAATGCAAATGCAGTGGTTCACCAGTGAGGGCTAACAGCTGCCTGACACAAGGGGTCACAGAGCTGGTGACGGCACATGGTGCAGCTTGACACTGAGATATGGGACTAGCTGGGAGGGGAAAGGGGAGAAGAGGAGATGGAAACCTGGGCACAAGTCATATAATAGTGGGACTTGACAGACCATAAGAGGGACAGGCAGGAAGATCAGGAAAGAGGTGAGTAGCTTAGGGGGGATGCTTGAAATCTAAGCCTGAGGTGACATGCTGTGGTTATTCTACTAGAAAGAGAAAAATAAGGAAGAAGGCAGGAAAACCCCACCACCTACAAACATTCCTATTTGCTCTAGGACTGATCTTTTCTCAGTCCCTGCCCACACAAATGTACTATGAACTTGACAGACTGTCAGCCAACTATTGTAAAGCAAGCTATCCTGCCACTGATATAGCCATCAGTGCTAAGTCCTTGATAAGGTGGATGTGAGGCAGATTCACAAATTTTAAGCATTTGAATACATCTACTGCTTCCAGAAAACTGAGTAAATTCAGTCAGATCCAAGGGTTTACTCAGTTAATAAAGTGTTTTCATACCTTCAAACACCTTGTATGTTAACAGTTTAATAAAGGTGCATGGGCACACAAGTATCTACCCTTGCACATATACTCTTTTCCTAGGTATTGCCTGAAATGCTCCATAAAGAAAGGAAATCAAAGACCTAAGGGGCTACATTTCTTTTCATAGTCTCAGAACACAGACAGAACATTTAGAGGTAGCCCAAGTTTCCTGCCCACCCCCCTCCTCTCCTCCTAGCTTGACTTGGTCTCTGCATCTAAGGATAAGGTGGTGGTAAAGTCTGCAATCTTTTCCTAAGTGTGGATGACTTTCCTAATTAATGCCAACTGTCAGATTTGCTCTGGTTGTGTGTCTCTCCAACAGATATAGAAAAGTCACAAGAAACTTGCAATAACCGGTCATATAAGTTTCATTTGCCAGCACCATAAGAAAGCCAGCTATTTCTCTGATGAACAGACATCTACTCTGATGTTCACAAACCTTCTTAAAATCTGTCTGATGGCAGAGATGTACAAAAATGCAGTTCAGGGCAATTTAATTTTTGCTTTCAAAGACATGCTTGCAGCTAAACCATACTATGACAGTGAGAACTGATAAGGCTGTTCCAGACAGCAGGAGGTGGAGATGAGTAAACTCCTTTGCCAACTGCCAGATTGCATGTCTGACACGCTGCAGATGTAAATCCAAGTAACTCAATGGGGATACTACGCTCAATCACACCCACTGGGGATGTGCCTGTGTCTTCAGGGCTAGAGAGAATATAAAGAGAAGAAAGACAAATTCCTTGATATAAACTGGAACAACTTTATGTAATCCAGAAGCCTTCCTGGGTTTCTCTCTGAGGCAGTCCTGCATGCCTTGCTTGTCCCTTTCCCCCATGTCCAAGCTGTGAAAGCCAAAATTACTATGTAACAGCATGCAGCTTTTTTGAAGAGTAACACTACCAATGCAAGAGGAAAGAGAAATCTTTTTATTTCTTTTTTGTGAAACATGATAGTGTTTGGCCCAGAAGACAAAGATTTGGTGTGTTGGTGCTATCAGCTGAAATATCCTAATCATGTGTTCCATCTCCTTGAGAAAAACAAAAACAAAAACAAAAACAAAAACAAAACAAAACAAAAACCAACAAAAAAACCCCAACAAAAACAAACAAAAAAAAATTAAAGGAAGCTTAGAAATGGATTAGATTTCTTGAAGGAATGGGAAATTTTATAGTTTTTTGTCAAGATCAGATGTACCTCTGGGATATGCCTTTCCACCAAGCATTCACCACTGGGCTCAGTCCAGAGGTACTAGTGAGGGGTGATATTGAGCAAACTGGACTAGGTCAGGTAACGTTTCTTTCTGGTCTATGAAAGCAATATTGTCATCAATACATGTACATCATATACCAGCTTCTGAAGGAAGATCTGAAGTGTGGTTTATTAACTGCATTTACACATTATGGTAACACAGAGAGAATGTAGTGCTTCAGGCATCCAAAAGCCTAGGCCAAATCAAGAAACAAAACCCAAGAGTTTTGATCTTTGTTCTGTTGCTCTGACCCCAAATCAAACTCCCTCCAGTCATTTCTGGGCATAAACAACACAGGTGAGAACCTTCTGCAGCGAGTCCAGCAAAATACCCTAAAGTTATTCACACTTGTAGCTCATATTCAACTTTAGGAGTGGAAATTCTTTAAGTCTTAGAGCTCTTCAAGACACCTGGGTCTCTAGGCTCTTCTATAATGTACTAGCAGTTCACCTTAAAATTAACATCAATTAAAAGAGTTTTTAAGACTTTGAAGAAAACAATGCCTTTCTAACATTTAAAAATATTTAATACTCAGCTAAGAACAAATTACCCTTATTTTGTCATTTCAAGGACTGAAACAATTTATTTTTGAGCACGTTCCACAACTTGCCAAACTTAAAGTATTAGACTACTGAGAAAGTTCAGGATGACAAATCGAAAAATTGTAAGTGTAATTATAATGTATACAAAAAGAAGAAAAAAAGAGGAAAAAATGGCAGTGTCTGCCACATGCAGCACTGGATTGTAATTTTTTATTATTATTATCTCTCAGATGAAGTTGTTGTAAAGAGTAATGAGTTGTGCAACTCTTGTGTGGCCAACTGTCAGGACCACAGTGGCACTACATCAACTGCAAAGGCGCAAGTCAGAATGCTGGACACCATCCCCACGTCCTCTCCTTTGAAGGATCTGAGTCACAAATTTGGTCCTTGAAAAGTAGAGAATAAGCTGCCTGTCAGGAACCATCTTAGCCAGTCTGCCTATTGTTTGATAACTCTAGCCCTGAAGATGGACAGTTTGCATAGTGTCAATTTACACAAGATTATCTTTTTTTTTTTTTAACTAAGGTTTGGATTCTTAAGAAGCGTCCCTAGCTTTAGAGAGGTCCCACATTCAAGGGGTGTCTCAAAACACACTCAGAGCATATGTTCCTGCATACACATGACCAAATAACTCACGGAAATGTGCAAAAATCAAAACACATGAAGACCTGCTCTAATACTGTGGTAGTCATCCTTAAAAAAAATTTCAGAAATAATTCCTGTGGAATTTTATCTTTATAACATGTCAGTTGAGGTGTGGGATACAGAAGTCAGCAACACTGAAAGCATGTGTTAGACATCAATTCCCCCTCTTTATGAGCAGGTATGCCTGCATTTTGTTTTCCCTTTGTGCTCTACCCTGGATGCTGATATTAACATTTCATTCTCTAAAAAAAAATTAGTAATACAAGTAGTTCTTGGCTGGTAAAACTGATAATAAAAAAAGACATAACTCACAGTTTTTAAAAATAAACTGACTGTAAGGCATCTGATTACTGGATACATAAACATTCAGTGTTATAGTAACTTTTTTGAAACCAGGAGGGTTTTTGATGCATCTCATTAGGCAATGTGTTTTTAACACAACAGGAAATCCCATTGCAAGGTCCCCTTCAGGCTTTCCGTGGGATGTCTTCAACACTACTAACAAATGTAAGAGTTGCTAATAATCAAAGAATCACCAGGACCATACAGACATTACAAGTAACCAGAGGAGACTTTGAAGACAGCCAGAAGCCTGCCCTTAATGTCATTCATCTCTCTCGATAAGCAAATGTAAAATCCTGACATCAAGACAGAGCTGAGTAGAAGGCAGACATTCTGAGTAGCCACTGGAAATTTAGTACTGCAGAGAAACACAAATAGATCAGACTCTCTGCTTCCTTTTTTCTGCTGCATTAAGTCAGGGCAAAATACGTATTCCTGCTATCACAAGGGCAAAGATAGCTTTGGCTCAGAAACTGTACTACCGAACTGTACTTAAACATCATTTTCAGGGCTGTGGGACTCAGAAGAGGGTACACCCCTCCCCTTCATAACGTTAATAGTCTGGAAGCATTTGGGTGCTTTTTATATTTAATATAAAGATAGAAACAGTAAATTAATAAGCACATCTCTTTGCCAACAGCTAAATAAAGTTTTTGTGGTTTCTAGGCAGAACTTTCTATTGTAGAAGTTTTCAGGGTCTGTGCACACATGAATTTAGGGACTGGAAACTCCCCTGCAGAGCCTGTACACTCTTGCACCAGAGAACAAGCACTGCACAGAAGTATCCAAGAAATTAAAAGGTTTTTCACTCCATTCTATATTGCTACTATCAATTTTGTGTTTGTTTGGTTGATTTTATTTCTTCTCCTCACTTGCAGTGTGGCCTGTACCTGCTGTATAATCAATAAGAGTTAAGAAGGAAAGATTTGGGATTGTGGTACTTACTCGGGGTATTCAGGAGACGTGACTTTTTGCAGTGGTAGGCTGCCTCCTGCTCACAGTTCTCTGCACTGCTTATCACGGCTTCCAGCTGCTCTGCACTGCTGTTGTAGTTGAAGGACATGGTGTACGGCTTCTCCCGGTCAGCTCCTTGGACTCTGGTTAGCCCTGTGCTGTTGTGCTGTACTGCAGTCCAGATCTTATCTTCTGTTAAATGAAAAATGATTGAATGGGAAGTTAAAAGCCAAACCCTTTCAACAAGCTGGGAACAAAAACCCAATTGAAATCCAATGCTTTACTGCATTGGAGAGAGCATCAGCAGGACCCTGGGCTCCAAAATGGTTACTCTGTGATGAAGACCAATAGGTCTTCATTAAAGGTCAACATGACCCACAGAGATGTTTCTCCCTGAACCAACTCAAACAAACACTACGGTGCCTGCTGAGCAAGAGAGAAACTACAAGCTTCCCGGGAACCACAGGAGATCTTCGGCATCTTCTATTGCCAGGTATCTGAATAAAATTAGATACCTTTCAGCTGCCTTTATCCCTGAGAGAAAAGACATAATAGTATGGCTCATGGGGGTAACAGTCATCTTTTGCAAACTATCTGTATCTGAGAGAACAGCCCACACTGTTGTAATAACAAATGGAAGTAGAGAACTGCAGCTGATGACCTTGCACAAAATCACCACAAGCAGAAAGCAGTTTCTTGCCAGAAAGCTAAAACCGAGAGTATGTTCTTATCGCCCAGTTGGAAGTCAGATCACTCATTTTACTCAGTTCTGATTTTTCTACATATAAGTTGAGTGATGTCCTACTTGGATGATGGTACAGAACACCATATGACTCGGCATCTGTAGTTAACTGTAAATATTGATGCTTTACCATGCTGGTGAGCCCATTCTCATTTCCTTCATTGCATTTACTGGCAGAGCAAGGGATTTTGTAGGTGAGAGAAAGTAGAATGTAGGCTTAAGCACAACCTGCACCCTTACAATCTAGCTCATGACCAGCATTGGGGTTGGCATGCTAATGAGAACATCATACTTAGGAGCAATCAGCTTAGCAGGCAGGCTTTTCCTCAGCTGGTTCTGGGATAGCAATGGGCAAGGTAGCAAGGACAACCTGAACGTCTGGTTTTTGAGCTGGCCTGGAGTTAAAGGCAAACTCTTCAACAAGGATTCACAGGACTGAGCCCTACATGTGCCCCACACTATTACTAAGAGTCACATCCAGTAAATTCCCTCTTTATCAAAGACCCTGCTTGCCTAGGGAGGATACAAGATATCGAGAGGGCAAAAATTTAAGGCAGTAATTTCTAATCACCTGATGAGAGGGAGATTTCAATCTCACTTGCAGAAACATACAGACAGTTACAGAGGAAGAGGTGAGATTGAGGCAAGAGATTTCTATTTTGTTATTTAAGCTTCATCTTTGAAATCCTAGATAACACTGAATAGGATCTTTTCTAAGCTGATCTTAAAAACTGTGCATTTAAGGATTCAGACGGTTTTACCAGATTACCTGGTCTAAGTTCTTGCAGAGCATGAGCTATCCAGTTACTCCCCAATACACTGGCATGATGAGCCCAGTAGCTCTGTGGTCACTGCAAGGCATTGCAGTCAAAGTATTTTTCGTTGGGCTACAAATATCCAACAGATTAGTTCAACAGAATGCTAATAGGTGTATAAAAATCCTAAATGGACTATCTGTGCAAAGACACTGAGATGATTTAATGAATTGTCATTATGGAGGCATTTAGATGACAGCCAAGTAACAACAACCATCTGGAGACTATTTAAAGAGGTTTGTTCCAAGACATGGCTGCAAGTTAGAGAGAAATTAACTGGCATTAACTCTAAGAACAGTTTACACAGAGTAAACCACACATTCACTCACAACCTTCTCATAATTTCTGTCATGGTAGACAGAAAGTTTGCTCATAGATCTGCAATTCTGTGGTTCTTATTGACTTCAGGATGCTGCTTGTGCATCCTTTGAGTTTGAGCTCAAAGAAACATTGTTGCAATGTGTGATACACAAAAGTTAGATTAAAGTCATAAGAAATACTACAATTTATTGCTTGTAATGCCTGTCTCAGTGGTTGTAATCACAGCCAACACTTTACCCTCTACAATCCTGCACATATATTGCTTCCAACACAATATAATTCAATGACTTTGTAACAGACATCTTGTACATCTTAAAGTAGTGATTCTTATCAGCCAGTCTCTCTCTATTCTTTTGTTCTCTCGAGGCAATATTGACAAGAACAGAGTAGATTTTTCAGAAGCAGTTGAGGATGAGTTAACTTTCCTCTCACTGAAGCTGGTAGAAATTTAACCTCTGCCTTAACTGAAATATCTACCAAAAAGACAAACACTAAGTTGTTGATAATGTGAGACATAAAACCAGGAGACGATGGAATAAACTGGTTGCTAAATTCCAGGTGGATGGTCAGAAGCACTTCCCTGCTGAGAGTTCTTAACATAATTTTATGAAAATGCAATGCAAATCAATGCTTACAATAGTGGCTACAGTGCCACTCAGGAAGAACAGCAGCCTAAGGCTAGAGTTTCAATGGTTAACACTACTGTACTTTCCAGGTTGTGCACCGATAAGGTGCCATGTGGGTACGTGAAAAGTCACCTTATGGGTACGTGAAAAGTCAAAAGCATCAACATCTAGTAATTTAGAAGCAAAAAAGGGTTACTAGGAAAAACTTACTAAAATAGTATAGCATAAAACTGTCTTCTCAAAAAGTGTTAGAAATTTAATTAATTGACATGTTTGAAATGAGGTTGGACAAGACATCAGCAGATATATTGTTAGCAGCAAGCACTCATTAACAAGTGTGTTTAACAGACAATGCGACAGGTCTTACTCATATTTTCCTCTATGATTTTTCATTAATTTTCACAGTCTTGTTATCATTACAGCTGCACTCAGTTGTCCCTCTGAGATCTAAACTTTGACATTCCAGAATTGCATTTAGATCTTTTAGAAATAAGCTAACCTGTTTTCCATCCTCCAGTTTATACAGGGAAAAGAAAAAAAAACAAATTAAGTTTCTTTCTGTGCTCAAAGTACTTCAGAATGGAGCTAAAAAAGTTATAGCAGATGAAAAGAATCCTGGAGTTACATTTCAGAGATTTCCTAATCTACACATGCCTGATCTGTTACGCTTAAAATTTCCACAGATTAGATCTGTGCTTTGCTAGTCACTTCAAAGTTTCCCTCTTTGCTTCATCTTTGAAGTAAAAGTAACCATCAGTTCAGCTTCTCAAAAAAGATCTATGTTTGTCTCACTGATCTAGTGAAAGGAAAGTAACAGCCACCAGCAAGCAAAGGGGCAGGTGGCTCAACAGAACACAGATGCACAACAAAAGAGCTGGTGGCAACAGGGTAAGAGGAGAAAGAGAGAGGTTTTCAGCCATCTCAGTTATGCTTCTTCCCATTTCCTAGGGAAAGAATAAGTACTTCTCTTTTAGAAAGAGGAACATGAGGTGTAGAAGGGTTAGGTAAGGTACACGAAGTCACACACAACCTGCTGGAAGAATAAATATTACATTCACATCAGAATAAAAAAGTTAGAGAAAGTCCCTTCTTTCTAAAGGACGCCCTTCTGTTTACATGCAGCAAATGAGCCTGAAAATGACTTTAAATTTAGTTTGCTTTGGATAGAGTGTGAGAGCCAACACTGCTCCCTCCTGCACCTCCACTGACTGAGGGAGAAGTAACTAAGAGCTGGAGGGCAGGAAACCCTTGAACCATTCCAAGACAGCAGCGAGACCCTCACACCTGCTTCCATAGATCAGAAAAACACTAAAAAATAATCCCAGAATTTCTTCTGAAGACCATCACCTTTCAGGTCAAGTCTTAGGGTTTATTCAAATACCATTTTCTCCAACTCAAACCTGGTATAATTTAGAAAAATGATCATTCTGTTTTCTCTAATTCACTTGCACATGTTCTGCTAGGGTTGCTCTCAGAATAAGTTCAAGGAATTACACGCTTACTATTCAATCCCTGTGTACTCTGAAGCCTACTGAGAACAGTCTGTGAGCTTGTGCTTCAGGCAAGGACCTATGTAAGACATGGAGCTGCAATCTGGACATGCACACAGATCACTATAACTAGAAAGCAGTGCAACATATGTCTGCAACTTTGCTTCATGTTTTGCACGTCTTTACAGAGGCACACCTCTGCACCAATAACACTTACAGCTTTTGAAAGTGAGGCTTCAAATACTGTTCCTATTTCATAATGCAAGGATTTTTTTGTTTGTTTTCTTTTTAATTTCTGCTCTGTTTTGTTTACATTATATTTTAGGCAGTGACACTGTAATCACAGATGCAAACCAAGCTGAAAACTGTTAAACTATTCAGATAAAGTTCTCATTTCGTTTATTTCAGTGCAGAAGTTATCATTGTATTTTTACATCTGTCCATACTACGTTTTTTTCCTGTTTACTCAACTTAACAAGCTCTTCTTGCACTTGTGAATCTGCACTGAGAATTAAAAAGCTGTGCTCCAGGCATAGATTACTGTTTATTTTTATCTTCCATTATTCTGCTTTATTATTTTGTTGCTTTCTCAGCTTGGTACAATTTCAAACTACACACAAGCTGAAAGTCATTCAAAACCAAATAGCAAAGTGCAGCCACATCCTCTACTGCATAACCTGGAAGAGTTTATTGTAGCCTTAAAAAGCAGATTTCCTAAATGCTTGTTAAATTGTTTCCATAATTCAAAGGTGACAATGCTTTAATTTCAGGGCAATGCTACAGCTTTGCACCTTCACAGTTTTCTTTAATGGTCCAATTCACGAGGATGTTATGCTGTCTGTATTTGGCCCTAGGAGATGCTTTTACAGCATGGAACTGCAATACATTAAGCACATTTTAGACTCTCTGTCTAGCCTCGCCCATAGTTGTATCATCTTGCTGGAAACCTCCAAGTTGCTTTTGACTGCACACAAATTAAATTATGGGAAATTAGAGCAGCTGGAAAACTGGCTTTCAATGAATTCTGTATTGCCTAATTCTCATTTTTATTCTTCAACTTGAAATATCCCTGTAGAGCACATT
The DNA here is from genome assembly GCF_003945725.1 of Corapipo altera. NCBI lineage: Eukaryota > Metazoa > Chordata > Aves > Passeriformes > Pipridae > Corapipo > Corapipo altera. Next base: position 21,209,361 of record NW_020884877.1, read on the forward strand.
TCACCCATACAAACTGCATCATTCCTTTGTGATTTAGGAGGTTTGTCACAAAACAAGATTATTCAGACTGATTAAATTGCCAACAAGCCAAACATATGGTAAATGCTACATGAGAGAGAGAAAAATAACTCTCAGAGCTCATACAATGCATTTGTTTCATGGTGCTCTACATTGAATGCCAAATTTTATCCTGAATGCTGTACCTATAACTACAAGAATTACCACAAAAAAGGCAGATTCTCCTCCTTAAACACTGTACTGTTCTAAGCTGCAGTAGCAGTTTAAACCGTGCTGTAATACACACCTCCTTCAAAGAATATAAAAAGACCCGTTTCTTGTCACAAGCAGTTTTAATTCACTGATTCCAAGGAAATGTTTTCCAAGTCTTCTATGAAGACTTCTATTTTTTACCTATTTTTTTTCCTGCTGGTTGACCCAGCAACACATGCTTCTGCTGTTTGTTTTGTGCTCATCAGCTTCCTCCTAAATTCTGATTTAGTCACTTCCATCCAGTGCAGAAGCAGTGCAATGCATCTCCACTGAAAAAATTCAGGACAGGGAGTGTGCGGGGATGGTTCCAGTCACCCCAGTCTTGCATGCGGTCCACTCTCTGAAAGTACTGGTAGACCTGCCAGTGTGCTTTCCTCAGGATTGTCCATGCCTGGAATCCTTTACTGTCTGTAAATCCTTCCTGGAAGCCAGTAACTGGCTCCAGGAAAGCACCAGACCCTCAGGTCCATAGACCTGCTGTCCCAGCCCTGGGTTTTCAACTCTCCTGTACCCCAGACATGAATTTTGCTCACTCTGAGCGCCCATGTTCAAGCCAACTCTGCCAGCAGAATGGCCATGCCAGGCAGCTCTGATGGATGAGAATGAGACATCTCTTCCACGGCACTTTGCACCATGTTGTGCTGAAGCCCAGAGACAGTAAACTCTTATCCTGACAGCCTACTTCTTCCATATTTCTTCTAATACAGGATATCAAGAACAAGCAGTGAGAAATATTCCTCTCCAAAAACTGAAGCAGCAGACACTGATCTACTTCCTAGCACAAAATGGACAGTTCTCCACTTGCTGCACTTCTGACAAGAGTGCAGTCCTCTCTGCCTCAGTCTCCTTCATCTAAGTGAGTGCTGAGAGACTCAAATCACTCTTCTGCTGTTTCACATGCCTTGTGATGGCTCAGATATCTGCATAAGCCTGGCAGACAAGGAGAACCCATAGGAAACCTGCTGTTTTTCAGATGCCATACCAAGAGGGTGGGCATGATATCTGCAGATGTCCAACACAGACACCTGTGTTTGGGGCAAATGGATTCACCCCTTGCAACCGAGACAGCCAGAGTGACTTTGAGAGAGCCACAGGTTGCTTCTAACTTCTGAGCACTGCAAACGTGGCAGGAGATTGATTAAGCTGCAGTGACCTTTTGTTAAAAGGTAGAGGCTAAAGGAAAATATCTACTGTTACATTTTTCAGTACTAAAACTTCCTTGGGGGCCTCCTGCAAATGCAACAGTGAAGGCAGCCTTCAGGACTTCTGCTGTGATGCTCATCAGAAATACAACAAATTCACTGAAAACAGCAAGGAAGCTGTTGACAGCACAATGCCTTTGATGTAATATGCCCACTAAAGATTTTTCATTTTGTAACTTATGGAATATTTAGTGAAAATTCAAGAGAAACATATTAATTGTCAAAACTGTAGTGTGACAGAAGACCTGTAGTGTTTGATGGGGTAAATTGTAAATCTTTAAGGGCTGCCTTTAATCTAAAGAGTAGTAAATAATTTGTAAGGAATTTCCATTTGTTTTTTTCTCTAGTGATGAAGTCAATCACAATTATAGACAGTAAGCTGAAAGACAGAGTCCTTAAAAAAAAGAAAAAAGACAAAAAAAGACAAACAACAAACAGTCAATCTAAATATTTCCTTAAGAAATTCAAAGCTATAAATCTTATCTAACTCATTCTGAGAATCTCAGGGAGTTTTACCATTTAAGTTCTTGTCCCAAAATTGTGTAGCTGCAGGTATTAAAACTAGAATTAAGGGTATGACCAACTCCCCCTCTCTGTACTTGCCTCAGCCTGACTGGTAACAGCATTTCTTTCCATGTGAGAGTCTACCAAGTCCATGGGAAACATAAAAAGGGGTGAGTCACTCGGTGTAACTGCAATACAAAGTAAAAGGATATGACTTCTTATGGAAAATAGAATAAGAAATTATATAAGCACATGAACCTTGTGTAGAAACAAAGAACCATGATCCTTGTGTAGAAACAAAGGGAAAGATAGATGCCATGGACAGTAATACCACTAATGTCATTATTGTTTTGAGAACATCAATAGGCATTTCTAAGAAAAGGACTGAGGTCCAGTTAGCTCTGCTTTGTAGCAATCCATCTCTGTTACTCCAGTCTGCTCTTTCTTCACAGTGAAGTGAGCAAATTACTACAGAAATTTCCTCAGATAGTTGACCCAATATCATACTATAAGTGGGACTATTCAAACACTTAAAATATTTAGGCACTTCAACTACAAACACTACTTGCATTCTCCTAAATTCAGCCCTCTTTCATGCCATGGAATACATACGAAAGAACAAAAATATTAATAATTGTTAGCACAATGAGAAAAAAATAAAAAAAAGGAGGCAATTTATAAAAAATTGCAAGTATAACATTCATCATCTCTTTCACATTTTCTTAGAATCCCTTACTTTGAGATTTAAACACAGTTTCTATACAGTTTTTTGAGATATAGAAAAAAAAACTTTTATTTTTTCTGCATCAGAGAAATAGACAATATCTGCATTTTGAGAGGAGACTGCAAACCAGAGATGATCTGCCACAAGAAGAGATATATTTCTGTTAATTAATGATTCTTTCATTATGGCAGTTTCAAAAACAGGTCTTGGACTAGCAGCAAGACCTGGGATAAGGTTTCACCTTCCCCTAAACTGCAGCCCCGGAGTAAAAAAAGGGAAGAAAAAAAATGCAAGCTATTTGAAGACTGGAAAAATATCTGGCTAAGATAAAATTAACCATTGATTCAGTCATGGCAATTTCTAAGTGTTATTGATTTGATAGCCCAGGGTCTGCATACAGCAAAACAGCATCAGTAGAGAAGTATGGTGACAGGATGACTCAAGTGTACTTTTCTTTCAGACATCAAGGGTAAAATTTACTCTGGAGGAGAGGACAAAAGGTCATTACAAACACTTTTCACACAGTACAGTAAAACAAGTACATGGATGTAGATTGCATGTCTATAGGCTTTGTACTGGAGAATATGGTTATTAAAAGTTAAGTAGTACTCCAGACAGATCAATACATTTCTAAGCAACAAGAAAAAAAGAACAAGCCTCACAATGATATAAAGACTGCCAGATCAGATGTACATAGGGTCTGTTAGTCATCTTCTATATTGATTGTTATCAATCTTCAATTAAGTGGAGATTAATTCAACTGGGCTAATTATCAAACAACCAGCCTACTGGGAAAATTTCATTCCCAGCCCTGGTGACTGTTCATTACATCAAAGCATGACATGATGCATTTTCTCTGTACTTAATTCTGAATGAGTGTGGGCATAGAACACCACGGATGATGGGAAAATCCAGGTAAAGCAAACATAGCTAGTTTACATTCCCATGCAGATGGCCTGGAAACATGTTAGATATGTTCCCATAGCACTCAACAAAATCATCCGAAATTAATAATCCCTGCACAGACCTGTTCACATCCTCATAGTGTCTCTCATAGCATCCAACTACACATGATCATGATTCAGGCACCTACATCTGGGTCACTTCCTGCACACACCTACATCCTACATTTGGTGTGGATTCCTCAGTGTTTCTTATAATTGATAAATTTCACTGTGAAAGTGACTTTGCCTTGTGTTCAATGGGTATTTAAGGTGAAGAAAACATTATGTTAATAAGATGCTGTCTTTTTTTTTAGATCTAGTTTTGAGTTTGTTGTCTTCCACTGTCATTGAACTGTCTCTTTACTCCTATTGTAAGAAAATGCAAATTAGAGTGGCTTCTGTCAGAGGCCCATTCACTTTGAGTTTTCCCAATCTAAATAGCCTTGGATTATTTACTTTTGAGCTCTCTTTATACAGATATCTTTCCATGCCTTTAATTAGGCACTTTACTGTTCCTGACAAGCTCCTATTTCAACAACATATTTTATTTTAGTAGAAATAAACAGCCTTCAAGATAAGATCCTTTAAAAGTGCTTCATGCACTCTTTCCTCTTCTTGACCAACTTAAATAATAGCATGTCATCTACAATTTTTGTCACCTTGCGTTTTTAGCCACTTCTTCAGACAATGGATAAGTACATTTACCCACTCTAGTATCAGCAGATATTCTGTGACACTACTGTTAAATTTCTTACCATGCTGAAAATTGGCTTTATATTTTTTAATACTTTTTTTCCGCTTTTTTTCTCCCTGCAAAATTTCCTTTCCCTTATATCTCTTTTTCTCTTTGTATGACTGTCCAATTCCCTCTCAACACATACAATCGCAATTTTCTGCTTTCTTCAGAAATTTTATTCAGCACTGGCTGCTAAAGTTGACAGGCTGCAAAAAAATCACTGGAAACACAATAAATTAACTTGTATTCTTCTTACTTTCCATATCTACATCAGACACTGGATATCTATGACCAGGCACCAATATGCAAGAAAGCTGGTGTTTATGCTCCCCTGTTAATAACTGGCTACAAAAAAGTTCCCTATCTGTTCAATTAAACAGAAAAAAATTAAAAAGAACTTTAAACAGATGTAAGTGAACATTAAAGAAAACACTTTTCTCTAAACGCAATGATGCTGCTCATTTCTGATGATCTGATTTCTTCTTTGAATTCATCCCTCACGGATTCAAAGCACTGTAATTCCCAGAAGTCATTAGCTCTCTGCACCTCTACTTTAAAAACACCAAATGAGTCATTGCCCTGAATTTTCCATTCTAGCTCCAGATTCTTCAGCCTGAACACGTTTTGGGCACAGAGAGGTTACTGCTTCTTGAACTGTATACAGAAAGAACTGTCAGCCCAAGTAAAGTAGAAGCATCATTTAGCCCAGGAGCCCAACTCTGCCTTTGAGGGTGAATTGATATCCAGGGTAGCGGAGCGAAGTCAAAAGGTTTTCCTGAAAGTCATTCCCATTTCCCAGTGGTCTTTGCCTCACAGCTGCCTGAACAAGGAGCTCAACTAAACTTCCATATTTAATTGCACCTTCTGAATCTATCAGACAAGATTGGGGCTTTTCCAGACTGTTTTTACTCCCTTTATTTATTACATCAGCCTCCTTGCTGTCCTGTGGTACTGTTTCAAGTTGAATTCTTTGAATCAGGAAAGAGCAAGCAAAAAAAACCCTCCCAAATCCTGCTGTCTAATCATTTGAGTATCCCTTAGCTCCTATATGATGAAAAATCAATTCCTATGTGCTTTCTGTATACCACAAGTGATCTCCACGCCTTTCTGTGGTAGTTCCTCCAACCATCTTTTTAATTTATTTAGTCTCCCCATACATGGAAGCATTGATGTTCCCAACCATCTATGTTTTTCCATTCACAGAAGGATTTGTAGAGATATATATCACTGGACAATAACGTTTTCTTTGTTCCTTGTACATACATAATATAAAACCACAACTTCATATTTTGCTTTTCCCTGAATATAGGGTAATTTCAGAAAACTATGCAGAAGCATCACCTGAAAAGGGTAACAAATTGAGAATCCATTCCTGTGTACACAAAGTTATTCTTTGTATATTTTGCATTTAATTGATTATTGTAAACAATTCTTATGAGCATAAAAATGAGGTAAGTTCCCAGAGAGAAAAGAAGCTCTTGTGATTAAGGCACCCAAACCAGAGAATACACCAGAGAAGTGTATTTTCTGGGCTAGGAGGTTCTGCCAGTTTTCCCCATCTCCACTCTCTCATAATCAAAATAAGAATGTCAGCAAGTTCATTACAGATAGAGAGAAAATCAGGTATATGCCTTCTGGATTTCTGCCAGATAAAATTTATTTGAGGAAAGCAAATGTAAGGTGTTTGTCAAAAATCCTACTTCTTCAGCAGAGATAAAAAGCACTGACAATGTTTTGATCACGCATATTTATATGATAAATAATAAAAATGAGCACATTTCCTATATTGGAGATCAAGGAAGGATATTCAGACAGAAGGGTGAAACGCTGTTTCAATTCTTATGAGATTCAACAGTGAAGGAGACACATCTTATTAAATATTTATTACACTTGAATAAAAAACATACTTAATAATTAACTGTTGTGCATTTAATTAACATAATGATTGCCCAATTAAATAAAAGTGAAAATTTAATTTGAGACACTTTAAGCACAAGGAGATTAAGGATAAAATATGAATATCCTGAGTCCTCAGTTTTCACCACTGAGTGTGGAGGTGATATGTGGTGAAGCAGCTCAACCAGAATTAGCAATTTAGAAAGAGTAATAAAACATTCTTTCATCTGCATCTGGCCACAGGAAGCAAAAAATGCCAAGCAGGAGACGGTCTGCGAAATTTCATCTCCATTTCAAAAATAAAAAGCACAAAAGGAGCCCTGTCATCTATCCCCATCCACAACAAGGGCTGTGTAATCTTTTCTCATACCCTTGTCATGACAGTCTCTTATACAAAATAGAACCCACTTAGGGGGAGAATTTTCCAGATAGGTATATTCATTGAAACAACTTTTATTTAAAGCTATAGAACTATAAGGTTAAAAAGACTCAACAACCTTGCCAGGCTCTTGCTCCACTACCTGTCTCTTTTGTGTCCCTCCTCCTAAGATTATCATGCATTCTCCTCCACACAGATACCAGGGACAATCAAAGTTTCCACACTTCAGAACGTCAAAGGCAGCGCACTTGTATGAGGGGAGCTATTGCTGCTTAAGTCAGACTAGAAGATTTTACAGCTAGCTCAGTGCAAGGAGTTTAACAATAATTCCCAGATCTAGTGTTCTAGTAAAGCAGAGAAACTATTCAGTTACAAAAGAATGGTTTGGGTTCTAAGTTTCTACTTCTTTATTAAAAACCATAAACTTCTCATCAGAAGTTATGATGTTATGAAGTGCCCTTTGTACAGTGCAGATGCCGTTGCAACTTAACAACAGTACAAGGAGAGTTCTTCAAACTTAGTTTAAAAATCACTTTCGCATGGATCCTATTTAAGGAAACACCTCAGAGTCAAACCTAAGTTCCTACAAGCTCTCTGCTTCTTCCCCACTAGAGATCTGTATTGTCGACATGTCTATCATTGTACTGTTGAGACCACCTCACAATCACATTAGAGCCAATATAAAGCAGCCAAGACAAGGTTAGGTCATTACCTGTGATATTGCAAAAAACACGGAGTGGTCCAAGTGGTCCACTTCCATCAGAATCGATGTAGAAGAAACCTGATGTCTTCCCTTGGTGTCGGTAAGCCTCGCAAGAATGTTCATAGATAGCTTTAAAGGAAAGAGAGAGTCATTGCATCACAAACAAGGAGAAAGCAGACAGACATGTTTTATGCGTAAGTACTGCTTTAATTATTGTCAAGGCATATACTGGTTATATGCAGTTGATTAGCATGTGAAAGATTACTGCATTTGGAGCTGAATCCATGCTCAAAATCACACATGTATTTAAGTAATTCCTTGAAATTAATATATGCTGGCTTTAAAGATACAGGTATTCGCTTTGTTCTGGATTAAAGTATGTAAATACTTAAGCAAATGAATATGAACTCTGAAATGTACCACATCTAGTTATGGAGTGGTACATATATGCATCCATATAATGGTGTTTCAAAGACATAGGTACATGCATGTAGACATCATTTATCACCTAGGCATGCATTTAAGTCTTGTCAGCACAAATAACAGATTTTTTTGGCAGTCTACACCTTCCCTGCACGATAATGTTAACAGGAAGCATTAAAGCCCATTTGCCAGCCAAATGAAATCAAGCCCTTGTCCCCCAGCAGAAAACCTTAAGCTCAGATATGGTCTCCATCACAGGTGGTGTTTTTATGCTTTAGAACTAATTTTATACAACCAACTTTTTCTCTCTGCTTATCAACATTCTTTTCTTGGAGTATTAGTGCCCATGAAAATCCAAGTGGTAAATAAAACAAGCAGCAGGTCACCAAGAGCAAGAACATAATGAGAAAAAAAATCTCATAGGTCAGTACAATTCTTACATTTGAGGCACGTTTTTGGGTAAGAGGTAACTGCCACTTCATATGGAGCAAAGAGAAAACTCCTGCAGAAAGGTAGTCCAGTATCAGAAAGTCACATGCATGACCCTAGACCTTGAACAACAAAAGCCTTTAATCTCATTTCAGACGACCTGATTTTTTTTTCTCACCTGCTTAAACACTTACCTGATTATACTGACAAAATTATTCTCCCTAACAGCTTATGATTGCAGTGTTGAGGTTGTAAATGCAACTGCAAAGTTCCTAGTTTGGAACTGAGGGAGCTTTGCAGATTGAGTGAAGGGCCAGCACTTCCCCTCCGCTTATGAAACACGGTCCCAGCCTCTCCTGTAGAAGGCAGGAATTACTCTGCAGCAGCTGGAATAGTTCCTCACTCCCACTCCTGTGCACATATGGACTCACATCCCTCCTTTCCCCTCACTTCCTAAAAATAGTTTCTCTAATGAAACAAATTTTAGAAAGACTTAAATGCTGAGCCCTGAAGTACAGTTGTCTGACTATTACTCTGAAGAATGCTACAAAATAGTTAATCACTCGGATTTTGGACGTTTCTTCACTTCTGCCAACAAAATAGAACCACTGTTCTAGGGGCTCCAGAATGAGAATTAAGTCTCTCTATGAATTAAGTCTCATCAGTTGATCACTTGTACCACACACAGAAATATGCTTTTTCATTGTAAATTTCTCTCCTCACCAGACAACTTTAGCAGACAGAACACCACCGGGTTAAGATACTGCTTAAGGTACTCAGCACCTGGTGAGGTAGTGCTTTAATTAGCATCCATCCTATAATAGATAGAATTAAGAAAGCTTCATCCTTAGCCTGATGTAGAAAGTACTGTAGTCTAGAATATCTCTAAATTCCCAATCTGATAGCTGGCCAAGAGTATATATTAAATGCAAATTAAGTAGAATCCCCAAACCAGAACCAATTCTTCCACTATTCACAACCTGAGGGGCTAACAGAGAGTCCCTCAGTTGCCGAAGTGCTGACAAAAGCAGTAGGGATATGGAGGTCAGGAGAGAAACTGTAACAGGCAATTAAGTAAGCAACCAAGGAATCATGGTTTGATCAATTTGCAAAGTTCTTAAACTGCAGTTCACTTACTAAATTTGCTGTCATCATCATTATAGGACACTTTATCTTGTCTCATTAGGGAATATACCAATTGCTTCCTCTAAATTGTTTGCTGAGTATTTTTGAAGACAAAGGATGGTGTGAGGGGTAGAGATATAAAACAAATATATTGTCAGTGAACTGACAGCAAAACTTTTCTTTCTTTTTCTTTCTAAGTGTTCTTCTTCTTCACCATCATTTTGTCTGGAACCCATATCTACTTTTTACAAATTAGTAAGGAAAGATGTGAAGATTCAGCCATTAATAATGCAGGCAGATTCAAAGAGAAATGATCTATTTAACTTTAGATAGCCCCTTTGTCATTGCAACTTTGGAAAAAAAAAGGCTATATGGAGCTAGAAGTCAGGCTGGGAGTGCTGAAAGGGTATAAATCTGAAAGGATGCACAAGCTCCGTGAAACTACAGTTATGTCTGCCAGGAGGAAATCCATCCTGGTATGTTTTCCTTTCAGTTGTATGAGAAATCCAGCACTACATACTGTGAAGTAGCGGAAGTGGGAAAAGGCTATAAACGTCAAGCTAAAGCACATAAAACATATTCTATCATGACTTAGAGAAAAGCAGTTTTGGTGGACAGCTTATTTCATAACTGTACACTGAAAGCTTCACATACCTGTAGCTTAAGCATTTGGTACTGTGTACTTCTAAACTGGAAATGTATGAGCCATTGATTTTAGTTCTCTTTTTTGCTATTTTTTGCTGTATAATGCATCAAGGAGAAAATTACATTTGTTTTCCAGTCACTGGTAGATGCCCCCAGAGACATTTTGAGTGCACCATCCATTCCAAGCTCTGCTGAACTATTTTGTGGGCTAAGACAACAGCCTGCTTCAGAATAAAGTTATGCAACTCCATTTGCTGAAAAAAGACCTATTATGCCAGTGAAAACAACTTGAAGCTGTCTTTATGGGCCCACGAAAGACAAGATCTCTTTGCAGTCATTCTTCGCTTTATGCAATCAGAACTATCATATGAAAGTAAAAACCAGACAAAGAATCAGCTGTTAAGACCCCAGAACCTTAGCTTTGAAAACTGCCCTCATATTTATGTTCTGTTTTGTGTCAGACTTCTCTGATATAGATGAAGTTTTGGGAACAGTACGGAAACCATTATTGTAATTGTCATTAAAGAGTCACCAACAATTACGCATATAATAAGCAAAAAACAAGCACCAAGCATAATGATGGAACTGTTGACAAGTGCATACATTTTAATGGAAAACAACATTTGCAGTAATTACATCTTTTGAATAAAGGAGAGGTATTCATCAGCTCATTCAGACTAGAACCCATCATCAATTTTCAAACATTGTTTTTAAATTAAAAAACTCCAAGTAAATACAAAGAGTAGTGATTTTATTCCTTTCTGGGAAGCCTTTTAATAGCATTTATACTTTTTTTTTTTTAATTTTAAAATGTTTACCAAAATGGGGCCAAAGCAACAAAAAAATTCTTGATAAGATGCTCATAAGATGTTTGTTTTCTCATTTAAATACTTTTTAAAAACATAATTTAAAAAATTAAACCTCTCAGTTGTATTTTGTCTCATAGAAGCAAGATTTGTTTCCTTCTCTAAGCCTTCCACACATTTTTTTTGGCTAATTTTGAATAGCACCAGCCATAAAATGATAGTTTCCAGCAACGTTCGTTTCACTGAGCCAGAAACACTGCAAATCACAGTTTATGACTTTCAGCCCCTGCTGTGTTTCCTCAGGCCCTTCTGAGAATAAGCTGCGTTGCCACACAGCAATAACCCTGCTGTTCCCACAGGCAGGCAGGGTGAAGCTCTTTGCTTCACAGAGCTGCATTATGCCAGTGCTCAAAGGAAAGCAATGTCAGCAGCGCACACGAACTCAAACTCCCCCCCCTGCAAGTATGGCTTCGACCTCACAGGCAGGTATAGCTGGTAAAAGCATTAGGGTAAAGTACAGTACAAGGCAAAACCCAAGTGTAAAAGGTTTCACAAGGCTTATGCTGGTAACTGGTTACTCCAGGAAGACAAAACAAGAAACAGCTTGACTTCAAGGTCCCAGATTTAGTAAGGAAAACTGGACATCAGAAGTGCCTGTTTTACTCGGTCACAAAGGATGTCTTTTATTGCTTTTTCTTCCCAGAATCACTTACAAGTTATAACATTGGACCTATGGTGACATTTTTGCTCTGTAAGGAATTTCTTTTAAAGGCTACCGCTGTGTTTCACAAAGAAATTTAAAATTCTCCCAGAACTACCTGCTGAAACTGGTGCAGCCTGAGAGCCCCATTCTTCACAGCGAGTGATGCTTCTCTAACTGAGTACTGTTTGTGCTCTTGCCTACCTGCTAGGATGAGCTGTGCTGATGGTGTTCAGGCATGCACAATACTGACAGAGTTCAAGATATCTATTTCCTAGCCCCTTATAATTTTCTGTGAAACACATATACCCAATTTCTCCCTCAGGTATCTCTTTCAGTCTTAAGCATCTCAAACTGAACTAGCTTTTCAGATCAACAACTCATCACATCAGAGCATTTGTTCTGAACACTGCTTTACTCACTGATCATAATGGGTATCTTTTCCTTTAGTTCTCACTTTTCTGCTTCCCAGGTGCTTAGGAAATCATTTGTCAAACTTTGAAGAGCATTTATAAAATAAACACTTTATCCCCAGACAGATCAAGATCATCAAATCCTACACGTTCTCTTATATCATCTGGGATAGAAACATTCATAAGCTCAAAAATCAAAACTGTGGATCTGAAACATATACATTCCATGTTTTTTTCAAGCTACACACTACATCCCTACAGAAGCATCCAAGCAAAACTGTAAGTGTTCACTTTGATTGGTCAAGGTTCAAGCTACAGATCCATGATTCAGATTTCAGTGCCAGAAAGGCATTATCAGATTTTAATAATAATAACCTAGGTTGACCTTTTTGGTAAAAAAAAACCTGTAGAATTTAATTTTCTAATTCCTGCATCAAGATCCTCATGACTGGTCAGCCAGAGCACAGGCAGGAACTCTGCACCTCGCAGTCCGGTCTGACAGGTATGGGGTCGTTCTCAGCTTGGCTCTGCAATTGAAACTTCAGCCTTGATTCAATATGCTTCAAGAGCCTGAAAAATTGTAAATATGACAAATTTCATCACTGCTCAGCTCTCTGAAGTATCTGTTAAGTAAAGTAATCTGTTAATCCAACTGTTTTAATTACAGTCCTTAAACCAAAGATTTTATCTCTGCCATAGCTAAATCTTTAACAGTATATGACTGAGCACAAACATTTGCAAGGTCAAACTTCAGTTGTTTCCAATAAAACATCTTTTCACCCAGCTTTTCATGAACTGCCCATTACTATATTGCCATTTGGCTTCCAATCCTACTTTTGCTCTATGCAGTTCAGCTGCAGTCTCCATGGCAGCCTTCAGGTCTCCCGTTCCATTGTGGAGCTGCCCAGCAGCCCCCATGTTCCTAACTTATAAAACCTTTCCTCTCCCTCAGGCCACTTTAATTTTGATTTTCACCTCCAGTTGTACTTTGACTAAAAAAAAGACAGTTCTTTGTACGAAGATTTGCAGTTTTGCAAATACCTCGAGTAACATTTAAAGACCCCTGTCTTCAGTGCAGGAACCAACTTGTTATTCACCCAGTAAGATGCACCTCTTACCAGTGTTTAAAATACTTCTTGCTGTTGGACTCAGTGTAAAGGTAACAGTGACATTCAGACTTCAGTTTTGCTACTGGGAAGACAAGGTAAACCTCTCTCTGCTGTGCACAGCAACACATTACTAGTATAGATACCACCAAGAGGTAAGTTCCAAATGAAAAGCAATTTGTTCAGTTGTTTTTTCTTTTTTTTCCCCTCAGAGGATTCTGTCGTTTTCAAATTTAAGGGACACCAAGATAACATACCTCAAAAAATAAAAGTAAACCTTAAAATTCCTAATATTTCTTTCCTACTGTACTCCTAATTACTTTGGAAACGTGAGCTAGAGATTCAGAATTTGACCTGTACTATTTATGATTACTGAAATGAATCCTGTAGTATTACTGTTTCAAGATTGGTTTCAAATAATCTAATAAAAGTAGCTGATAATTTTCAATTTCTCAGAAGAAGAGAACATTTTATGGTAATGTAATAAATAAAATACATTAAAGAGACCTAAAGAACTTTAATTCTTGATTTCATTGGGAGGTGCTGACACTGTCCACTTCGCAGATAAAACTAGCAGTGAGATCTGTCACCTTTACCACCTCTAACAGTCGTACAGTTTTGAAAAAAGGCAAACAGAATACTTGTTGTCAGATCATTTGGGATTCATTTAACTGTTTTGTAGTAATCTGCATCTTAGACACAAAGAGTAATAACAACACCTTTAATAATAATTATTATTGTATTCAGAAGTGAAACTTACGTTTTATTTAGACTGCAAAGGCCAGTAAGAGCTGGGGTTTCTGATGGGATCTTCAACCAGCCCTAGACTGACCTTGGACAAATAGATATGCACAAATGCTGACCAGACAAAATTAAGCATTCTCAACAAAATGCTCAGAGCTCCCAGAGGCAGACTGGAGATGACTATTTCACCCTCTGCTTCTGTACCTCAGGCCTGACAGATTTGCTCTTACAGACTCAGACTAATGAGCATTCAACCAAGGATTTTTCTAAATAGCAAATAAAGTAATATGCAATCGGAGATTTCTTCTCATTCCAACAGCAGAGGGATTAATACAGGCAATGAACTCTGGGAATGATCATCATTCTCACCCTTATAATACAATTGTCTTGTTAAATGCCAGAAAATGAAATCTGTACTTTCGAAAACTGGATTTTGACAGCTCTGCTCTTGACAGACTAATGCAGTCTCTGCTATGGTGTGCCTGGATGACAGATAGATTATTTTTTCTTTTTAAAATATATAATTACTTTTACCAGTGTCACCTAAATGGATGTTCAGGAGAGATACTCCCTTTGCACCTTGGGATTAGACAATTTCCTACCATCCAAACTAAGGCTTCCCCTGATCAAGCTGGGAAAGGTCATGTCAAGCCATCATCCCATGTCACTCCCCTGCTGAGGTTTGGAGGCAGCTGTGTCAGTCACGTAACCCAGCAGCCCCTTCCTGGCCCTAGTGCAGAATGACCTGCAAGTCCTGCTGCTGCAAGAAAGCAGTCAGGTACACCTACTCCATTCTAAGAGCAGTGTTGGAGGGAAATGAGCAAAGACTTGGAGGATGCTGTGCAAACCGTGGTATTTTAGTCTTGCTCCCCAAAGTACTGGCATCCCTGTGGTCATGGTCACACCTGAAGAAGGCAGGCTTCAAAAAGAACTGAGTTAGTCACTCGCATACTCTGTTCTGCAGTAAAGCCCCAAAGCGAAATATTCTCTGTGTTATTTATAAGGAAATGTCAGGCAAAGGGAAAAACTTTTTTTAAATGAACACCACTGAGAAATGCAGATGTACAATTTACAGATACACGTACTGAAGGGAAAGCATTAATAACGCAGTAACTTATCACAAAATAAACAATGAAAATTCATACTCCAAAAGCATGGTGCGAACAAAAATATGCAGGAACAGCAAGTACTGAAGATTTGATATGAATACTAAATGCGTTTTCTTTAGTCAAAGGACACCAATTGTTAAAACACACATGGAAAAAAGCTGTTCCAAGAATCTCAGGCAGGAAAATTGGCTACTCAAGACATCCAAATTACATGACCAAACTCACTGTTAGATATCTGTCAAATCAAAACTCTCTGAACCTGATTTGCCCAGCCAGCAAACTGTGTACATATCTCCCTACCATGGAACACAAGAGAATTACCATTGCCACAGCTGGCATTTTAAGATGCAGCTCTAGTACTGCTAACAATCTGGCTGAAGCTATATTAAGCTTTTCAGATAAAAAATGATATATGCAGTAAGCTTATTAATATTAAAAATACATTTTCAAAGCCTGAAGTTATGTTAAGTTTATGCCATATCAATGACTTTGTGACATTTCCATTATTAGATGAATCCTTCCTCCAGCAATTACCTAGGCCAATAAGATACATGCCTGTATGTGTAAGATAGATCACACACCAAAGCAAATATCCAGAATTAAACTACATTCTGTTAATTATCACCTTGCAAAGCTTTGAGACACGTTGACATCCCCAGAACATGAAGAATAAAACCATTATTTTATATTTCCCATAATTTTTATATCAATGTTCAGCAGCCTTTGGAATTCAAAAATCCACCCAAGACTAAAAACCACCTGAAATAAAAATAATAAAAAAAACAGAAGGGGAAGATGAGGCTTTCTAAGGGACTAACATAACTCACAGAAAAAGGAGATTATTAATCATTATCATGCAATAATATTATTGCAGTATTCTGTATCTCAGGGCCATTTTATACCGGTCTACTGCTCTCACTATCACATGATAATTACAAGAATTAGTAGTCTGAAAGAGATGACTGTGCAGCTTTTCAACTATTCCCTTTCAATTAATACACATATTAATTTTTATATATATATATATATAAATCAATTAAAACCTGTAATTCAATCCTCAGTTTCTCTATATACACCTATAATTCTGACCTACCTTTGGTTGCCTACTGTCTGTCTAAGCTAAGACAGTCTCCCTCTGTAGATGGCAGACACTGAAACATTTCAGGGGTGGTCCATAAATTTACCATGGCCACCCTATCTCACAGTGAGGCTATTAAGTTCTGGAAATAGTTCACACTTTTTACATACAAAGAGAGAGCAGACCACTATCTTAGATTGGATGTCACAGTATCAGACAGCAAAAGATAGATGAGCTGAATCCCACCCAGGCTTTTTTTCTCAAGCTGTGTACTAACATCAGTGTTTCTATCTAAAAGAGGAAAACAGAAAACAATTATCTATTTTGCTATGGTTCACACATGTGATTACATAAGGGATCCTCTCCTATCTATCTGGATTATATCAGACTACTCCAATACCTGACAGATCAGCAGGCTACCCACACACTGTAGAAATGGGGAAATCATCTATCCCTAAAAAGGCTTCAGCTGAGCTAATCTTCCAACCTATTTAAATGCATGCTGTGTGAAACACATTTAAAAGATAAAGCAAAAAGCAAACCCTGCATTTTACAGATTGAAATGTGATTGTATCCTCAAAGCACTGTCTCAGGTCCAGATAAGCTCAAGTAGCAACAAGCAAAGAGTATTTTCTAAGGAAAGAACTCGAACCATTTCAGTAGACGATATAGATCACACACCTTTTAATATACCCACAAATTGGATCTTATTCCCAACAGAGGTGGAGAAACTAAGGCATAACAAAACTCATATACAATCAAATGTAAATCACCTACAGTTGGCTTTATATCTTATAGGGTTATTCCATGACTCTCAGTTTCCCCAAGCTGTGGGCAGTGAAATGGGTATCTAGAGACAGTCAGCACAAGGACATCAAATTGCATGTCCACATGCATTTGTGACAGCATGGCACTGGCACGATCTTTGGGGTTTCACAGCTACAGAGAATACAGAGACAGAAACACAAGTGCCCATCAGTGCTGTGACTAGCCAGGAAGAAGATGTTTGCACTGGAAGATGTAAGGATGAGAAGTAAATCCACAATGGAAAAAACCCCAATCAAAAAGTAAGAAACAAAACCCAAACCAAACAACAACAACAACAACAACAAAAGACTTGGAAGGTACTGAGAATATTCCACGTGGCAGTTAGTGAAGAATGATTAACCATTACTAAGCAAAGAAATGTGCTTATGCATCAGGCAATAAGCTTTGCAGGAAAGAAACTACCTGTTTAGAAAATATTAAACTCTTATATGCTAGTGAAACCCAGAAAACATGGGGTTTAGCACTATTTCAGAGAAGAGGAGAAGAACAGAAGCAGGACCAGATGAGACTTCAGGGTGAAATTTGTCTGCCACACAATAGCTATTTAATGGGACAGGACCACACCCATTTAAGTGGTAGACTTGTATGTGGATCAGGCAGCTCTGTGACAATTTAGGAGCTTCCAGTATCATAAGGGATTGTGAGTGAAGAGGATACCTGAGGTTTGCAGAAAACTAGCTGCCTCTGGTAAGATTATGTTAAGGCCACACCTAGAGCCAGCTATTTCTTTACATGTATCTTCAGATGCACACTTTTGCTTCATCCACACATCTTGAATTTCAACTACCCATCTTCAGTCATGACAGACACAATCTTGTCCCGCATATCTGACATGGTCTTGCAAACATTGTCCCAGTTGTGTCTTCTATCAACTTACTGTTCTGTTCTGACACTGTCTAATTCCCCTCTGTTGCATCAAATGCAAACTGTTCATCTTTTCTTTTCATGGCACATTTCAGACTTATCTACCTGTCGTGACTCTGACATTTGCCTTCTCAAAAATGTCAAACTCTTCTGGTCATAGCCTTATATTTTTCAAACATGCACATTTTTTTATTGCTTTCTCCCATGTCACTCCATGTCTGCAAGCATTCAATTTCTTCCTCTTTTTAATCTCTGCCTTATGACTATTTGGCTACAAGAAAGCCTAGAAATAATTATGTACCTAGTAGACTGAAACTGCTACCTATGATGCTGATGAAGCCTTTCTGGCACTCTGTCACCTATGCCAGCATGTTTCTTCCCCTCAGAAACTTAACTGCAAACTCTTTAGAAAAGGAATAGTATGTATTGTTAACTGTTCCTCACAGTAGGATCCAGGGTGGTCCAGGAATATTTGGAAGAAAAAAGTAAGATTGCTTACATATCAACCATAAAATGCATTTCAACACTTCACATATGATGACAGTAAGTTAGGGATACTGTCTCTTCAGATCTCAGTTCTTAAAAATGGAAAGGTCTCCCAGTCTGAGGTAGTAAAACATAAACCAATTAATTCTAGGTTGCAGATGCATGTCATACAGTTCTTCCTGGAAGCATGGCAAAGAATGGGTCTTTTTACAGTTTTCAGCCACCTGTTACCACACCAAAAGGAGGCAAAACTCATGGTCGTGCAACTCACACAAAAAAAAAGAAATTCAGACAACAATGAAACAATTCACCCTGTTTCACTTGCAGCAGATTGCCAGGTAAATCTTTCCCTTATTGCTGCATGGACTTGGGTCTGAAGGGCAGTTTAATGAAAGAAATAGCCTCTCAAAAGTGGTATAAGTTCAGTTTCAAGCCGTCAGCCTCAGTGTTCAAGTAAAAATGAAAATCTCTTGAGATTATGTTTCAAACCTTACGAAATTAGATCTTTTACTTTGATAGAACTACACTGAATTACATGATTGGAGACTTTGCTATACGTCGAGGATATGAGTTATGCTGTGATCAAATCCCTGGCTTTAATTCACCTACCAAAAGCTACTCCTGTATGTCAACCACTATCACCTGAAAGAGATAATGTCTCTTGTTCTGCAAATTTCTTATCAACAGTCTGCATTTGCCCACCAGCTTTGAATTTGTTTCATTGCATTTCAAGCACATGAATGCATTTCTCTAGACTAATGCTGCTGTTTATCAGCCTTGCTTGGCTTACAGGGCAGCTGGCTCCACAATCTATCTGGAATCAAATTAGCTGTTGATAAGATAGTTGTAAATAAGCTGAGCAGGTGAATAGCTGTACATCACATCTGTGCATATCTTGATCTACTGAAAAGTCTGAACACAAGACCTTCCTGAGAAACTTTTCAGAGTAGTTTCTACAGCAGTGAACCTTAAATATCTGCAGCTACCTATGTGCCTTTGAGAGTGCAAACATGAGCTGACAGCAGTAGGAGGCTTCACTAGCTCCACAGAAATATGTATGTGGAAAACTGGTCATGAACCAGTTCTATGAGGTAATGAGATGGTCTCCTTCAGACAGAAGCCACACTGAGTTGGCACAGACATAGTGAGCCTCAGGCACCGAGCTCATATGACAGCACAGATGTAGCCTAGAGTTAAGTGTCCCTAATCACCTGTGATGGTCAATAGTGGCAGCTCTCTTCCTTCCCCAAGGAGCCTTTCCCTTCTCACCAACTGACTTGGTTCAAAGGTTTGAACTAGAGTGCTGCCTTTTGGAACAAAAAAAGCAATGGACAAGAAGTAAGCTCTCTGTTTAGAACTATAAACTCAGTGGTTTTCTTCCCATCCTTCATCAGGCATGATTTCCACACCAAGCCCCTGGTTTCCTTTCTGTTTACAATGTAGAGTTCAGGTTGACAGATCCACGAACAGACCTCTGAACAGCCTCTCCTGTCAGCTGCAGATCCCACAAATTACTTCGCCATTAACTAGCAAACCATTTACCGTCTCCAAAATTACAATACAGTTGCCAATATTCTCAGCTTTAAACCACTAAGTACCTTTCCTTCTCTTCTGCCTTTTAGCTTAACAGGGGGAAAAAAATGCATATAACCAATCTCATCCTATCTGCGGTCCAAGTGTTCATCAAACACCCGGAGTGGTTATAGTTGTATTCCTGGAATTGTTATTCTTACTCACCGTTTTTTTCTCTTTATTTCCCATGTTAGAACTGGAAGTTTGCCCTCATTTTCTGTTTTGCCTTTCAGTCAGCTGTATAAAGAGGCTTTATTTTGGCTTTTCTTTTCTCTCCTCTCTATTTTTAAGAATTCACAGTATGTTGTGCCTCTACTGTTTGATAGGGTTTTTTTAACCTTTAAAACACCTTAATATTCCTTTTGCTGTGGATTTCAGGAGCTGACTGTTTCATGTACTGTCAGTTTCAGATACTATTAATAGCAGCAGCCAAAAAAAAATCATAAACAGTTGAAAATTGGGTTCTTGCAACACGAACTTCCATATAATTTAAAACCAAAGAAGATCAGGGAGGCAAAATTGACATAAAGACTAAAATCAGCCAACTCAGCCCAGCTAAATTCAAGTAAATGTTGAATGACCAACGTGTCTATGATGTGGATGTAATATGCATGACTTTATGATTCTCCAAATCAATGTACAGTGTGAGGAAAAAAGCCACAGAAAAATTAGTTAACATAATCTGGTTTTGTTTTCTCCAAAATATTTGTCAAAACCATGCATATTTGCAGATGTATTCCTGTGTACTTTCCTTAATCTTCTTCCCGAAGCCTAGCCATGATGATGATGTCCTGTGTACTCTTGACCATTCAAACCAAGTCAGGACATGTTACGTGACCTCTCACAAAGCTCATTCCTGGTTGATGTGCACCTTGACATACAAGCTGTAGTAGAAAACACTGTAGGTGTGGGTTTACTTACAGTTGTGACAGGTCGCTCCCATGTAGCCCGTATTATTACAATCGCAGTAAAAGGTGGTCCAGGACTGAGAGCATTTACCTCCATGTTCACAGTAGTTGGGTAAACACCTAATTTGAGAGAGTTTTAAAAAATATAATTAATTATAAAGATTTCTGTAAAAACAATGTGCTGTAAAAAAATAATTAAACTCCTCATTCAGGCAAGAGTTTCCTAGGGCTGATTCACTGTATAATTCTTATTCCTCTGATCTGTAATTCACCTCCAGTGCAAGCATCAAAGAAAACAACATTTAAACTATCCAGCAGGTAGGTTAAGATCACTCTCAATAAAAATATTCCACCTGTTAGCAATTAAAGTGTCACAAACTTTCTGAGCACAGAACAAGAAAAGTAACAGGCAAAAATGTTATTGAAATTCTCTTGTTTCAAAGGAGAATCCCCTGTTCTCCGATTAAACAGGAACCACTGTTATCAAAATTAGGCTGAGTTACATTTGTGGTAACACAAGCAGCATGCAAATCTCTGAAGTGAGAGGAAAAATACGCTTCAATTATGAGTTCTGTACTCTCTCCTCTTTTCCTCATTTTAGTTGCTGTGCCTCTGAAGTATTATTGTTAAACAAATTAATAAAAGAAGAAAGAGGCACAACAGCATGCAGCTCAGGAAGTGAACAGAAACAAAAGCTGTGGGAGATAAATTCAATCTCCAGGACAAGAAGTGAATGCTGATCTGAACTGCTCTGGTATAAATGCACGCAGTGCAATGGAGTTACACCAACCTAAATGGAAACAGATTGTTCTCTTGTTTGCTGTTTCTTTCATATTTTTTTCCTTCTTATTGTATATTAATCTCTTTTACACAGTATGTCTGACTTTTGAAAAATAAGTAACTTGTTTATACTGCTGATTCAGTTGCGATGGGTGGGTGGAGAGGAAACAGGCAACCAACTTGTCTCTTACACTACAGAATTCCATTAGGGTTTGCTTTGCTGTAATTTGAGATTCAAAACTTTTTATACCCAGAGCTTTCTGGGGTGTTAGTGCTGAAGTCACTGATGCTACCTAGATTTTTGCCAGCTGAAGACATTGTATTGCAGTTCATCTCATCCTTAGAATTTTTTTTGCATATAAGTATGCATTTTGCCTTTAACTGTGGCTTTCAGTCTGTTTCATCTAGATTACTTACAATTAAAACCCATTTCATGCATGCAAGCAGAAAACCTGTATGTCCCTAACAGTCATCTATCTTCACCAGCCTTCTGAGCCTCACCAGCCAAGTTTTCATCAACCTACCTGACCAAAAGGTTGTTTAGAGCTGTCAAGCATTAACAACCCAAAGAAACCTGTTTCTGTGCCCAGAGGCCTATCAGACTAACCTTTCATTCTCAATATGCTCCAGGATAGTTCACACAAACATACCTATATTCATCTCAGTGTGAGTCTGGGATTCATTTTAGAACCCAGCTTCACTTGATCACTATTTATACCATCCTACATAAAATTATAAAGATCATAGAAAAATATTAAGATGAAAGTTTAATTATTTTTATTAATGTTTACTCAATTATTGCCATTATTTATTATAATACTGGAGAAATAAGAAATTCAATAAGAAAGTATACTATTTATAACTATCTGTAACATTTTTTGAAACAATTATAAAATTTATAACTCTTGTAAAAATCATTGTCCTGGCTTCTATTAATCATTGGGCTCAAATACAAAACGAGGAAAGAGTATGGCAATTACATGGCTGGTTTTCCAGCTCACCAGGGAGCTTTTTCCAGTGCTGTAGGAGAACCTGTTCTTTCTAAAACAAGAAACAAAGGGGACGGCCAAAACCACTGGGTTTCCCCCACTCTTACAAGTCAGCTATTCTGAGAAGGGATAAGATTCTGTCTTTTAATGGTATGCTGAGCAATCATCTAACAGCCAAACAGGCTGCCGGTGCAGTGACAGCCCAGCCAGCCTCTCTGCCATCACGTCTACTCCTAGTAATAGCGAAGTGAGATTTAGAAGCTTTGAGTCGATGCTGAAGAAAGCACAAGAGGCATTACAGGATGGTACAAAGAGGACCTGCACCCTGCTATGTTCTGTAGGACTGTGACAGCTCCCTGAAACCAGTAGCTCCCCAGCAGCTTCATTCCAGAGGCAAAGCACAGTGGTACACCACCGTTGTGGTGATACATATGAATTTTGCCAGTGAGAGAAGATTTACTCGTATTTGTGCTTTGTTTAGTCCCTGCCCTTGCCTCAGCGCACTGCCTTTACTTCTACTTGCTATTTAGTGATTAACATTCATTTATATCACCTGTACAACAGCAGTAGTTCTATTCACATCTCAGGGATGCTGGTGACATGAAACATCTGATGTTAACAGAGCTCTTTGAAGAGGTAAAAAGAATAGTGCTGTGTTATTATCACAATTTACATCATCAGTGTAATGGACAAATACGCTTTCTGCCTATTTTAAGCTACCTTTTATTAATTAATCCAATGCAGTAGAGCTAATTACTAGTAATTTGCAGTTTCCAAAGGCCTGTATGTAAAGGCTTAGCCACATTTATTTCGCTAAAACAGTTTCCTTTAAAGAGTTTACAAAGTTGAAGGTCACTTCTTATTTCTACTTGTCTTGCAAATGCAGACACTTTTTCTTCCCCCAACAATGCACAAAATTCAAGTCAAACAACCATGTAAGCTTTTAATGATATTCATAAATTCAGAATTAAACTTTTTTTATTCCTTAGTCTATTTGCCTTAATTAGCACCAACTGCACTGATCTTGTTTTCGGTCAGATAACCAACCCTTCTAAGAGCTTATGAAAAAAATTTCTTTGCAACTCTAATAATTACCATAATCCCATTCTAGCTGAGCAGTTGTGTCTTCATTAGAAGCAAAATTTATCCTAATTGTCAGAGAACTCATATTTAAGAAATAGTTATGATTAAAATTAATCAAGGCATGCCTAAGTCACAGGTTGTTCCATTTGCGAACTGTCCCAGATCCTCATGTTGAAGAATTTAAATATATGTAATTTAAAATTTAAATTAATATTTTCATTCTAGTGGAAACAAACAATTTTAGCAAAAAAAAATAAAAATAAAAAATGCAGTGGTATCACAGAATGTTTCACAGACAAAAATTTGCAGGAGAGAGCCCCTGACCTATTTGCAATTGAAAAGAACAAACAGATCAACTCAATTTTTGTATCATAAATGAGATACTTGGAAATTTAAGGATTTACCTAAGACATTTGTGACAGCCTAGAGACTTGATCTTCCAGATTAGTTCATAGAATACATTGTGATGAAAAATTCTTATTAAAAAAAAAAAAAATTCCCTCCTTAAGCCAAGCTGGAAAACACATCCCTCAGCCATCTAAGTGAGCAATATGCAGAGCCTGCACAAAAGCTTTCACTGTCCTTAAAATGAAACATTCACCTCCAAAACTGTATGTGTGTTTCCTTTGAAATCACAGGACAAACTGCATAGACATTGGGGAGGGGGGGGGGGGGGGGAAATTTGTCCCTCTGATAGGAATGATGAAGAAATAACAATGACAAAATTACTTGAGTAGGAAGGCTGAAGGAGTTCTACACATTTGATGTTACATTTGACTAGAATAAACCCAGTTGTGAAGGAGCAAGATTCAGGATGGGAACAGTTCCAGGCGTGAAGAAAAGCATACAGCAATCAGCAGGACTTCATTATATGGACCTTACAGTTATTATATGGACTCTACTGTTATTATGTGGTTTCATTGTATTCACACTACACAGTGCACAGCCTGGACATGCCCAGGCTTGCCATGAGTTTGCCTGCTGCCTGCTGCCTTCTGCCTGCTCCCTCCTTCCCCCGCTCCTCCCCCTTTTGGCCGTGTCCGTATCCTGGTTTGTCCCCCTGCTTGTCTGCCTCATGCTCCGCCCTATGTTCTGGCCCTTTCCCCTCCCGACCTGACAAAAGACAGCGTGCACGTGAATAAAGGATTCTACTTGCAACCTCTCTCGTTTCCCGTCCCCTCTGCGGACCGTGGCACCCAGTATAGTCAATAAGCACCTCTGAGATTTTGTTATAGTCTGCACTACACATCCTGCCAGCACTACTCTCTGTCCTTCCTAAATAAACAGGAAAGAAAGGGAATCATCACAGAGAGAACAAAAACAGGTGCATACCCCCTCAATATTAAGACTGTCAATATATATAATTTTGAGACAAGCACTAAATCCCTAAAACTCAACAATGTTGTAGCAAGAAAATACATGAAATTTTAGAAGCTTTTCTGTCAAGAAAGCATTTTCCTGAATACTATCTCAAATTAATTTTTATTTCAGCATGTTTCCCTATTTAAGGCCAGCAGCTATTTAATGTATCATTAACAAAATATAACATGAAGAGAGATGATTTCATATAGTAGGCATGCATATATGATGAAACTCCTGGTGTTGCTGTAACAGACTGTATTTTCCTTTGGTAAAATGATGTCTTTCCCCTAAATTCCATAAATTGAGGCCAATTGCAATAACATGGGTTTTGTCCCTGTTGCGCTGAGCCACAAATTTGGTAAATTCCTTGCCAAAGGTTATTTTTGGGTTCAAGGGGAGACCAGACAAACATTTCGAAGAAAAATCTACCAATGGTACTACATAGACAACATATAACAGCTTCAGAGGTTTACCAAGGAGAAAACTAATGAAGATTAGAGAGCATCAGAAAAAGCATTGCAGAAGAACATCCCATTCTTATTTCCCCCCAGATGACTTTTTATGGTAAAATAGTGGGCTAAATCTCCTTAACTAAAGGGAGAAAAGAGAACTACCAGAACCAGAGGGAGGATGGGAGAAAAAGTGTGTAAAAGCAATATTACAGCAGGCTCTAAAAGAATTAACACTCTTCAGACCCTTGATTTTCCTCAGCAGACATTCCCTCCTCATCACCCCACCTTCAAACTTCTCTTTCCTCTTACAACTTTAAAAAGCCAATCAACAACATATTAAAAAGTCTTTTGGCATACTTAATCTTTTATTTTTAAGTCATCTACATTTTCTTTCCTAAACTTATTATGTTATGAGATCTCACAGAACACAAAGAGAACAAGAATAATGTGAACAAAGACAATTCTTCTTTCCATGCTGGAAACCATATACTCTATCCCACTGAATGGAAGAAAAAAAGCCTGAAAGAAAAAAAAAAGGTATTTCTGTCATCTTAATAACTTGTCACAAAGGTAGGTTTTTCTTCTTTTTGAGATTTGCAAAACTTGATGACTGGACTTCTCAAATATATTAGTATTTCCATTGCTAGCCACCTTGGTTTTCAGAATCTGAACTGGCATACCACTGAGAGACCAATATTTAGAAGATCTGAACATTCATGACAACAGCCCTCAGGCATGTGACTGGGACAGAACTGTGGGAGGAGGTTGTGCTGGGACTGGCACGAGTGAAGGGAAAAGAGCCTGTTATATATTCCTTAGATAAAAGGCACTTTTTTTTAGGTTTGATTGCTTTGTTGTTAGAACACCTACATTTTTAATAGAGGTAAATGTGCTGACAGTTTGGCTTGGCATCAGCTGAAAGGATTTTATATAAATAAATTTGAAAATGAAAAAAGGGAAACAAATAAACCATCCTGTACAGACAGCTGTTCCATTTAGAATTCATAATTTTACAAAGCAAATGCAGAAAAGCCATCTGCAAGAATCAAACAAACAAACAAGGATAGGATATTATCTCCTACATATATCCCCATATTTGGCCTTTAATTTCCCAAGGCATTGCACATTCTATGAATTTTGACTCCAAAGGAATAGCAATAGAGGTGAACTCTATTCAGGTACCCCCCACATCTCAATTCCACACTCAGGTTGGATTCCAAAAGCCACTAAAGTAGCCCTTTACCCACCTTCAAACTGCCTTCTTTCTCCACAAGGGTCTCACTCAGTACAAATCTCTCTCCCATGCAAGTGGGAATTCCCTACACTCTTAGAGACAATGCTAATTATCTCAAACGTCAGCAACTTTCCACAAGAAGAAATCATTGCAGTTATAGGAAGGAATTCATCCTGCTCAAACCAGTTCTTTACCTACCACTTACAGGATTTACTGAACGATACTGATCAATCTGAGAAATCGATCTTTATTTTGCTCTGAAACACAGTATTTATACAGACCAGTGATGCTTCATGGGCCTGAACTGTCATTTTCTGCAGCTGGTCTTGCATGTATGAAACAAAGCCATGGAAAACAAAGTTAAGGTAGGGCAGGCAAAACCAACTCACGGCATTATCCAAGTAATCTGAGCATTCATTTTCATTCCCATTAAACAAACACAAAGCCTAGAACGCTGCCCCCTTCTCAAAGGGGGCTTTTGCACTGTGACTGCCTAACTTATCAGGGACTTTGCTCTGTAAAAATATACTCTTATTTTATAACTACCACAGACCAAGTGCATCTGACAGCACAAAGATCATATACCAGTCTAAGAGCAGGAAATTGTTCTGCATAAGTTTATTACACTTCATTGTCAGTCAGCCCTCAAGCTATCACAGAGAGAAGTACTGCCATTACCTGCATTATTCAACTAAGTTTAAACATTAGAATAGGTATGAGGAGATGGGGGGATGCTCTTCGGAACTGCGGGGATTTTAATTCCAACACCCAGCTTTGGATGCCTGTGGGTTTGGATTTTTCAAATCTTGCTCAGTTTTTCTGCATCCTGTCCTTCCACCCTAAAACCAAGGTTGTACTGAAAGGATTTCCAAGACTCACACTTCAAAATGAGCTACCTACAAGGATTTAATTCCATTAATTTAATTCCATTAGTTAGGATGTCTAATTTGTGATGTAGGTGCATACTTTAGAGAAGGACCCAAGAGGTTCTTCAGCTCTCACAGAACATAATGTATTTCTTTGTTTCACTGTCTAGCGATCTTTACAAGGGATTAACACATTATTATTTCCAGTATTTTGCTTTGGTTTTAGTACAGAGAAAGTGGAAAAACATAATTTCTTTAAGGACAATTTGATGAAAAAGGCATTTCTAACAATATTTTAATTTTTGCTGGACAAGCACAAAGTAAGTTGTCAGTGTCTTACAAAGTACCAAGTATAAAAAAGGGGAACTTTTTGAAAATTTTCCACAGTTTCCTTAGTCAATATATAAACTGGAAGAAGACATGAAGCTTCATTATACCCTGAGCTATTTCTAAACATGTTCACTGACTCCTAAAACAGGCAAGGGAGACAAAAGGTGAGGGGGAAAACAGTCACTCACAGGACTCAAGTGATCTTTTTAAGATGACACAAAAGATCAGAACTATTAACCTGGACCATCAGATCCTTATAACTAGGCAGGACAACTCCTCCTGTATGTAGCATTTAATGGAAAAACCCTAGATCCAGGTATTTCACAATCTGAAGGCGTGCAGTACAAATGCTTTGTTATGTCTGAGGTGGGCAATATTTAAACCAATTTTGGGATTTAACCAAAATCAGAAATGTTTTAAAAAAGGACACATGACACCCCGTCAAGTTGTCCCAGCTTTGACCATCACCCTAACAAAAGGAGAGTAATCTAAAATATTCAACTTGTTGCTATAAAACATAAGCAAAGAGAAAATAATCTGGACTATAACATAATTGTAATTTCTGAAAAAAAGGCACTAAACTGAAAATAGAAAAACTATAGAAAATTACAAGAATGGATGCCAAATTGTGTGTTGCTTGTTTTTTGTTTTTTTTTTAAATTATTCTTTCTACAATACACTGCAGGTATTTAGGTGGAGTTGAATGCAATGTTAAGTGTTTTTTTTTTTCAATCCCAGCCTCGGACTCTAACAAATAAAATTAAAACTCATTGGACATAATTAGCCAGGGTATTTTTTCATTTGCATGGCCAAATTAGGGGGGATAGAAGGATCATATGTAGTTTGACTTCTGCTGCAGGGAATATGTTAAATCTTGGATGCGATTTGGGAAACATAAAAAAACCACTGAGCTTCCATTGGATTTATCCTAACACCCTTCACCTGAAATAGTAATTAATTTCCCAAAGGCCCATTTTGACAGTACAACACATGAAACAATGTTAAGTTCAGCACTAAAAAGAAAAAAAAGTAAAATAAATACTATTTCTTGTAAGTAAAAATTGATAATAAAATCTAATAGAATCTACAAAGGAAATAGGCATAAAGAAGGATTTAAAAGGTCAGCTCTATTTAGCAAGGAAAAAGAACACTTTAAGATAATTTATTTAGAAAATATGATGAAGGATTTTCACATATAAAACATAGGTAGAGATAAAAGGATAGGACTAAGGACAATATTTGTGCTCTGCAACTCAAGCAGTACAGGGGAGCCAACTCCAATGAATACACTCCGTACACTTCTCCCTAATGAGGTAAACTGCTAACGCCAATCCCATTGCAGTGATGATTGAGTATACCACATGCTGCTCTCTCCATTTGTGTTTGCTAGGAGAATTGGAATATGCAGATGAATCTTGGTTTAATAAGGATGGTTTAATAATCAATGTGTGCATGTGTCTGCCCACTGATGCTACAGAGGTGAAACACTGCCAGGATTCATAAGAAAATATCTGAGATCAGGTTTTGTGTTCCTCATGGCAGATCAGTGGAATTCCCAGGATGTTCTACAAGATGCGCCATTCGTCCATCTGCTAAGGTGGATTCAATGTGAACATTTTTTACCTTCCCTCCCTCCCCCAGGTCACTTTATGGAAGTGAAGTTCCCAGTGATGCCCTTGACAAGTACTGTCAGTAGTTGCTATAGCAAGGGAAAGGTGCCAACCAAGGGAAAACACGACAACTCTGTCAAAGTTTCATCAGTGCAAAATCAACATAAACTGCAGCAGTCAGACTAATGTACCTCAGCAGCTGTAGATGAGGAGAGCAGCACATGCATTTATCTATGCATTCATGCAAACCTGAGCCTAAAGAAAAGCAGGCTCTGACTATGCTGGTAGTTTGTTTATGAATAACAATAGTTCAACATATAAAAGACCTTCCTAATCCAAAGACTACCTAATGTTATATACTCAAGTACAAATCACGTATAGAATTTATGACAATATAACAGTGGGTGTAAAACAGTGTTCTTTTGCATCTGCCTCAGCTCTACCTCTGTCCAGCTAAACTGCCAATGAAAAGTTAGCTGCTTCAAGCCATTTCAGTCCTAGCAGGAACAGCAGAATCATAAAAAATTTCAGACTCCTTAACAGAGTTTACTCTGTCAGGGTGCAATTCTAATACTTCATCCTTTGTGATGGGGGCTGACAAGTTCAAAAGCATTAACGGAACCAATGTCATTGTTATGGGTGTGTGCCAAGAAGATTTGCCTCAAAAGCCTTGGGGAAGTAAACATTTGTCTAGCACCACCTTGAGGGGCAAAGGAGACTTCCATGAGATGTACCAATTCAGGGGAAAAGAAACCAGTTTTCTACTTACAGGGAAACTGTGCTCTTTAGCACAAGTTATCCCAACTGCAATACCTTCTAAGCACTTCTCTTTATAGACTTCAGAGGAGCTAGTAAGGGGAACCACACCAGATCTTGCCTGTTTGTGTACATACAGAGTACAAGGACTCCTGGAAATGGAATTTTCTTCTCTATGACTAACACTGCAAAGCAGTTTGTCCCACTGCATGTAAGTGCATGAGATTAATCAACCCATGCCTTCAGACTGCAGGCAACATTGCAGTCCTTGCTGCTGTTATTCCAAGGGGTCCATCTGCAGTAAGAGCAGCAGGCCTTGCTCAGCCCAAAGGGAGCATCTGTGCCGTATGATGAAGGGCTCCAAATCCAGTGCTTCTGGACTGAAGTATAATGATTTTCTGGCACATTTTCCTAATATCTATGGCAACTCTTGAGCTGCAATATCACTTGAGTCCACATTCCTGTGTCTATTCTCTGAACAGGATGCCAACCACAGCAAAAAACCAACTCAGCTTCAGGACTGAAGCTAGTATTTCTAGTCACAAAATCTGGCATTCCAGCCAGTTGCTGAATGGGAAGTCCCAGAGCTCCTCAACAGTGTGGCCAAATCCTCAGCGTCTGCATATTTGTTTTCCTACCCATTTCATTTATTTTTAAATGAGTGACTGACTGAGTTTTCCCCAGGCTATGCCTTCCATTGTTTGCCCCCACACAGACAGACCCACACGCCCATTATTACACTGACACGTAGAAAGAGAAAACACAGAGCAGAAAGTATTGGTACTTAGCAAAATTCACAGTCAGATTCTAATGTATTTTGAGATTACCACAGCTATGAAGTAATATATTTTGGTTTTGAGCAACAGAGGTACAAAGAGCTGGGCACAATGAAACTTTTGTTTTAAAAAACAGTGAGGAACTTGGACTTTGTAGTCCTAAGTTTATCACCTCCCTCCAGACTTGCTTCAGATCAACAGTGCCTGTCCTTCAGTTTCCTTACTCTGACAGGGTCACAGCAAAAATGCTGATGAAATAAGTTCAAGAGCATCCCATTGAACACTTTGCCAGCTTCCAGCCATCTGTGGCTTACGGATTCATGTACGCCTTGCTGGCTTTTTCCTTTACATTTGACCTCTACAGCATCTAACGACATCCAATTTGATGTAGTGTAAGATTTGAATTTGTGAGAAACAGCAAATTCTTGTTTATTATTCACCTCCTTCATGCTGCTCCTCATCACAAAATTCTGCCTAGCTTTTTCTTCTCCAGGCTGAAGAGTCTAAGCCTATTTAATCACTCCTTGTAGAGAACAGTTTGTGGCACACAAAAGAATAGAGTGTCAGTTTTAGAAACAGCCATGAGGCCTGAAAGACAGACTTATAGACTACGTAGTCAGAGCTGCATACAGAGCCTCCTCTGAGTGGCTCAGAGAGGATGCATTTCTCGGAAAGGGCTGGTCAGGCCAAGGCTGAAGTCAGTGAATACATCCAACTGGATTTCAATTTCATCTTTGAGCAACTGAAAGAGAAGTTGTGAAGGGATCAACACACAGCTGTTGGCTCGATTAACTAAGTAGGAGATGTTTCTATAGTTATCCATTGCCTCAGTCCCTGCCTTCTTCAAGCAGCTTACAAACTTCTCACCCTCATTTTCAGTACATCTGAAAGAGAGGCAGACACCTGAACTCCAAGAAGTCATAGGATCTCATGAAAACAGAGGACCAAGCAGAAGGGAATCAAGTTACTTTTCATCAAAGAAAAATCCCTGCTTGAGCTTAACCACCAATTAATCACAGGCATCACAGAATTTGCAAAGAAGATAACCCCAAAAAACCCCAGGGCAATAAATTCTGCAATCCCATAGCTTCATCCTGCAGTTGTAAAAATGAATCAAGCAAGTTAGGGAAGTGACATATTAGCAAGAAGTGTTGCTCCTTTCCCCTTCATATATATATCTCAGGTTATAAAAAAAGCCACCAAACCCTACCATGGGCTACACAGTCCCTACTGCCCACTGCAGCACTCACTGCCTTAGAGTGTCTGAGAGATATATGTACTAAATGAGCTTTCTCACAGGTGTGAGATATCGTGAGCTGAATACCTGAAAGATATTTCCCACTTGGTTTTGGGTTGGTTGTTTCATTGGTTTTTGTTTTTTGTTTTTTTTTTCTTGAGCAGTGTTATGGTTGTTGACACTTCAGAACCCCCAAAGCAAGAACAAGACACAGCTGTTTCAGCTGCTGGAGAAGCCTGAGCAAATGCAACAGAATTGCACAGAGCTGGAGGCAGCTTGGAAGATCACTCAGTCCATGCTCACACCCCAAGGTAGAATCACCCATACCCATGTTCATTATTTCTCACAGACTCATCCAACTTTTGTAAAGCCTTCCAGTGACAGAAACTTGACAGTCTCCTCAGGCAATCTGTGTCACGGCTGCTTTCCTACACATCTTGGTCAGAAAAGATGATTATTCCCTTCAGTGCTGCAACAGCCTTTGAGCACCTGAAGATCATTATTCTGCCTCCCCTCACCAATCTCTTCTGGTTGTTACCAAACAAGTTATATTTCTTCAAAAAGGAGTCTCTGCAGCATTGGAGGAAGATGTTGGAAAATTCTTTTAACTTTAGCACAATAGTGTTTGATCCCTATATCCACGGTTAATACTTAGTTTTGTACCATACAGTGCTTAGTAAAAATGTGGAGATTAATGTGGCTTTGTATTAACTTCCTAATAGCCAGCTATTGCTTCCTTATTTACCTATATCAGTGATTAATATGTACTAGCAGATGCCTTAGTTTTGAGAACAAGGATTGTGTATCTGAGCAAAGAATGATAAGAGAAATACATTAGGACCTGACCACATATTTGAGGTACTCTCAAGGTGAACAGATTAATTAGAAGATCTGGAACCATATCCAAATAAGTCCATAGCAATAATTAGCATATATGCATACATTCCAGAAATGCAATGAATATGTAATAGAAATGTAGTGAATGTGTATTAGTTTCATGGATATAACTTGGTCTGTTAGGTTGCTGGGTGTGCACGTTAGGTCAAATGACCCCCATGCACCCAGCACCGAATAAAGTAGTGTTGGCTTTCTAACCTAACAAACTGGTTGGAGAGTTTATTTCCTGGTTTTTGGCGACATGGTTAAAGAACTTAATCAATCTGTCTTTGCAAGGCATGTTTTCCAGTCCTATTTTATGTTTTTTTTTCATCAAGAGTGGGCCATTCAAGAGACAGTTTGGGTTCCGTATATCTTTATAGAGAACAGAAATTTAGAAGCATGACTGATAACCAAGGGCAGCTAAATGCCAAGTGGAAGCTCTAAATAAGGTTTACTTTACAGTGTTTGCTTATCTCCCTGCTGCTCCTCACTTGGACACATTAGCACACCTGTTTTTTTTACCAGCTGCTTTTTGGTTCAAAATTTGTCCAGCTGCCAGTTATATCAAATTTCAAAATGAAGGCTCTACATAGTAAGAGCCTAGTATTTTGGTATCAATGCTATGGTTCAGGGCTCCTGCTTAGGTCAGGGGAATGGCATCAAGCATGTTTTCCTCTAAGCTAACAGGATAAAACACTGCATGAAAAAAATAGCAAATGATCTGAGTTTCTGGCCTATCAAAGCACTGAATAAACCTCAGGTTAGAGAATTATTATTAGCACTAGAGAAACTAAGACATTTGTTATCATTCTCCTGAAGAAACAGGTTTGAGAAGGCTCAAGAAGATTCAACTCTCCTTTCTGCCCCATGCACACACATTAGCCATAGAAGGGAAGCACTGTCATCTCCAGGGACAGCAGCCTTGTGCCTTTCATCAGTGTTAAAAAGACTGAAAGAAGAGATCTATGCCAGGCATACTGCAGCCGGCTGCTGCACTAGATGCAGCTGTGATTTCTTACCCTGCTGAGTGAGAAGTTTCTGTAACCACATCCCTAACCCATTTTCAGGAGGCTGCTTGACAGGGTCAAGAAATCTTTGCAAACACCATAAAATACTGAAGAGGGAAATGCATTTTTCCATTAGGAAAAAGACATTCTCTTGTATGCTGTTTTGTCTTTTTCTTCTCTAAACCAGAAGTACTTATGAAAGTCTTTCCATATTGTATTTGTAAAGGCTTAACACACGACCTGCAGGTGAAGGACAGGGAGCCTGGCCATACACTTAAACCTAGAGGCATAGTGGAGATCAAGAGAATGGAGTGAATCCTTTCTGACTTACTGCATCTATGAGAAGCAAATGAATTTTTATGCTGCTTACTACCTTCCCATCCCTTGACACTGACATCTGCTCTTTAAGGCGTTAAGGGCCAAAGACCAAAAACATTATTCCTTTCTTATTAGACTTTCCTTCTGCTCAGATTTTCTCCTGGAAACTTTAGGTTTAATATGTCTCTCCCAGAAGATGCCTTATTTCCCAAAAAACACAGTTCAAAACACCAAGAGTGAGAGATGAATGGTCCCTATAGCCATGGACTTAAATCTATATCACTCTGAACTGAAAATAAATTCAAAGAGAGTCTGCATTTTTTTGTTTAGGCCCATATGAGATGGCTTTTGGTCAGAGATGGTCAGAAAGACTGCATCAATGCTGAAAGATATCTCCTTTCCTCACCAACAAAAGGTCTCTGAGTTCAAGGACTTCATGGCACCTTCATTTCCAGACATCTCTGCCTTGTTACTTTCTGCTCTGTACCATGCCTTAGAGGGGAAATGCCAGCATGCTGTAAGAAATTGTATTTTGTGACTTTTTAATTCAGTGTGAAGCAAACAAGCCCTGATGTGCACCTGCCCTCTTAACAAAGCAGAAACCCTGAA
The DNA here is from genome assembly GCF_003945725.1 of Corapipo altera. NCBI lineage: Eukaryota > Metazoa > Chordata > Aves > Passeriformes > Pipridae > Corapipo > Corapipo altera. The sequence goes on from NW_020884877.1 coordinate 21,244,243, forward strand.
AAGGCAAAACAAAAGAGATGGATAAAATGAAATCTATTTCCTTTTAAAGATGGAGCAGACCTCTATGGCTTAGCACAATATTGTCTCAATTTTTCTTTATCTCTCACTGGAATGGGGATAAATGCACCACAGTCAGCTATGATCTCTAACACTTTATAACAGGAGCAGTGTAAGCATCACACTTTTCAATATCCTTAGAAAAGACTGAGCACTCTTGTGGTGGAGGGAAACAGTTTTCCCCCTGCAGTTATAAAATGGTAAAACCCCAGGGGGTGGTGACCCTTGAAGTTTTGAAGTTTTAGCCAATGAGCACTTCTGCAAAATATAAACATATCAAAACCAGAACAGAAGAGAAGGTAGTTGTAGTTTGGTGTTAGAAGGTAGCCATGTTTTGAAAGCCACGAGCAGAAGGGGCAAGAGCCCCTCTGGGGACCCACGGCCCCCCAGCCTCTGGCTGGGGTCATAGAAACTCAGAAACAGTGTTAAACTGAACTTAGCTCTGTGACTGAGAGGCTGGAAATTTTTCTCCCATTCACTGTGAGCAGCAGAAGTGGCAGCAGCGTCCAGAGATTGTGGCTAAGAGCCAAGAGATAACTGAAGGAACAGTAAACAGCATGCAGCCAAGGAAGACTCAGAGTTGCTCGAGCCGAGATAGAGAGCCGGCAGCAGAGAGAGAGAACTGAGTTCTACAGAGGAAGTTGGGGTAAGAACTGAAACTAAAACCCCAAACTCCTTTTGTGACCTTTCCTAAGTGGAAAGGATGGACTCCTACTGAATGGAAGTCCTAAAACTGCAGCAGCACTGCATAGAGGAGCTAAAAAGCTCAGAGAAAGAATGCAGAGGGGGGTGACCTTAGCCCGCCTGCTGCTTGAGGCAGAGCACAGGAGCTCTGCAAAGGGGCTTGAATCCCCTGAGGATAAGGACCGTCACGAAGACCCCTGAGCTTCGTGATATGACGTAGTGAAGTGACCCTTGTCCTGGTGAACACATCCTATGGAAGAAGACCCTTGCTTGAAACTAGTGGCTGAGGGGGCTTGGATACCCCCTTGTGTGTACTGGCAGAGATCCAGCTGCTGCGCAGAAGAAGAGAACCTGCTGCCTTGGAGACATTGCTGCTCTGAAGAAGGATCTTTCCTTCTTCCCTCCTGGACTTTTATTTGGAGGGGAGAAGAGATTTGATCCATTGTAAATACTTATGTCATGGTAGAGATAATTAAGATTGTATATAATGTATTGTAGTATTTATTTGTACCGTCATTGTAATATATTCCCTTTTCCCCCATTTTGAGTCATGTGGTTGTCTGGAAAACTCATATCGCACCAGGTTGAGATGTAGGAGGGGGTTTGGACTAGGGAATTGGATTTTTGGGGTTCTCAAACCATGACACACTCTCTACTTGGTTGTATTTGCACAATCACACAAATATACATACTAAGAAAAAAAGAAAAAAATCTAGTTAACAGGATTAGTAGTAGGTAGGCAGTGGGGATAATGCCAAGAATCCTATACACACAATGCGACAAGAAAAATTGCTTCATTCTACAGATTCTAGTTTCTGTTCCATAAGGTATTGGGAACATTGGTTTTGCAGGAGCAGCTTTGTCTTGAAGGAGGTGAAGAAGGGAATACTTTGCAGGGCTTGTGAAGCAGACACAGCTCTGACTTGAATAGACTCGGGATGTCTCTCCTTGCACGGGATGTATAACCTAAGGACAATGTCTAGGTACCATACAAGACGATTGCAAGTCAGAAATGCAACAACTTGATATGCAACAGTGGAGACATTAGTGATGCTGGCATTGACGTGAGGACTAGAAAAAAGAAGTCTCTTAATAGGAGGTGGTGCTAATGGGGCTTCTTCCATCATCTGGACAGCCCATACTGCTGTGTTCAACTCAAGACTGTACAATGTCTTAATGTCCTACTGAAAGCACAGAATATGCAAGGTTTTCTGTTATCTGCTGATCTCAGCTCTCACAGATATGTCCTGAACTGCCCATTCATCCAGGACCAGAACAACTACAGGGTGGACTCGTTCACAGGATTGCTGAGGCTGCAGGAAGCCTCCCAATGTCTCTAGCAAAAGCTGCCTGCTTAAAGCAGGTTCAACAAGATGGTTAAGGTCACTTGTATCTCCAAAAGCATCTTCTCTTGGCACTGTCTCCCCAGCCACCAAATGGAAAGAAGGCTAAACTCTGTATATGTTTATGAACAGCCCTATTTTTTGTGCGTACTCTCTGATGTCCCGAGTAGTGTCAGGGGCATTTATTTCCAAATAAATAGTTACTGACGAATAGAAATAACAAATACAGGGAGACAGAAGGCAATAATGCCAAGTTCACCTGAGCACACATATTGTTCAAATGCTAGAGATGAGTGATAGTGAGACATTAAAGCTCAGTCCTTTAGATGAAGGTTCATCACTTTATACAGAGAGTCCCAGGGTGTGTATGTGTGGTGTGTGTATAATATACTTGCACAACTGGATTCTCTCTCCAAAACATACTGTGGGCATCAATAGTCATCCCAGTTTGTCATTTTTCAAAATAAAGTCGTTAATTCTCTTTTTAAGAGCAGGCACAAGTTGCAGTAAGCTGCCTAACCATTGCTTTCAGAGCCCAAGTTTGAATGAGCTTGGTCTACAAGACTGTAACAAATAAACTGCTTTCTAAATAGAGGGTATTCGTCAAAAGAGGTTTTTTGCTTAGATAACGAGGACAAATGTCCCATTTACATGGTAATTAAGTTACACGATTCCCACATGCGCTAAAATTACAAAAATGTGTGCTTTGCAGTGCACACAGCAATAAATCTTATAATTAAGAAAGGCAAGATCACATTTCTTGGAGAAGAGATTTTTACAGATTTTTAATACTCCTTATACAGAGAGAACAAGCAGCTGGATCCTACACAGCTGGAGCCAGATCCCAGCTTTCCTATAGTCCAAAGCCTCTGTGATACAGAGCACTAGTTTAACTACAGTGACTAGTTGAATTACAGTTACTGAAAGTGTCGGGCATTTTGTGCATTGAACCAATTTGAAGAATATTTGAAAACTACTCAAGAGTACACTGTCCAGTCTACAGACTAGACATCAATGGAGTCTTTAGATAGAATCATAGAATCCTTAAGGTTGGAAAACACCTCCAAGATCATTGAGTCCAACTGTTAACGCAGCCCTGCCATGTTCACCACTAAAGTGTCACATCCACATGTTTTTTGAACCATTCTAGGGATGGTGATTCCACTACTTTCCTGAAGAGTCTATTCCAGTGCTTGACAACCCTTTCAGTGAAGAACTTTTACACAGCCACTCCTTATATGATTCTCTCTATAGACCCTTCCCCAGATCCACTGCCCGTCTCTGGACATGCTCCAGCACCTCACTGTTGTTTTTATAGCGAGGGGCACAAAAGAACACAGGATTTGACAGTGTAGCCTCACCAGTGCAGAGTACAGGGGAAGAATCACCTCCCTAGTCCTTCTGGACACACTATTTCTGATACAGGCCAGGATGCCTTTGGCCTTTATGGCCACCTGGGTGCACACTGGCTTCTGTTTAGCCACCGTCAAAACAGCACCCTCACGTCCTTTTTTTGCTGGTCATCTTTCCAGCCACTCTGCCCCAATCCTGGAGTATTGTATGGGGTTGTTATGACCTGAGTGCAGGACCTGGCACAATTGCATTTCAATCTGTTATCTCAAACTTTGCACCTATACTTTGTTACAACTGATTATGCCATAATATAAGCTTGCAGAACCTACAATTTTCAAAAATGACTAGGGGGAACACGCTCCACAAATACTTTCATGTTCAGTCTTTCCCCAGCTCATCCCCTGGCTTAGGATCAATTTCCTTATTTATTTTCTTTGAACTGAACAACTTAACTTCATGAAATCAATTCTGTAAATTTAACTTCTCTCAAGATTGTGTCCCAGATGTGTAAAAAGTATAACATGATTTGGACCACAAAGACCCCAAACATATATCCTTTCTTCTTCCCAGCAAAAGCACAGTTATTGGAGTTTTCAGACAAGGAGGGAGCACTGGCCGTTTCACTGAGTGAGAAAGTTTCAGTCTCCACGGTGCCAGTGAGGCTCACGCCTTTCCATGATGAGGAGTATTTCTGAAGTTCAACCCAACACTTTCCCACACTACAGGCTTCTCTCTTCCCCTTCAAGGCACCTCCACTGATACAGCAAATCCATCTATAAGACAATAATTTTTGCCAATTGTAAATAATTTTTTTTTCCTTTTTTAAAATCTACCTTGGTTTTGTGATCATATCTACTCTATGATCTAGTATATCATATCTACTAGATCATAACTACTAGAGATCATGTCTTGTATAGATCTATCTGGATCATATGGTATGGACACACAGATTTAAAGCTGCCCAGAGAAAAGCATTTGAAGAAAAAGTTTAAATCTTTACTAGATTACATATAACTTTTTTTTTGTGTGCGTGATATTCCACAATAATGGTGGTGTTAATGTAAAGCACCACCATTCTTATTATATTTGGATTCTTGTCCTAAATAATTTTATGGTGCGATCAGAGATTGATGCTTGTCATCCTTGGTACACCAAAAATAAGGAACATAATTTCAGTAGAACCACAGAGCTACACTGTAGCCTGCACTTGGTGACAGTGAAGGCATTGGGGACATCCCACACCTGCACCTCTGCAGCACGCCAGAAGAATTCCCTTTTGTTTCAACATACAAACACACCAATTGGTTTTGAATGGTCTACTTGATTTTAAAAAATCTGTTTTTCCAAGGAAACAACAAAATTATTCCTCTTAAGTCTCAGGAAAAATGACATTTTAATTCCTTTTATTAAATCAGCTTTATCTTATGAATTTCATCTACCACTTCAGGCATACCGAGTGTGAAATTCACGTTCCCCTGAATTCAGTAACCATTAAACCTGGAAAGAGGTTTGATCAGCAAATCGAGTACTTTCTCCATACAAATTAACAAACATGAACACACAAATATGAGCATAAAGGCCTCAGATCACAGAGGTTTTGCCCACTTATCAAAAAACTGCAGCTCCAGCAGGCTGTTCCCTCCTACAGTAAGGAATAATGGAGACTGGCCTTTGGCTCCAACTCTCTTAGCAACATATCTGAAAAAAATACATTAAATGCTTACAGTCTTAATGCATTTCCAAAATATCCTTACTACTCCCTTAACTATCTGAAGTACATTAAATTTCCAGCAGTTCCATTTCCATTTTTCAGAACTTAGCCAGATTAAAAAAAACCAAAACAAAACAGAACCTATTATTCCACATACTAACTTCAAAGCATACATTTGCAGAAATAATTCAGAAATATTTAGACACTAAAAATCCCTAAGAAACAAAAGAAAAATTATAAAGTACTTTAAACAAATAACAGTTGCTCATTTCCTCTCTACTTTTACAAGAAAATCTGTGGTTCCTCTCAGGTTTCAATTTAGAAGGGATTCAGATCACTAGTTAAACTCAAAGGTGTCTCTGGTAGATAGAGACATTTCATCATTATATTGTCTCACTGAAAGGGCAGTATTGCACATAAGGTGTACCATATCTTCATCACAAATGTGCTGTAATGGCTAACAAGAAAAATTGTAAATTATTTACTTAAGCAAAACCAACTAATATATTAAGGGGATGACATGTTCTGATAAATCAAGTAATTTTTCCTTCTCTTTCATTTCCTCCAAAACTTCAAAGCAATCTCATGTTGTTTATGCATAAAATTTAATCCTTTCACCAATCTGTAGTTTGATTGAATTTGCATACTCTATTTCCTACAAGTCAATGTGAAGAGAGCCTCCTGTAATTGAAACCATTTCCCCTCCAGTCCTCCTATCTTTGTTGTGGTATTTTCTATTAGTAGCTCTATTATGCCTAATGTCCGTAATGTTGGCAGATTAGAATTTTCACTTAATGCAACCTGTATCTATAAACCACTAGGATGAAAAAAGAACAAATACAAGAAAGAGGAAATAATAATTACCTGTCTTTGATGCCACACAGATCAATGTGTAAATCACTAAAATTCCCCAGGGAGCCTTGCTGAACTAAAATGAGGTCCTTGGGCTGGTTATCAATAAAGATGAGCCTCATACAGCCTTGAAAAGCAGTAATGGGATTTAAACACTGGGAATCAGTGAAATTGTCAGGGCACCCTGTGGGAAAAAGAGCAGAGGCAGAGAAGAATATTGGAATGTTCAACTATTTCTGCTGGGATTTCATAATGCAAGAACTCATAGGCTTATAATTCCAAATGTTTTTATTCCTTGTGCTACGCAACCTCCTGTGTTATAAATCCAGTTAGGGGATAAAAAATAGAGAGCAGCCAGCTACTGGAAATATCAGACTATGAGGTTTTCACAAGTGATAAGCAAAATCAAAATGTGATTTTTTTTCATCTTTAAACTCCACAGTTGATAGCAACTAACTCACACTGAAAAAGTTGTACAAATTATGAGCTAAATTCTGTTACTGAAGCAATGCACACAGTAAAAAGATGAAATCCTGTGGGCAGCAAGAAAGCCATTTGTATCTCTTCCTCAATATTTAGACAACTCTGAGATCCAAAGCCTCCTGTGCATCCTCACTTAGTGCTGTATCCAGAGGGTTCATCAAAATCAGACCCTCGCTACAGGAAGCACTACACAGAAATGTATTATATAAAAAGACAGTTAATGACACTACTGTTATCTAAATTAATACTTGCACTCCAAAAAGGAGAAAATAGTATTTTTCAAGACTGTTCTTTCCATTTTAAAAATTGAACTAAACCTATATTCATTTCCACGAGAGTACCATACCTAAATATCTCTGTAGATCTGAGCCATATGACATCTAAGTTCTGAAGTCTAGAGTCACTGAGCCTGATCAGAACTGTGATATCTACAGGAATATTGATAATACTAATAGTTCTAGGCCCTTTTAACAAAAAAAAAAACCCTAAACCAAACAAAAAAACCCCCAAACCCTAAATATCCCACTTGTGGTTAACAAAGTTTTGTACATTTTGCATGTTTTGCCAGCTAGATGTAGGTATCCATTGGCTACCACTACAAGTTATCCACTTTTACAGCTGTGCTAGCAGTTCTGCTTGTTCTCTCTCTGTCAGGCTTAACCAACACCCTTCAATCTGCCCACAGTGCTGTATACATTGCAGCTCAATTGGCTGTCCAAAATCAGTCATTCTGTTTGCTCTTAGCTGCAGAGTTCTCCCTGCACCTGGAGAGAACTCAATGGTGAGCACCTGAGGATCTGCATCACAAAAACCTGTCTGAAACAATCTACCTCCAAAATAGTAGCTGTTTCCAGAGTAGATCCTTGAGACAGTGGTTGCATGGCTGGCGGTGGCAGCGTTGTTATCCAGTGTCAGGGTAATGCGATGTCTTCTGGCATTGATGTTAACAGAATGCCAAAGCCCATCGTGGAGATTGGTGCCTGGCAAAAAACAAGTACAAAGAGTGAAAAAAGAGGTGCAAGAGACAACTGCGGTCTTCAAACCTCCTGTTGCTTCCAACAGGTGACCACAAATATGCAGTTGATCCAAAAAGAGGGAGAACTTTAAGTTGAAAAGAACTCATTACCTCTGGAAACAAACTGGCATAGAAGGGCCAAAGAAAGGGAAAGCTTTTAAGAGTATTTAAGTAGGTCATCTCCGTTTTCATCTAATCTGGTGCTACAGGGACTCATCAAGCTAGCCAGATCCTTCACCTTTGTGGTAGTACATTAGTATCATTTTGTGCACCTTTACGTCTATCTTCAGTCTGTTGATAAATGCTTATAGGTCCCAGGAGCGTGCAGAGATCTCTACTGAGCTTCTGGTACTGAACATGTGCTTGAAGTCACAGAGGATTAGATTCAGTGAGACAGTCATACCCCGCTCTCGGGCTCCATATGAAACCTGGCAGTCTCCAGTAGGTATTAGCAGGATTTTTGTTTCTTAAAACCCTTCAGCATCAATGCAGCACACACTACTATTAATGGATGCACTTTGCACCTTTCTACATTGGATTTCAACATGGATCTTCTGAGAGCTGTGATTGTTTCTCTGACCAGGAAAAGATAAATGAGAGATAACAACACGAGGTGGCCTCTTTCTCTTTTACACACTTGTGCGAAGTGGGATATGACCTCTCTGTTTCCTTATTCTGAAAATCAGTGTTCCACTGTGGCTCTTGAAACAGCACCACAAAGCTACAGAGAAACTCCACATCCACTACTCTGACAGCTGTAAAAATCACTGGGCAAGCTTCTGAGCTCACACACAGTGCTGCAGATCAAAAGTAACCTAATAACAGTTCAAAATATGCTACTGTCAGGCTGGAGTCACTGAGATCAGGTACAGACAACTAGTATTTACTCCCCTCCCTAACAGAATATTTTTGTTAATGTAGCTTTCAGAGAAAACAAACAAGCACTTAGCAAGACAAAGAACTGTGGGAACAGTTCAAAACACAATAAAAAAAAATGTGGGTGTTATGTGTATGAAAAGCCATTTCATTATGAATTCGAAAATGAGACTATTTCCTCAGTAATGGCTGTTAACACATGCACAATTGCCATAGAATTAGAGGCTGGTTTTACAGCAAAAATGTATGATTTTTCAACTAGAATGAGTCCACTTTGAAGTGAAATATGTTGCTGAAGTTTGAAACTGTGACAAAACAAAATAGGTCCCATTTGGGGCAAAAATAGGTTCATTCTTGAGCAAGCGTGAGTTTATTGTGAGTACCTGACATCTGTGGAACATGGCATTTGCACTTTCTGCATATTTTCCATGTGTAAGTAGCCAGTTTAGCCATGTTTTGGATAGTACCAAAGGCTGGGCTAAGGTTCATGATTTCAGAATTACAAAAAACATACACATCCAAACAAATATTGACATTCTCTCAGTTTTGTCAACAATTTAATTAGGACTGCAATAAAGGCTGGAACCTCAGTTTTCAATGTTCAATTGCAGCAAACTATGGCTGTGGCAATCTACATGAACAAGAATAGATGCAGGGCTGCCTCATTTTCTATAATAAAGGGGAACAAAACACACAGGGGAACAAAACAGAACAGCTCTGCTTTGACAACTCTGTCAGTTTTTATCTCTGCTTCTTTTAATAGATACAACTATTCTCTTTTAGTCTTTACAGGGGATATTTTAATATTAAATGTTTTAAAACATCTGCTCTCATATCTAATAACAGTTATTATTATAACAATTATATTTTATATACACTTAACAGTAGATATTATTATTATTATTGTTATTGTTATTATTATTATTAATTTCATCTGAGTTCCATCAGCCCACCTTTGGCAACTGGTATTCAAACAATGCAAAAAATTAATTTCCCACTCTTCCCCTCCAGCATGCCTACATAACAGTATGGGGATATGCAAAGGCCCTAGACTAGGAACATTTCTGTTTGGGATGCCAGCATGGTTTATGTAAGTCACACTGGCATGGCAGCAGGGCCACTCTGGTCCTGCCTTTGTTGTACATCTGAAATTGTTTCCCTGATGTCTCTGTAATCCAATGCAAAGGTGTTCTGGTAAGAGTTTACAAGCAGTTTCCCCACAATTTTAAATTAAAGAGTCATCCCACCAGTTCCACTGAAAAAAGCGACTTGCAAAGTGACTAAGGAAGTCCCTGAGGGAGTGTAAGGAAAGGAAGCCCATGCTCAGTCTCTCTTCTGACTGTAGCACAAAGGGAGAGTGTAAAGCTACAGTCAGAGGAAGAAAATCAGCTTCAAGGCTTCCTTAACTTGTGCTGGAGAAAAGTACAGTGGCTGAGCTGCCTCCCAGCTGACTATTGAAGACAGGAAACAGGAAGGTCTTCATGTGACCTGACTGAAGATAATTTAGCATGACTGCTTAAGAACACAGAGGCCGATCTAATTGTCAGACAGTTCGAGTCTAGAGATCTCAGGATGCCAATTTTCCATGCTTAGGTCAAGCTGTACCGAGTGGCTCTATCACTGGAAATCAAAAGAAAATTTAAAAAAGAAAGTAAGATTCAGTGTTTCCTTATTTCTTGATTCTTTCATCCTGTGGAGCTGAAACTCTGTGTTTTAGAGGGAGACAAACGAAAGTAAACCAAAAACAAGCACCTTCACTGATTTCCACTGGGTTCTCAGTCTCTTTTTGGATAAGTAATGTCAATCTCCCACCGTGGAGGTAAACCAGGAGAGGTCCTGAATTTTCAGACAACTCGGTGAACAGAAGTAAGCCATCTTTATTCCATGTTCGAAACTGGAAGCTGACTGACAAACCATCAATTTGAGGAGTGCCGGGTAGTAGCAAGTAGCTTCGACTGGTGCTCACAAAGGTAATGGGAACAATTTGTGGTTCTGAGCAAGAAAAGGTCACGTTCCCCTGCAAATCAAACATAATCAGTATGACTTTTTTTTTTTCAGTCATCTCAAAGCATTTTTATTTAAATAAGCTTACTGGATTTCTAATGGCCCTCGAGGCTGAAATAGGTATTGTTATTCAGACACAAATCTTGGGAAACCATTAGGAAATGTATCTGTCCATGCTGGGAAAACTCATCTAACTTCAAAATTTTACTTTCATCCTAAATGGGAAAGATTGAAAAATCAAACCAGTTCTTAGAAGGATCAAGATGTGTCTAAATGTCCCTTATCAACACCACGCCTTAGTTGATTACGTCAGTCATCCAGCCCTGAAATCAATGGTGCTATTTGCCCAGAAGAGCAGCACATTTACTCAAAGCAGTCAGCAGAATCTGTACCAGCATGTATCACTGCAGTTTGTGGAAGAAACAACTCCATTTTGCTCAGCCATTGTAGATTACCCAACCAGGTCATTCAAGACGTAATAAAACCTTAACAACATATAAAGCCAGGAGGCATCTAAGGAGCTATGTCTTTTAGAGCCACTCTAGGAGATTGTTGCAGCCACCTTGCTTTGAACTAGGCTGCTTTGTAAAATACTAACTGTAATCTGACAAAAACATTGGAGTGTAAGGCTTTCTCCATGATAACACTTCTCATCAGAGCCCATACCTCACTCTAGCAGGATAATTATAACCAACAGCACTTGATGGATGTGCAGGAAGTTGCACAGTGCTTGGTGAATTCCTCTCTGCCATCTCAGACAGCTGATGGAACTGTTCCCTATCACTTTCAAATGTCTTTCCATCCTGTATTTTAAAATGGAAAATAAAGTGTCAGAAATAGACTAAGTTATCACTGGATGAAAGAGCCCTTGATAGATATTTATCTATATAGAGTTATTTACATATTACCTGCCCTGTGAGGTTCAGAATGCTACATACATACCAGATTTAGCAATGGCAAAAGGAATCCATGAGCATATTATATTAGAATGAGTTTTCAGAGATAATCCAAAGTTTATCCAAACTCCACTGAACATCAGCTACGTAGGAAGTAGGACAGAAATTTGTTCTCAGCCTTTAAAGTTTCTACTACCTGGTGGGTTTTGCCTGCATAAGAGTTGCCACAAGCTTTTTTTTGCTATTGTTGTTGTTATATATCCACCTCAATATTCAATCAAAATCATGCCAAATTACAGAAAACAGTCAACTGTAGGATTATAAATAAATACAGTTAACCTTCTCTAGAGCTGTTTTAAGTTTAGACACTTTAAATGGCAATGACTATTTTCCTTTGGAATTTTAGACCTTTACAGTGCTTTCAGTACTTTACACAAAGTTGTAAGACATTTATTGATCATAGAATGGTTTGGGTTTGAAGGGACCTTAAAGTTCATCTCATTCCAATCCCCCTTCCACTAGACTAGGTTGCTCAAAGCCCCATCCAACCTGGCCTTGAACATTTCCAGGAATGGGTATCTACAAATTCTCTGTGAAAGTTTTTTCAGTATCTCATCGCCCTCACAGTAAAGAATTCAGATATGATTTTTGTCTCAAAGCTCTTTCCAGATTTTTACCTACCTGCAGAAAAAGCTATGCCTAGGCTGACTTAATGGTGCCAAAGAAGGCAAATGCTAAGATGAAAAAACATTTTGCAGTGCACAACAAACTTTCAGATGACCTTAAAACAAGCCAGTAAAGACTTTGTGTAGTTAATATGCTTCCAGCTGCTTGTAGCAGCACCATAACAAAGTATCACTGATGCACAGGCATATGCCCAAATATAAGGTAATGTTTCCGTCTGCATTTGACATGAGATTCTGAACACATACCACTAGTCCTAAATTCATGGGTTGCCTTCACACCTTGAAAAACTCAGCAACACTCCAGTCATTCACAGTATCTAGCAATTCATGTAAGCTGGGATGTGCACAGAAGTCCTGTCCTGACACATGATCAGCAAAGAGTGTTGACTCCATGGCCAGCACTGGGACATATGGACAGGAGCTACACATCTCTTTCCTTGCTTAACCTGGCGAGACTTCAAGCTCTGCAGCCTCTCCATTGACCAAATTGAAGAGTGTGATTCTACCTGCCACAAGAACAAGCAGGTGGAAACGCATAAAGGTGGTGCTGCAATATTCTATGAACATGAGATTAAAGGTATATATTTGGGATAGACAAGAGGTGTGTCTGCCTTTTGGGGGAGTTCTTTTCAGAAGGTATTTCTGTTATTTTTTATCAAAAATTGAGATCTCCATGATGTAAAGGCCTTAAGTAGTAGCAGTCAGAGCTAAAAACTAGCCAGTGTTTGTGGGGAAAAAAAAAAAAGGTTAAATAAAGTTGATACCATGTAAACTTAAGTCAGTTGAACTGACTCATTTATGGGGAAAACACCTTCTAAAAGCAGTATTCTAGAGTAAAACCAGTTGATGTAGTTAATACACACCAACAATAGCCGCTAACATCCTTACACTGACCAACACTGTCCACCTTCCTAGAGACAATAACATGAAAATCCGATTAAGAAATACGCAACTGTTGATTTGAAAAACATTTGTCCGCTGAAGTGGGATAGGTCCCCTTTACAAAAACTGTTAAATTTGTACTGAATTTTATTCTCAAACAAGTTTTGCCAGCAGGTCTAAGTCAGAAAAGTAAACAGCTCCCTTTAAACCTGCATCTGATCACAAGCATTTTGCTTTAATTGGCAGCAGTTCTAGAACTCTCCAGGGTATATGCCAGATTTCTGGTAGACACTTGATTTTGTAATTGAACCCAGTTTAACTGAAAAGTTGAAGCTCATTGGCTAGGAAATGGGATAAGAACAGTCTAATCCCTAGAGACAATAAAGGAGATGCTCAGCTCTACTCAGCTGCTGGAAACTCTAGCTATACTATGGCATTCGAGAATTCCATTGAGTCCATCCTCAGACTGATTAACGACTCCTCTAACAAGCAGTGAAATCTTTCCAAAAGAGTTCTTATTGTTCTTACAAGAGAAAACTTCTGAACCTAGAAATGCAATGGAGTTATTTACAATTTTTTCACTGGCTGCCATGGTACTTGTCTCAAGAAAAGAGTGGAACCATCCCAGATTTCTGCAGGCAAGGTACAGTTTTAGAGATGATTCTTGTTCAAGTAAGGTGTTGAATCAACAGCCAACATCATGTTACAGCATTTTAGGAAAGAATCAAAGCCTTTCCTATTAAAAGAGAATGGAAGAACACAGTTGCTAAGTGATGAGGATAAAAGTGGATTACATTAGAAGATCCTCTGAGCCATAAAACTCATCCAAAACTGACTGGAGCCTTTCCAGTGACTTCCGTGGGACTTCAATAAAACCTGTATAACTTTAATGAACCATTTCAGTCTTTTCTGGCCTTTCTTCATGTAATACTATGTACTGTTCAATGAAGAGAGAAGACAACACCATAGCCAGGGCAATTGGTATCAAGTTTCTTATACATTGTCCTTGTTCTCAGAGAATACTAATCAAAAATAAGATGCACTTGGGAAATTATTCAAACTGACAGCTGTGCTGAAATCCTCAGCACTTAGCCTACCAGAGGATCCAGGCCAAGATCACAGCTTGAAAAGAAAGAAGAATAAATGAGTATTTCTGATCTCTTATTCTACCTGCAGGTTAGAGCATCAAATGGGCGCTTAACTTTTGTCATTAATCACTCTATGGATACTGTCCAATAAAAAGGATATCTTGCTTTCTGCAGAAGATTAGAAAGGAATACTTCATATGACAGGTAAGGGGACTAAAATCCCAGGCCTGGCTGAGATACAAATGTGGTAAACTGGCCAGAATATCTCCAGCTTAGAAATTGGAGGAGTATTTCTAGCTGTGAAGAGACTGAGTTTGCAGATGAATTTGGGAGCAAGGTGACAGAGGAAAAAAGTGACCTCTGATGCAGTTTCAAAGGATAAGATGAAAAACCGTCATTTGACTCTGAACAACTGGATTTTGAGAATGAGGGAAGTCCCTTCAAATCCTGTTTTTAAATTAACTATCTCAAGCAGAACAGATGTCAGGAAACCCACATAGATTTCAAATACATTTCAAGACCTTGCTAAGCACTGAACGAAAAGCAAATCAAAGTGAGATCCCAGCTCCAGCCTTCTGAAATACCGTTAAAAACTGTCTTCAGACAGGATATGGGAGCACCAAGGCGCACAGTGTTACTCGAGTTAGGAGTAGTCCACTGAGTGAGCAACCAATCCATTCCAAGAGCAGGGGCCCATACTCACCCTATACTGAAGGGGATTCGTCTTTCTCTAAGCAAAATTATTAAAATCTGAAAGCTTTCCTGATCCAAGTTTCATTGAAACTAATATAGCCCTGTGATAATCAGTCTCATGATAAAGAATTGCCCTATCTCCACTTACTGTAGGTATCATGAATGATGATAAAATTCTAATTGTTTATCACATTGCTTTAAGTTGTTTACACTAAGATAATGTTCCTAATGTGGAAAAAGTAGCACTTAGCAAAAAAAAAAAAAAAAGAAGAAGGCTTCAAAAAAAACTGAAACATTGTGACTGAGAGAAACAGGGATTAGATGCTTGGCTAAATGTTTATGGATATTCTTTATCTCGGAGTCCTAAGTTATGTCACTGGCCAGAAGCAGAACAAAGCATTTTACCATTCTTATGCCCATAGTAACTGTACATTATTGTTTCATTATATGGTACAATAGTTAAGAGTTGCTGATAAAAGATGGGAGCAAATATAGACGTAATTTGGAAAAATTACATCGTTTCTCTCAGAGAGACAGGAAAAGGAAAAAAAAAGACAAGAGGAAAAGCAAAAAAAGAGTGACCAATTAATATTTTCCCTTTGTGGTAGATTTGCCTTGTCTGGATGCCAGGTGCCCACCAAGGCATTCTATCACTCCCCTCCTCATGGGGCAGGGGAAGAAAATAAAGATGGAAAAAAACCTCTTGGGTCAAGATAAAGGCAGTTTAATAAAGCAAAAGCAAAGGCCATACACAGAAGTAAAGGAAACCAAAAGATTTAGTCTCTACTTTCCATCAGCAGGTGATGTCCAGACACTTCCTAGGAAGCAAGCTTTCAGCAAAAGCAGTAGTTGCTCCAGAAGATAAACATCACAATAATAAATGCTATCCTCCTCCTTCTCCTTTTTCTTGGCTTTTATTGTTGAGCAGATTTATATGGTATGGAACATCGCTTTGCTCAGTTTGGGTCAGCTGTCCTGGCTATGTCACCTCCCAGGATCTCACCTACCCCCAGGCTCCTGGTGAGGGAGGAATATTGGTGTCCTTGATGCTGTGCCAACACTGCTCAGCAGTAGCCAAAACACTGGTGTGTTATCAATACCTTTCTAGCTACCAACACAAAGCACAGTCCTCTGGGGTCTGCTATGGGGAATTAACTCCAACTCATCCAGACACCCTCCTTTGAACAACAAGAAGGAATCAAGCCAGCCTTTCAAATTCACCTTGCCAGAAGTGAATAAGATAGATGTCTTAGATTAAACTGGCAAATTATTACAATCCAAGTCCAATTTTTGTTCCAGCTCAAGGTAAAGTGATCTCCAGCTTATTAAGTTTTATTGCCTTGAAAAAAACACAGCAGTAAGGATTTTTTAATTATTATTATGAAACAGAATCACATCTACCTTAAAATAGAAAAAATGTACAGAAAGCAAATCTTATCAGGATTTTTTTGGTTTGGTTTTGGGTTTGGGGTTTTTTGTGGTTTTTTTATGTATTAGTTTCCTTTAATAGATTTTCCTCTGTTAAATTCCAGTTTTCAGTGTATCATGGTATAACACCATCCTAAATGGCTGGTGTGAACTGAACACAATCCTGGCTCTTGATTGTGATGGGGTCAGCTTGCCCCCTTTCTGTTATGTCAGGTAGCCAAGTACCAAGTAGTTCCCAAGGCCTTACCAATTGAAATAAGACCTTACAAAATACATTAAAGCCTTGGCTTTGAAGCAAATTGCATTCCATCCCATTTTCCTTTTTCCCTGCTAACTCCTCTGACAATAATTAACCATCTCTCTTCCTCTCCTACAGGGACTAACTGCCTTATCACGTCCCACCTTGAAATATCCTGCTCCACTCAGCAGGTACTAACTGCCCTATTCATTCAATTTGACTATCCAGATAATGTAATAAATAAACCCCTTGTTTTATTTATTAGAACAATTGTTTCTAACCTGTAATTTGCTGAAGGCTGATGACTCTCAAAAAGACCTTATTTGCTCAGAAACATGTCATTTTTTTCTGCATGTTGACTAGTCTTATTAAAAAATATGGTCTCTCTCAAAAGTCTTGCTTTACTTGTCATCACAACTATCAAAATCCTAACACAAAAAAAACTTTTATATCAAAGAGAGTTTATTATTACAGGTGTGTGCTGGATTATATATTTGCACTCTGAAACTCTAGAATTGTAGACAAAGCCAACTGAAATCAATAGGAAAAATGTCATTTAAACAGACTTTATTTCAAGACCTTAACTGAGGTGACATACCTAATTTCTTTCAAAATAATCCTGTTATATCATTCAGCAACAATAAAATGTGACCTTAAAATGAATGCTATTTCTATAGACTTCCTTGCTACTCCACACTACAGGTAGAATGTGAAGGAGACTCATCTGAAGACCCAGAGAGCAGAAAGGGACACAGAAGAAAATATAAAAAGCTATTTTTACAGGAACCAAATATTTCTGGAATCTGAGTTCACCTGCCCTACCTAAAATCCAGTAAATTCAGTTCTCTTTCTAATTGTGTGACTCAAAACTTTTATTAAATAACTGAATAAAACTTTTTTTTTTTTTAGAAGTTTGATTTAGTCCTTAGGAAGTTGTCACTAAGCATTTCCAACATTTTTTATTTATGATTCCTATAGTCTGACTGCAGTGCAAAAACTAAGAAAAAAAATCTAAGTCCTGATTCTTCAAATCCTAGTAGAGGCCTTCACAAATCACCAGCCTGATATTCAAAGATAGATCAACACTTGCAATAGCACTTTGGTAGAACGAGACAGGCATAGACAAGTAAATGCTTCTCAGGATGCTTAATAAAATAGCATGTTTGGATTCTCTATAAAGGGAATGAATTATTAGTTTACATTCTTCTGTCACTAAGTATCTTTCCTTGCTCTTTGATGCTGGCAATTGGTTATTTCCCCAAGGCACTACAGTGATACATTTACATGTCACCACATCCCTTGCTGTGCTGAACTGTCACTCCCAGATTCAACATGGCAGGCCAGAGTAGAAATTCAAGCATATCTGAGGGCTGACAACTTCTGCCTTACAAATATCCTGCACTCTTCTCAAGTCAGCACAGGGTTTGCTCTGCTAAATAAAAATACAGCTTCAATTTCAAATACAGCCAGAGGTAATGGAAGAGAAAGGGAGATTGTGCTTTTCTTAATTTCAGTAAGTAGAGTGAAACACAAGATAAAACACAGCATCTTTTCATGACCTCTTAATTTATTTTCATCGGCTAGACAACTTCCTATTTTGACATCACAAATCAGTGAAGCACAAAAAGACTTAAAAAGCTGGTCACAGGTCACATTTGAGCGATTTCTAAAGGTGCAGCCTGAATCTAGCAGTAGGTAAACACTGGTGGCCAGGATCCTATAGCTATTTTCAGGATGTTATAGGTATCTTTTCTCTCATCTACTCCATTAACGAGATGTATTTAGCAATTCTCAATAGGTTTCTCTTCCTAGAACTTGTTGCATCTCCTCCTACATCTACATACACTCTTAAGAAAAAAACCCTTCAATGAGGACTTCTCCATCCCAGATATCAGCAGGCCAAGTTTCCTTCTGGGAAGAACAGTTCTCTTCTGCTTTTTGTAAATGTGGCTCTTACGTGCATATTTTCCTGCCCCTAACTAATTGCCCAAGAAGGACAAGTAACTGCTGTAAACTCTGACAGTGGCAATTACAGAAATTTGACCACTTGACATTAAAACCAGTAATCACTTTGGAAAGCACATAAAAGATCCCCTATTACTCCTCTATGCTCAGTGACCTAGGGGAAGGAAAAACCAAACCAAACCAAACCGAACCCACAAACAAACAAACAAACAACCAAACTGAAACACACACAACATAAAGAAAACCCAAACAAAGAACCCAAAACACTTTCCCTGATGCTATCCCCCCCCCATGAAAAAAAAAAGCCCACAACATGCCATCAGGGACAAAAGAAACCCCAGAGAGTAGACAGATATCCTGTCCAAACAGACAGGGTCATGCAGAGAGGTTAAGTATCAGGCAATATAAAAATGGAATTCTGAAGGCAAGTTTCAGTTCTAAGAGACACACTGCCTCGTTATCTTGAGATCCCTTCTCAAGGGGTTTTATTGCAACTCTGACAAGTGCAAATGAGTTACAGAAAAGAACAGGCAGAATGATAATCACAGCCACCACCCAAGAGTACAATACATACTGCAGTAATCTGTTATTGACAACCTGTAGTTTCTTCCTCTAACTAAATGCAGCTGATTTGAGACCATTATTTATATGGATGAGGAACTATATCATAAGAGGAAATCTATACCTCCAAAGCTGATGTATCATTCAGCTGCTTGTGTGAAAGATGTCAACAGTAAAAAAAAAAAAAACCAACAAAAAAAAAACAAAACAGAGCTGATGGGTATGAAAACCCACAAGTTTGGCTCACTGACTGCGTTAACATTCACAAAGGCATAGAGTGAAACAGAGACTGAGTGTTGAAGCCTGCCTGCCTTTGGAGGACAAAGCTGGTGTTTCTAAGCATTAATGGCTTTCTAATCCCACACTAACCAGTTTGTCCTCAATTATCTTTTCCTGGGAGACAAAGGTATTTTGGGGACTAACAATGCAGAACTATCCCTGATGGTCTCCAAAGCTGGGGAGAGAACACAAGTATACAACACATTTTTGGAAAAAGTGATTTCAAGTCCCTGCTACATTTAATTATTTTTCTGTGCCTTTTCTTTCATCGCATTTTCACTCCAGACAACCTTACCAACTACAAAGACATGAAGCAGAGAAGCTTGCAGCTCCCTGGGGATATGGCTGGTTGCATGACAACCTCAACGTGCTTGGAGTAAAAGCATTTAGTGCAGAGTAACTCTGGCAGGTAAAAGACTCCATTTAGCTAGAACAAGTTATTTTAATTTGAGTAAGTTAATTGCTAAGGAGTGGCGAAGAGCAGAAGATGGCAAAGGAAGATCCTGTGTAACCTAGAAGAACATGAGCATTGCCAGAGGAGAGAAATAGCTGTGATGCAAAGAAGGTTGAAGAACAAATTTACATGGACCATTTCTCATAGAAGGGTGTTCATCTAAGATTGTGATGTACCGTTAAGTGTGGCAACCTTTCCATGCATTTTGCATACACAAGTGTCACAGAAACTGTGCACAGAGCCTCATAGACCTTGAGAAATGCAGTACAGCAGTCAGGCTTTGAAAACTATGGCATTATGTGAAAGAGATTGAAAAATGGAGGCACATCCCCACTCCCTTACATTGAGGAGACGGATTCTGAGATTGAGCCAAGTATTGCAATAACGGAGTTTCGTTGCTTGAGGCCACTTATACCCAGACAATGCTATTCAGAGAAAAAGTGCATTGAAAATTTTTCTCTTTCCGTTTAGAAAGGCCTTCCCATTTTCCAGCAGCAAAACAACCAGCTGTTTAATGACCTAAGAAGCAGACAAGGGCTCTTTGCTTCCCCCTTAGAAAGTAAGCTGAGGGGAAGAGAAATTTAACACAGTTCATAAGACTTGAGCCTTTTGAGTCCTCACTCATAACATCAAAATCTAGATTAATAAAGCAAAGTCTCTCAGTCCCAGAGGAGCATCCTGGAGGCAGTCTTGACTACCAGCAACACAATGCAGGACTTCTCACCCATCACCTTTCCATTTTCTATTTCTCTGTGTATTCAGCCTTGCCCTAGGCAGGGAAGGTGCAGAAAGAATTTCTTTGGTCTTCTGGCTTGCTTTGTTTTAGGTTCAGCATGTTCATATACACTACTACAAACTAGAAGATACCATGAGAGCCAGAAGAAGTTTCACCTCCACGTTCTCCAAAGACACAGTATTAGCCAAAAGGCACGTATTAAAGCATGGAGTGAGGCACAAGCTAAACAGAGAGCTGAATTATTTACAGTTTGTCAAGGCTGGATGGAAGTGCAGCTCTTCTTGCAAAATGGAAGTTCCCTCTTCTTGCAAAATAAAATGCTCCTTATCTTGTTCATAATACATTTAAATATATTTGTAATTTTGGATATTATTAGGTGTGAAGTTGCATTTGTGGTTTTTTGTTAGCAAGGTGGATAAGACAATAGTTCCTCTAGTTTTAGCCCCCACATTTAGAGACACTAGTACCAGATCAACGCTTCTCAGAAGTGTCAATATATTGACTATAAGAAACAGCACAAAGGAAACTATTTCCAATAATAAAAGAAACATTTATATCTTCTCTATAATGTGAACTTAAATATAAGAGTAAAATTTTGCTACTACTGTACTACTCAACAGTGAGAGAAAATGATTTAGAAAATGAGACTTAATCTGAGTTAACCAGAAAAAAAACCCTCTATGATTTCTATCATGCCATCAAAAATATACATTTTAATCTTGGAAAATTAATTAAAAAGTTTCTCCAAGCAATTTCTAATACACCTGGAAAGTCAGAGAAATGCATTAATTTCCACATGTGTCTTTCAATAACTCTCACCACAGGAGTCGGCACTGGCTGGTGTTATCCTCATTTTAACAAGCTAATTACGCCCATAGCTATCTAAATCTGAACTCTGATCATTCAGTGCAGCCAGCAGCACCAAGAGAGCACCAACAGCATGGAAGCAAAGAAGGAAAGCATGCAGTATTGCCTCTTACCACAGTATAGATCTGAGGTTTGCGCCTTTTTGCCAGGTCAATTATATTGACTCCGTTGTAATAAAGGTTCTCAATGCACCCGTGGAAATTTTTCCTCTGAAAGGTTCCTGGTTTCCCTGGTACAGGAATACCTCCAAAACTGAGCTTTTGGAAAGAATAAGAACAGTATTATTTATAATATTATAATATATATATATATTTATATTTTTGTATATATTATATTATCATCCCAAAACCAAGACAGCAGAGCCCCACTTCATGCATCCAGCTGGGATATTATCTAAGAAAAAGTTCACATCAACAGAGGCACTTGGGAGCATGAAGCAGGACCTGGCCACCCCACAGAGGGAATCACAGCCCCCATAGCATTACAGCTGCTGGAGAAACACCTCTGCAGCAGACAACTCACTGACTTGGAAAGCTCTGAAGTGCCTTAACACACCAACCTGGTGTCACCAGCTACCCACTCAGGAACACAGAACACCCAAGGAAATGTTCACACAGTGTCCAAATTACAGCCCCACTGTCCTGAAGGATGACACCCAGCTGCAGCCCAAGGAACTGCTCAGCAATGGGGGAATAAATTCTCCCTGCCCACAGAGCACTGGATTTGCCTGTGAGCTGGGCTCACCCCTTTCTACCAGTCATGCATCTGAACAATTTTTGTTTCAGCCAGTGGAGGGTAGTATCACAAACACAAAATATCCCATTTGTAGCTTGTATTCGTTTTCCCTAAATTTCATTGTTCTTTGGCCTTTACAATAGTCACATGTGGCATTTGGAACTGAGCAGTGTCATGAAGAAGCTCTGCAGGTTACACATTTGCACAAAACTTCTGCTGAGTTGTTGTCTAAGTATTGGCAGATGTTAGTACTGTGCAGGCTACGACTCATCACTCAACTGGAGGGTTGAAACCCTAGGAGAACAAAGAGCCTAAGAAAATAAAGCTTCCAAAATCCAGCATAATTGCCTAGAATACAAAGAAAAGAAAAAAACAAAAACAGCTCCCAAACCCCAGAACCCAAAAACCCTCTGACAATCCTACCTTCATTTTCCGAATGTCAGTGCTCATTTCTAATGAATTCTACCAACCTTTCTGGCAAAACCTTACTGGTGGTACTACTCGGGTTTTATTCATTTTTCCCATCACAGTCAGCAGCACTGTGAGTGTGATAATGCAGGTGAGGATCCTACAGCCACCGCACTTGACAGAAGATGTGCTGCAGTCCTGCTGCATCCACTGCAGCAAGGGCAGGCACTGTGTGGCACTGCTCTACATGCTGACAGCGGCTGGAACCTGGTCAACCTTATTTCTCTGTCACAACTCCTAATGCCTTACTTCATTTCATTATTACAAAAATAAAGGGAAATTTGGGTGTTATTTTCCATTCCACTCTACATAACAAGCTGGGATACATGAGCAAATGAAATCTCCCTGGGTAACCTTGAAAGCACTTATTTGAAAACAAGTCCTTAATGAACTTGCACCTCAGTTGTATTAATTGATTACTTCAGAGAAATAGAGGGAACAGACTGCTACTTGCAGGTTTGTTATTGGCATGAGGGCTTCTGTGGTAGCAATTTTTTTTCCAGTGAGAATCATTAGTTCCTCCTAAAACAGCAGACTTTCTTTCTTTCATGTTCTATTCTTAAAGTTCCCTGCTTAGGGACTCTGTACTGGAGTTTCAAAACCAGAAGAAAAATCAATATCAATTACACCACTGCATTATTAAGAAAACAGTTTCCTTTGTGATTGGTAATAATTTTAATTACAAAAGTAATGGTTTTACTACCCTCAGTAAGACCTTTAATCCCTAAAGTGTGCTGAGATAAACTTTCAGTAGCCTGTATTGCTGTAATGTTTGACTGAAAGATTGTCCAGTGCAAATGGAGAAAAAACACACTGTGAAAAACTAAGCACCAGAGACCAGGTCTGAGTGCTACAGAGGTCAGTGGTGATGCTGATTAACACCAGCTGAAGAACTTTTCTATCAAGCTCCTTATTTTGGAATATGTGGAAAAAGTATTCTACAAATTAAATTGGAGCTTGAGTTTCCCCTAATCAACATCAAGCAGGAAGCAAGGAATTTTATTAATTTGAAATTAGGAAAGCTGATGAATCAATCATTTGGCTTTCCTCAAACCCATCTTAAAAGCAGTTACAGCTTTAGCCCCTGATGGTTCAGTCTGAAGCTGTTGCAGAATCCCAATGCTCAAATGTGCTGTCCCTATTAAATGTGCTCATGATTTGATACAGCAGTGCCATGGGACAGGTACCATTCTCTCCATCCTGCTTTGTGAAATGCAAAGAAGGGAATTTCAGCTGGAAGTTGAAAGGAGAGAGCAGGCACCTGCTGCTGCCGAGACATCTGCTTTTTTCCCTTTGGTGTGCTGGGAAATGATTCTTCCCAGAGAAAAGAATTCAAAGTGCAGAGAGGAAACCTGTGGTCTCTTAAGCAATGAACCATGCCAGCTCAACACATCTTGACAGGGTGATGGCTCTGACTGTGTCAGCACAACCCTGTGCCTTGTGGGTGATGGAGACTTGGCAGACAAGCACAGGGGGACAAAAATGAACATGTGTAATTTGCACACAAGTGTGCATTTTTGGGGGGAATGGATGAGGAACTGCCTTGCATATAGATATGATGATACATAATTTTTTTAAGGGTTTTTTTTTATAAGCTGTCAGCCATGAGCACTGAACTGCTGGAGTGATATAAACTGCACTCTGCCACATCTTGGTCTCATCAAAGGGGAGCACAGCAGCCTTGGGGCTTGTGGGCAGGCAGGATATTTCCTCTGCTCAGTCCTTCCTTGGCTGAGTTGCTCTGGCTCCCTAGATCAGGATGCTCTGCAGCAAAACCCCAGATATGAAGGGACCTGGGTCAGAGCTAGTTGTTATGAAAGTCACAGAATCATAGAATCACT
This sequence comes from Corapipo altera, assembly GCF_003945725.1. Classification (NCBI taxonomy): domain Eukaryota; kingdom Metazoa; phylum Chordata; class Aves; order Passeriformes; family Pipridae; genus Corapipo; species Corapipo altera. The sequence continues at coordinate 21,268,438 of NW_020884877.1, forward strand.
AAGGCTGGAAAAAACCTCTGAGATCAAATCCAACCCAGCACCACTGTGTTTATGACTAAACCATATCCCAAGTGCTACATCCACATACCTTTGGAACACTTCCAGGGCGATGATTCCACCACTTCCCTGGGAAGCCTATTCCAATGTCTGATCCCCTTTCAGAAAGTAAGTTTTTCCTACTATTAAATTTAAACAGACCCTGGCACAACTGAGGCCATTTCCTCTCATTCTGTCCTTTGTTACCTGGGAGAAGAGAATGATTTCCACCTAGCTACAACACCCTTTCATTCTGAGGGTCTTCCATTCCTAGTGGGAAAACAATAGTTTTTACCTGCTCATCTCTATTTGGAGCACTGTAATCCAAGCCAAGCTGTGGTTGGATAGAGGGACAACTCAGGGCTGGTATCCCCATGGTCATGTCAATCAAATGCAGGAATGGTGCATAATGTGCAAACAAAATCGTATTGGAGATGATGACACAGCACCTCTCCCTACAGATAAGGGCATTTGCTCCCTGAAGATTTGACTACAACCTGGGCTATAACTTTTCATTTAGTTCAAAGTCTGCTGTACTTCGAAGTGTAAGCATAATCCAATGCATATTTGCACAGAAACTGGTCATTTTCTGCACTGGCATAGTTTATGCTTGTGAAGTATGAAAGAACTCTCTCTGGAAAGAAAGTATTAAATAAAGATCTTTGCTGGAAAGAAACAGCTCATAGAGTGGTTGCTTTCCATCATATTCATTTTATACCAAAATTCATACCTCATTTCCCAGGTTATAACCTAAAGGGCTTCACACACCTCATAATCAATATCCAAGTGATCTGAATCCCCCTTCGTTCGGAAATGTTGGGTGTGCTTGTCCACTGTGAAGTTCACTTGCTTGTTGAAGCGTTCTATGAGAACCGAGTGCCAGTGCTGGTCATCCAGGAGGCTGCCCAGGGTGACAGATGTGTGGCTGTTACTGAAGTGCAGGTTGGAGTCCCCTGGAGTGGCATAGACAGGCAGAAGAGACCAGAGTTACCTCCAGGCCCTTTAACTGAAGCCTGGGAACTCAAGGGGAGAAAAGAGCAGAGCTCCCAGATGCAAACTGGAGCTCTGCAAATTGGAAACAGCCCTTCCCAAAGATTGCCTTAGATTCTTTGGGCCTCTTATTCACATATATGTATGTATGCCCATAGGCACACATTTTTTTTTGCCATGAAATCCTTGTGGTGAACCAGGAGGTGGTAGTGATGCTGCACCCACACATTGCTGCACATGGGATAACTGCTCTGCCTGTACTCTTGGTTCTGCCATGCATTTGATGCCCCTGTGGTTTAAGAGCTTCCTTCACACAGCACCAAAATCTCCTGTCTAGTCACATTAACAGACCACTCCTGACACTTGAGTGTCAACTATGTCCTTTCTGTATTTTAACAAGAAAATTGCACCTGTCCATTTTCACAGAAAAAAAGAAAGGCACAAGTCAGTGAGGCAAAAAGAGTGCAAAGTGTTTTGTTCAGTTCAAAAATGTTCTTAAACCTGGCCCAGATCTCCAAAAGTATAGATCAAGAATCATAAAAATATTTAAGCTTTAACTCAATAATTTCAAGCACTCTTGTGTTTTCCAGCTGGCTACACATCTGAACACTTCAGAGCCTCTCATTGAAAGGGAGTATGTATCCTTTTTGATATTCCAGCAGAATGGAGAGAATACATGCTCCAACACTGCCAGGCAAGCTGCAAGAAGATTGAAGAGCAGATAACAAAACCCTTCCTCGTGACATATGAATGCACACAGAGAACTTAAAATGGCTAAAACTGTATATTTGGGGCTATGGGTGAAGAAAAAAAAACAACTAATCTCAGAATATGTATTCATAACAGTATCTCCTCTGGAAGAAGTTACATAATATAATTAAGAGTACTATATTCTTATCCTAATATGAAACATTCGTAAGAGGAGAACAAATCAATAGACTCAAAGATTCCCACATTCAGAGGTTCAGGATGCAGCTACTTGGTCCACATAACATCCAAATCCCAAATCAAAAAAATGCTGCATTATCATTTCTACTCTTTGATGAAAAAAGAAAGAAAGAAAACACAAATTGGAGACTAAACAATTAATGAGCTTATGTAAAAATAAAGTCCAACAGCTGTGGAAAATCGTTACTGACTTTTAAAACAAACATAATTAAGCACAAGGGGAAAAGTGCCTAACTCAAACCCCTCACTATGAGAAATATGAGTCATTAGAGACTGCTGAGGCCAGTGCCACGGGTCACCCACAGATGAAGCTTGTGAAGATTCTGCAAGAAGGCTGGGAGAGGGGGTATGATAATTCCTACTGCAGTAGCTCCTGCCACTATCGAAGTGCTTTAGTGTATTAATCAGGAAAAAATCAAGCAAGGGAGAAATTAAGCCAGCCTTTCATCTGTCACTCTTATCCAACATGATCATACGGTGATAGCCTTACAGCTATTCATAGTTTTCAGGAAGGAAAGTTATAACAGTGTGCACAATCTTTCAACTGGAATGTTTTCATTAAAATTCTATATTCTCAGCTCAGTTCTGAATCAATGAGTGAATGGAAAAAATTAGACACAAACCAACAATAAACCTTTTGTACTCCACAGCAAACTTTCTGGGAATGATATTCATAAAAATAATACGCCTCCCCCTCAAAAAAAAACAAAACCAAAAAACAACGACAACTGAAAAAAGGAGGTAGGGAAAGAATCAAAACTTTTCATGGGGTTTTTTGTTGTTTTTTTTTTAAATCACTGCCTGAAAGCATCAGCAAACAGAGGTCAAAAGTAGTCACTGAGCAGTTCAGCCTTGGTCAGCACTAGTCAGAAGAGCCAAGGTACCTTCTTGGCTCAGCTACCATGTTCTGCATGACATCAGTCAAATCTATTCTCTTTTGCTTCCTCTCTCAACTTTTCCAAGCGCTACTTTAGCTGTGAGCTGTCTAAGGCATGTAGCATGTTATGTTGATACCAGCTAGAGCTTCCAGATACTGTCCAATAGAAACAATAGATTTATAAAAACAAACCAAGACAGTCCTTGATCAGTAACATGCGAACCAGTAACCCTAATTACCCTTACCCAGGTTGATGTGCAAGGAGAGCTTCCCTTTCTGAAGTTCCAAGGTAATGTAGTCTCCACGCTGTCCTTCTCCATGGAATAAGACTCCATCCCCCTGCATGCTCTTGAACTTCAAGGAAACCACATCTTTGAATGTGCTCATAAGCTTCTGATTGAACCTGTAGAGAAGTGAACTTCTGCCATCGAAGTCTGCAATATCTGACTCTGGAAGAAAGAAAATGACAAGGAGGGGCAGCATCAGGAGAGGGACCATATTTTTTTCAGAATCTTTTCAAAGACGCCTTGGAGCCAGGTATTGTCATAAGCATTTATCCACAGGACATATGAGTTATTTGGGCAACCACAGCTCATCCATCTCCAGTCCTCTCCCTCTCTCTGGGGAAAGGGAACACCAGGATAAAACCAGAACTCCTCTGTGCCTGACTGCCGCATGCAAGACTTCTGTCTCATTTAACTTTTTGGAACATAAGAGGTGCCTTCCATCATATTCAGATTTCCAGAGCATTCCTTGCCACATTTGCTGTTCATGTCAACTACATTCAGAATGTTATTCATTAGTTTAAACACTTCAGTACTCACTCCACTTTCATAGCTTGACAAGTGTCTGTTGAGCCGGTCCTGCATGTCAGCCATGACTGCACCCACCTCTGCACTCAAATAAGCATTATCTTAGCCTCTGAGGGTTGGCTGCTTGCTTGTGATGGGCATTTATCAACCATGTTTCTGCATGTAAATTCAGTAGGCTGGCAGGAATAGTCAAATATCAATTCAAAAAGCTTTTGAAAGGATTTCATGGGAACTGGGCATCTAAACTGATTATACACCTTTGAAAATCGTATTAGAAACATATTTTCCCCTTCACTCAGCCTCTAAAAACCTAATCACTGTGGTAGGAAACAAACCTTCAAGTCCTCAATTGCAATTAATATTTTCTTTGGCAGCAGCAGCCTGCAGTACTCTCTTCACTTTATAAAGTGGTCTTTTAAGCAAAATGTATTTTTTAATAAATTTCTAATATATATATGTGTATATATAACCAGAATATTTTAGGTAGCTTTAAATACTTTTAATTAATATGTTGTATACAAACATCTGACATACATAAATTCCATTCCAATTTCTATCCAACTGCAGTTTGACACATAAAATACCTACTTGTAAATGATAACTTTGTCAATTGGTATTTCCTGTTGTTAAGAAAAATATTAAAAATTAATAACACCAGACAATGAAAAATCTGACCAGAGGTTTACTAAGCCACATAACTGCTGGGATACATGCACAAAGACAAATAACACCTTCCTAGTATCCAAGAAGAAAGAGCATAGACTATCTTTGTTTGCAAACCACATGTTTTAATGATAACCCAAAACTATCAGTTTTCCACTTCCTTCTGAAAAATAACTGAAAGGTCTACACAATCAAGGATTCCATTCAGCAACTGTATTGTGAATAAAGTCAGTGATTTAAGTCATCTAATCTCCCTTGAGAGTTCTTCTATCCTTTTAGGCATTAACAGTAGTTTCATCTTCTTCTCTTTAAAAAACAGAAATAATAGGACCTGGGGGGGGTCAAACTTTTTTCTCCCTTTTTTTTTTTTAACTGGACCAAAATTTAAAGAGGTTTGCAGTTAAAAACTATTATAAGCTCAAAAAATAAAACACCTGTTAATGATTTGTTACCATGGAAACTACCATCAAAAACTTCTGCCTGTCAGTATGACAGTTTGTACAGAAGTTTGATGGCACACTTACAAACTTGCAGGGAGCTCAACATTTAAATTTGATGCAAAATTCTGTAACTCCAAAACTGACTTCATTCCAAATTAGAAGGCAACTGATTATTTTTTAAGAGAATAAAACTACAAAGAAACTAAATCCTGTAGCAAGTTCACTCCAGAATAAACTAAGACCAATTTCTTATCTGTGATGGCAGAATTGTAACATGCTGTTTAGCATAATTTGTGGAACAGTTGCTAGTTTAGGAAGTATCATGAATATTCATGCCATCTGCTTTTATTGTTATTAACTTCTGAATTAGGTGTTCAGAAACAGCTCCTTCAGAATTTCTGATTTCTCTCTATTGACACCTTGAATGCCAGTTTCTATAACGGTAATTAAATTTTTAGTTTAGTTTTTTATGAATTTCCCCTAAGTACATTAAATGTTTCAATTTGTTTAAAGTAAATCACAAGTGTACTATAAAAATGATTCCATCTTAAAACAGGCAGGAGTTAGGAAATAGCTTATAAAGAATTTACAGTCTTTGATTTCCAGAGCATTTTGCAGTTAAAAGTTGATTTTCCTCCTATCTCTCAAAAACAAAGATACTATAAGAGTGCACTGATTCAATGTTGCCCTAAGAACAGCCCTTTTTTCTTCTTCTTAAGATCCAAGACTTCAACCAGTCTCAATTCACACAGTTCAGTCCCTGTTCTTAACTCTCCACTAAGGCACAGAATAATATGATTTCTTGAAGAGCTCTACTACTGACATTTACAGAGTATAACACAAAGGAAAACCTGCTTCTGAAAAGTTCTCCTCCACTAATTATCCGTTGTGAGCACCCTGGCCAATAAATAGCCCTGAATAGGAAGATGTCAGATAAATGCTAAAGATGTCAGATAAATGCTAATCCTGCAGCGAAAAAGTCATTAGTGGCAGTTTACATGACAACAAATCTTTGACTTCTTGTTAAAAACAGCCACTCCAGAAAACCTGCTTAGTGTTCACTTAGTGTTTATTTAGTCCATGTATGTCCATAATCCACTTGCAGCAAGAGAATGAGGATCAAAAATGTTTCAATTTTCAGAAAAACTGTAGTAATAACAAACTAAAACACAACATGTGATTTCATTCTGCACTGCCTGCTGGTTTACTTAAGCTCCCTGAAGACAAATTTTACTCAGTCTGGGTCTTTTCTACACCGTCCTCATCAACAAGGCTGTTGACAGGTTGGGAACAATATGAGAGCATAGAGTTTACCTGTGCAGCAATCTGCTCCCAGTAGAGAGGATATACATTCATACTAAAAGAGACAGTCCTCTTAGTGATTTTGGAAAAGGTGAACACTTATGTAGCAAAGATATTCTACAACAGGAATAACTTTAGGAACAGTTGCCATGTGAGACAGGAATTTTTGGTCTTGCACTTCCACCGGTGATCAGAAGCTTTAACTTCTGGCAGAAGGGAAAAGGACTGCTCCTGGTCTGAACAGATGTCTCCTCTGGCCGGTCATGGCTTACTGGCTTGAGTGACCCAACAGCAATCTCTAGCTCCCTCTCCAAATCCGGCTCAGACATGCAACCCAAGGGATGAACATGGAACAAGCACTTCAGAGGTGACTGCTCTGCTATGCAGCTTTATCCCTATCACAGATCTATGCTTCTTGGTAAGCAATTGTTTGGGTATTTACCGTATGCATTTGATTACAAACACTACTTGTTAATGACAATGAGATGTTAAGCAGTTCTCCACAATGAGTTCTTTTCTATCTCATAGGAAGACAAGGGAGAGAATGGAGGAAGGTGGGGAAAAAAAAAAAAAAAAGAAGAAAAAGAGAAAGAAAATAGATCCAGTAAAAGTGCCATTTAATCAAAAAGCACAATATCAGATCATATTCCCTAAAGCAATGACAGCAAAATACGAGAAATCAGAGTCCTGAACGGCAAATGAAGAACTTTGCTCTCAAAAGCAAAAGACACCCTGTCTCACAGCCTATCATTGTTTCTTTCTCCTGTAGTATCCCAGCCTATTAAGTTAACATATACCCAATTCTGCTGATGCTGTTAACCAGTTATAGAATATGATCAGCATCTTCAATGCGGCTATATATCTTATCCTATAAAAGCAATTGTGTCAGCAGATTTTTTTTCCTGTGCTAAGCTAACAAGACTTTTCCCAAGTATAAAGTTATACTTGTCACCCCTTGCCACCCGCAGCATCAAAAGCAATTGGTTTGCCATTTGTCTGAGCACATCCTCTGCTGCAGCTCTTCTTATCTGTTACAATAACACTGCTGAACCAACTACTGCAAAGGGACAGCTTCCCCACACTTCTGCATGGAACTTTCCATTCAACTCATCACAAATCCTTTTCTGAACATGAAACATCGGTATATGTTTTCAGATCAAGATCATCTTCCTATTTCAGAACCTATTTTGAGGATGTAAGATGGAATCTTTACAGGAATTTCTAATAAATGTAGTTAACGTTCATTTAAATATATGCTTTCTCTGTAAGAAAGTGTACAACAATTAGCACATATTATCTGTGAATTCCAGCTTATATGAGGGTCTTGGAGGGCTTTACTCATAGGAACTTCGATTTGTATAGGATAGAATCAGGCATAATTACAGTCTGAGATAACTTTACTGTTAAAAACATGTTTTATATTCCAGAGAAACAATGTCAATTGGCACCCAATTAAAGAGAGAAAAGAAAAAGGGAAAAGGTTAAAAGAAAAAAAAAAGCAACAAAGCTTGTTGTTTGACAGGGAGGTTTTGGGAATGAATTCATAGTAAATTATTTCTAGCAGGAGCAACAGGAGCAATAAGCAATGGCAAGTGCCATTCATCAGCACAGTGCCATCACATGTTAAGTTAGCCACTTTGGCATCTAATGCAGTTTATTTTGTTGCTGTGTCCTGGCAGAATATTTGGTGACCTACAAGACCTGATGCCTTCCACATGCCCCCTACAAAACAGTCATCACTGAGAGCTGCGTTTGCAAAAATTAGGACAAGATTGTGTTCCTGGGACTTCCTGAGCAGAGGGCAGTCACACACAGAAAACACAGATAACAGAGCCTTCAGATGCCACAAGACTGTCACATTCACCTAAAAAGTAGCAGTGAAGCCACAAAACTCTCCTACAGCTGTCAGCTTCTACTCAAATATGCAAGGTCAAAAAGGAGCTGACGCGAGCAGAGACCACCCAAGGAACCACATACTATTTTGCACACCTTGGTGTATCACAGCCAGGTGCTCAGCTGCATGTTTGGATGTAGTTTCAGGGTTTAGCAGATGTGCAGCACCACATGACATTCACATAGTCTAACCTGCCCATGTCCCCAGACTTCTGTTTTAGCCAACCAATGAATGGTGCCATTCACACAAAAATGATTTTCAGCTCACCTGTAAATGAAAACTGTTTCTGCAGTTTTCTGCCCCAGATATTAATAAAAAACAGAAATGACCCCACAATCACACATGTACATTTGAGAAAAATTTTATTCACATGTGTTCTCCATGAACATATTCTCCTTTTTATCTCACACTTTAAGACTGCATCCAAAACTAAAATGCTGTGGCAAATCCTTCCTTCTACTTCAGTGGACTTATGATCAAATACTCAGTGTTTTCTTACATATAGAAGCCTTTAAGTCATTCCAACAGCTCAAAGAGAATTGGGGATGACTGGGAATTAGGCTCTTACAGATGGACCTTCTTTCATATACATACAGACACTTGCACGAAGATTGTGCACATTCAAGATTGTTCTTTAAGCTCAATTTACTTCCTGGCTTGTTCAACAGCCTGTCTCTAGTAATTTGGGTTTTGTAATTTTTAAAAACTTTTTTAAAGATTATTAATATATTTCTTGTGCTAGAATTGAACATGGTGAATGAGTCTGTGTGCTGTCAACAGTACATTACAAAATGCAGTTACGTAAGTGCAGCTCAGGAGCAGATATTCTGTCATTATAACACTAAAGTTGACATTTTATAAATGACCAAACATCTTTTGTACAGTGCAGTAGTGTCTGGGTTAGAAATAGCCAAGATGGTGAAAGCAAATCTTGTAAAACAGGTATTGCTTGGCCTATGTAATTTGCCAGAGAGAAATTTGAATGGCACATTTATATAAATGGAATAAATATTGCAACACTCTGTAAAACTTTTATGAAGCCTTTTATTTCTTTTCTTTAATCTCATACCTTAATTCTGCACAAGCACTTTTATTTCCTGTAACTGCAGGGTACAGGACAAAGATAAAGACTTAGATGATAGCACAAGGTAATTCAGCCTATGAGTGACTCTGAAATCTACTTTGTATCATATAAAATACAAATAATATGACATGAAAGTAGTGCTCCTGTAGTATATCACATGGACTAACACCAGAACAAATTCAGCCACAAAAGTTTCAACCTGTAGTTCAAGTTCTATTTGTTCCTGGTCTATTTGGACTATACTCTTCACTGCAGAGATTTGGGTATTATTAACAGAAGAAAGCTCTTGACAAGAGATTAGATGGCAGCTTTGAAATTGTCATCAAGGGCAGTTGATTTTGAATTATAGGTTTCAGTTCACATATTCACTGGTTCACCTGGAAAAAGTCTCTTGCCCTAATGACAAAGCATCTAGACCAGACTGTTTCAGGTCTGTACTTAATTGACAGTCCCCAGTGCCTGAGCATCAAAGTAAGTGGAGAAGCAGCATTTAAAAGAGGCTAAATGGATCTTACAGACCTACACACAGACCATAACAAGGATCTTCCTGTGAAACCCTGTGAATCAGTCCTAAGATCTGAGTGCAGTGATGAGGCCACTAAGAGTCCTGGAGCTGTGTCTCTGTTCAGTGGGATCATGTTCATTCATTCATGGCTAGGCTATGCGAACGAAGATTTGGGAAGGGCTTTACCCACATTTGCTACAAGCGCGCTGGTGGCTAAAAAGGCCAATATGAGATAGACAGGTCCTGTTGCAAAAGGTACAGCAGAGGGACTCCTTAGGTGGTATCATGTGAATCAAAAAGTTTAACAAACTTTTCTCTTTGATTCTGCTCAGATGAATTTGTCTCCCAAATATGTTTATGCTTATTCTCTTACAACCTCTCTCTGCACCTGGGAAGAACAGATAAGGACTAAGCTAAATGAGGAGGTGCACCAGTACAAGTGTCAAATGATAGTGACTTGTGCCATACCACAGTGAAATTACTGGTAAAACACTGTTAATTCTCTGAACTCTTCCCCAGCAATATCTCACCTGTCTCTAGCAGTGTCTCAAGTTACATTTGACCATTTCACAAATAAAACTAGTCACCTAAGAAATAAATGTCAACTGGACTTGTGTTCCCTCATGTGTGAACTTCTGTTTTGCTTTCTTTTGCTTTACATTCACACTGTTCCATGGTGACAGGTCATACATCTGAAGCACTATACTAAGACATGTTGCCAAAATGCCCCACGGCAGAAACATTTATAGGCTGCTCCAGAGCCCATGTGACAAAGCACTACAGACCATGTCTTAAAGGATCATCATCACATGGTGGCCAAAGAAAGCACTCATGCAAAGGCAGTTAGAGCAGCAGCAGATTTCTCTGCACTCTGGAGCTATAAAATCATCAGTCTCAAATACAAGTATTAGCTTCACAATCCACAGCACTTCCCTCAACAGCTAGTTAACGTGCCTTAAAAACATAACCGATCAGTTTAAACAAATATAGCCCTACAAAGATTCCAATTAGCTTTGTGTCCTCTAGTGGGGTGGGAGGTTTTCCAGCATCTGACTGCCTTGCACTTGCAAGAAGCAGCAAATTGCTCTGTGGTGGGCTCAGCTCTGAGAAAGCTTCAGCAGCTGAGCTTGATGGGCCTGCACATCCCTGAGCAGAAAGGTAAGAACAACTACTGAAAAAAATTAATGATGTCAAATGCATTTCACATTACATTCTAACTCATAAAAATTGTACTGCACCCTTTCAACAGCACTACCAGCATCAACAAAAAGCTCTTTGAGAAAATGTGGGTTAAGATGTAGCCACTTACTATAGGAGCAGCCGAATGCCTCAACTCTCAGCCCTATCTGCCCACCAACATTCCACTTCAGAGGGACGAAGCGCAGGAAGCGAGCTTTCATGGAGTGCAGCAGCTTGTGGTGAACCACACTGTCAGCATTGCTGTTCCCTGTGAAAACCTGGAAGGACAGAGAGCCTTGGTGAGACATTTAGCAATGAGAAGTGAATGCAGCACTCTGAATGAAGGCTGTGAGCTGCCACCCCTCTTCTCAACTCTCAGTCTCACTAATTACTCAAAATTATTTAAATTGATTGTCAAGTTTTCTTCTAATTGCTGCATCTCTTATGGAGGGAGGGAGACAGCAGCACGAGGGAGACAGCAGCACACAGAGCACCTCAGCACAGTAGGGGGATGTATACAGAGAGTTACAAAAGCAGGTTGTAGATGGGGATGCTACAGAAGATGCTGCACGATTTATCCCAGCCCAGGATATCCCTGTACATTATAATACTCCATTATAAATACCCAGAGTCCCTTCAGCACAGTGAAGGACAAGGGCAGATTTAGCCTTTGGTGCCTTCGTGGATAGCAAATGATGGTCACAAGCCATCAGGTTGTCCACAGCCTGGGAAGATGAACAGAACTGTGTATATATAGATATTCAACAGAAAACTCAAGCAAGACACAGGAAGAAATGAAAGCCTGAGTCAGTACATAGGAGAATCAGCATCTGAGTGTGTTTGTACCTGAGAGAGTTAAAGCTTCCAACAATAGTCATTTAACTTTTTTACTTACCCATTTGATTAGTTGCCTGCAACTGCAAGTCAAAATTAATGACCCTATTTAGAATTATCACTTAACAAGAGCAAATTCTCTCATGGATGAAGAATAACCAAGGGATTGCAAAGACAAGCCTTAAGACAAACATCCAAGCTGTATTCCTGCCTGAATAATTTTCAGTTCACCTTTACACTCTTACTCTCTAATATTGGCCCAGGAATATAATAGACTTCCTGCAACCTTCAGAACATTTGAGTAACTCAGTTAGGACTGAAATTTGAAGCTAACAGTTTTGCAAAACATGAAAAACAAAGACAGAATTTACAAAAAAAAAAAAATCTCACAGGAGAGCTATATTTGTAAAAGAGGTCCTTTGCTTTGTAAGTATAAAATTTCATCACAAAAAGTTGTACCAGTTTTAAATGTTTCTGCAGTTCAAAAACTGGCACCATTCACTTACATAATGCAACTGTGACCAAAAATTGCAATAAACCCATTAAAGCAGACCTACAATTCATTTCTGATGGCTGAAGGATGAGTTAAAGAGCTTAGGGGTTTCATCTCCACTCAGAAATAAAAGGACTAATTCCTAACTGTTTAAATATTTACTCAAATGAAAGCATTCCAACCTTTTTCCAAACGTTATTACAGATGGTGTAAAACTTCAAATTCAGCGTATTCCTTTTTTAATAAAACCAGTATTCAATTGTTTTATTAGAACATTATCATATATATATATATATTCGATAAAAAAATATCCTGGAAGATTTCTAAGGCACAATCCTTGAAAACCATACCATATTTATTTCATTTCAGCTTAAAACCTGTAATCTGGGAAAATTCTCTTATACATACAAGAAGCCTTATTTTCCACCCAGTCGTGAATATATGCAAAAGACTGCATACATCTCACTCCTAAAACTTTCTTTGCATTTCATTGCTGTTATTGGTTGCCTCTGAAGAACAATTTTACTGAAATGATCTCTCACAATCCCAGATACGTCAGTGAAGGGCAACCCTTCAAAACATGTGATCTTGTGCTGGTTTTGGCTGAATTTTCTTCATGGTAGCTTGCATGGGACTGTGCTTTGGATTTGTGCTGCAAACAGTGTTGATAATACAGAGATGTGTTAATCATTGCTGAGCAGAGCTTACAGAGTCAAGGCCTTTTCTGCTCCTCACACAACCCGAACAGAGAGAAGGTTGGGGAGGCACAAGGTTTTCCTCTTCTGCTTGCCTGTGGGTTTGTGTCTTCTGCTTTAGCTATTTAACTGTCTTTATCTCAACCCACAAGCTTTCTCACTTTTAATCTTCCAGTTCTCTCCCCCATCCCACTGGGGAGGGGGGGTGGGAAGAGTGGAGAGTAAACAGCTGTGCGGGGCTCAGTTAATGGCTGGGGTTAATCCATGACAGGCCTATAAAATTATTTTTATTAGGAGCTTATCAGGTCAAAAAGAGCAAAAAATTTGGCTATCTCAATTGTCCTCAAAGCTTTGCTTATCCTGCACCTCTACTTCTGAACTTTTTATGCACAAGAACTTGTTTTATACAAGTATAATGTAACAGTTAACTAATCTCTCACCAATTAGGCTCAGTTATATAATTAATTCTTTAATGGGGATTCTTGTTGATCTTAATTCAATTTTAACCAATTTTAATTCAATTTTAAGCAGTTTAACAGCTTTGTCCATTGGATGTGTTTTGAGGAGTGGCACAAGTAGCACTTCTAGATGTTCTGAGCTTACTCATACTGCTTTTCACAAAGCAGCCAAATTCAAATTCCAGCAGAGAGTCTTTCAGAGTTTTTTTCCTTATATTTCAAGTGAAAAATCTTGTTCTTCTTTGTAATGAAATTGTCAACAGAGAATAAGCTTCACAGTCAGAGCTGTGACAGTGCTCACATTTTTAGTAAGACAGTCATGGATATATAAGATGCATGAAGTGGAATGCATGGTTTTCTGTTTGCTCTGGAGGCTCATGTTCTTGGAATCCTGTGATTATGTAAAAGTCTCACCTTTCATAAGATAATAAAGAAAGAAGAAGAAAGAAGAAAAAGAACAGAGGGGGAACAAAGAGTTTCTAGTCCTCATATTGTGAGGACTGGATTGCTTAAAATACAGTGACTAGAGTGCAAGCAAAGGTGAGAATTAAGAGCCAAAAGAAAAAGTACACTTTAATATAGCAACACTGTGAAACAAGGGTCTGTGTTGTTTTTTTTTCTCATAATCTTCTCATACACAAGGTTGTCAATACTGCACATTGCATGACAAGCCCACTAGGTAATAACTTTTTTGGTTTACGTAAACCCCAAAACATTCTGCGAGAAACACCAAGTTGAAAAAGCTCACTACCGCCAGATGTATCTCCTTGCAGTTACAAAGTAACTGAAAGTAGGTTATTTGCAATACCATTGTGTGCCTAACAGTCCACAAATTCCTGCTTAAAACAGATAGGAATAGCAGTCCTAGTCAGCACAAGGGATCAGTGGCCCCTGGTGACTGCTGGAAGACCGTAGAGGCAACTCACAACTGTAGCTGTAGGTAAGAGCAGTCTTGACACCCCTCTGGTTGGGTAAACCAGCTGTAAAGACATTTTTTGCAAAGTTTGTGCAAACTGCACAGTCAAGCAAAAGGCATGGGAGCATCACTGCTATTTGCAGACACAGAGGCTGTCCCTGCCTCCAGGCAGACGGAGTGTCCAGCGCACTTCAGGGACTGCCTGTGCCATCAAAGGAAGCTGTGGTTTTGCCAGGTAAATCTGACACAGCTGTACCCCACCATCTGCAAGCTGCCTACCTGCAGGCATCTGTGCTAAGTAGTTTCCCTCAACACCTCAAAGAAGAGGCAGAATTACCCACGTTCAGCCTCCAGATCAGTTAACTCCAAACCTGATATGCAAATATGTAAAAACATCTTCCGACATTGAAACAGTCACATTGGTAAAAATAAACTATTCAGAAGTCTAATACATCCCTTAGAGCACTTTTTCTCAAGCTTCTCTAATAACCAAAAAGTTAATGACACTTTAGGGGGAAAGAAATCAACAGGCAATGCTGTATCCATTGATCTGCACCTATGAGATGGTTCTGTGTGCAGCTAGCACACCCCTGCTTGCTACTAACTGCTGGGCGTGACTGTGTATGCCCCTGGGATTGCTTTGATTTTCACTTTCAACTCCCACTGCTATACACATCACCTTTTCATGCTTTATGGACCTCTTGTGGGTTGTAGACCATTGAGTGAATAATAACACCAATTGTCACAGATGATCACTTGAAAACTTAGATCCACAGCTGACATAGAAATAATCCATCCATTAAAGAAGATGATACTAGGATGCAGTACCAGATTTTGTAGCCCTGGAGGTTCAAATATAGATTAACAGTAAAGTTATTGGTGAGAATGGCAGAAATATGTCCTCCTGAGAAATGGCCTCTATTACAACTTTTTGTTGATAAAAGGATTAATTCCCAGGAACAAAAACAAACACGCAGAAAACGAACCTTCACACCATTTCCCATGCAACACAATTGCTCTGGGAGGGAGCATAACACTGAAATTTATGTCTTTTAACAAGCCCTGCACACTCAACAAACTGATGATTTACCTGGGAAATTCTGCTTCTGGCATTCTATGGGGCTTATAAATCAAAAAAGCTCCATTAGTGCCAAATGTTGCCACCAGCTTCTTGAAGGCAAAAGCTTTTCCCCAGTGCCAGTGGCTGCAAGGTTAACAGTTTGCCATGGGCAGGGCTGCCTCAGACCAAGCTTGTTTCACAATGCCTGGCTGCACAGTGCTCTGCTGTGACACAAACCATAGCACCATAGTAATATTTTATGAGGCTTTTTTTATGAGCCAGCAAAGGCAGGTCCCACTGGCACAAAGAGGTGAGGTAAGAGCAGCTGCAGTGGTTTGGAACAGGGTCCAAATAGCTCAGTGCTGCCTCTTTGGCAGCAGCTGTCAGCATGTGGGAAGAATGAGAATGAGACAAGCATGTACAACGCTTTTCCCAGTGCTCAAGTCACCTAGCTCATGGATTACAGTGAAGTGGAACGAAATAAAATTCCAGTTTAAATGAAAAAGAAAACTTTCAAAAGAAGTTTAAATCTCAAAACAACTGTTCTTCCCTGGAATTTGCATGCATAACTCCCTCAGGAAAAACAAAAATTCAAATAAATGGCCTATTTTTACAACTCTCCCATTCAAAGGGATCCCAAAAGCTTTCCAAGTGCAGCTCAGGAAAATGTCACACGACTGCGGTGAAATGTGACAGTTGTTTGATAACCCTGCAGACACACATTTATTTCTTTACCTCATGCATTAATTCAGAGCTATGCCAGATCATACCAGTGAGATCTGATGTGCTTTAGACTGCCCTTTGGCCAAACTCGTAGATTGGTCTCCACCTTCAGAGAGACAAGTGGAAATTGGGTGCAAGTAAAATGTCTGCTCATGAAAGCCTAATCAATTCAAAGGATGGGATCAGAGTCAGGACTTAATCTCCCTTGCACGAACTCTCTGCACACCAAACAGCAACTTATTTACAGAGCTGCAGAAGGTGGTTCCCATAACAGCTCTGCTGAACACATTTTGCTCTCCCACTTTGTTAGGCAGGTAATGGGATGGGTTCAAAATGAGTATGCAAGCAGCAACATTGGCACAATCATCAGCCCTGAGCGGTGAGCAGGCAGACCTGAGGTTAACTATTTTGTAGGGGAGATATTTTAAGACATATTGAAAACTCTCATTTCTGCCCAAGGAACTCTGATGAACTGAGTTGAGGGAAAAAAATAATCTGATTATAAATGTGCAGAGGGCATATAACACAGATGTTAGCAATTTGCAACATTTCAACCTTCAGTAAAAGAAATACAAGCACAGAAAAGAGCACTCCACCTTCAAATCTCACCTGTGACATCACAGTATGCTGCCTCCAGTGCCTGCAGAAAAAGGATGGGAGCACACTTAATTCAAGCTATCCAGAGCTTAGTGAAGGAACCAAAGCGAGATAAAAAACAGCGAAGCCTGTTGTAAATCCCAAAACTGCAGTACTCAAAGTAAAACAATGTCATTCTCCCCTTTAAACTTTCTTAACAATATGAGAAAGATCAGGAGCCAGGAGTTTGCACTGTGATAGAGAATATGCTTTTTGGTGAACACCTCCCAGGACCTCCTGGACCATGAATTTTCAATGAAGAAACAACATGAAAATCTGAAACCAAGTTGTAGTATGGGCCCTACATCTCTGCTTGTATGTGTGGGAAGAGATTGGATGCTACCACAACAAAGTCACAATACAGCCACAAATGCACCATACAGAAATTCAGCAGCCTCTGATTTTATTGGGATGCTACAGGGTTTCTTTTCATGGAACAATTATACAGCATCAGTGCCTGCTTGCAACACTTAAGTGTGGACAGGTTTGTGGTGACTTTTTGTAACAATGAAAATTTAAAAATACATTCAGATTCTGCTGCAAAATGAAACTAGCTGTCAGTTTGGACAATTCTAGAAATATCCCAGCTCTGACTCAGCCCGGCCCTAAAACACAAAAAGATGTAAAAACTAAAATATAACTTGAAAGCCTAAATGTTTTGGGGTTTTTTTACATTTCACCATGCCTACACCCTGTGCATGCCAACAGTGAAAAATGCTGCTTTGCTTATGTAATGGAAAAAGTCCTGCCTAATACATCAAGCTAGAGCTGTTAATATCTTGTCATGAAGAAACACAGTGAAATGGTTTTGCTGTCATCTCAATAGCTCTGTGCCCAGACTGGGAGCTGCTAAAAGCTCCACCTCATTTGGAGAGTGAGTTAAGAGCAGCTATCCAAGCACAGGGGTTCATGACAGGACCTGGTCCCTGGGAGTTGCTGTCTTTCAGCATTTGACCTTTAAAAAATACTTTTGCTGTTAGAGGGGGTCAGACCATGGGGAGAAGGAAAGGATGACAAGGAGGTCTGCTCAGCTCCTTGAAGAGCTTCAGTTTAGAGCTCTGTTTTTAATACTGTGCAGCTACACTTGGCACATGGATTCTGTTTTCCCACCTCTCTTTCTCAAAGGACAAGTTATATTTTGTTTCAGTGTTCTTTCAACCAATATCTAAAAATTAAGTACATTTTTTACTTCGAGAAACTTGCCTACTTAGGAGAGTCAATTGGAGCCTTTTCTACTGATTCAAGCAGGTTTCACTCTGAGCCCAAGAGGAAACAGCTGTCAGCCTGGTCCAGGGACCAAAAGCTGGAGAGCGGGTTGTGTCCTCTTAGTACATCAGTCACTTCTGAGCATCTCTTTCTACTTCATGTTTCTTTCCTATTAATGCACCATGGTCTTGATGACAAAAGGTAACCAGTCATTTCTGGTTAACAGCCTTCTGAGCGGAGTTGCTTGTTTCCAGATTCATATTTTAGCTTCCAGGTTGAATACTATGATTCCAGCTAACCTGAAGTCTATTCTACCTTCATAAAGAGAAACCTCCATTCTGCTTCTGTTTCTTCTTTCTTAACAGCAGCTACATTTTTCTCTCTGAAACATCCATCCTTAACAAGAAACTCAGAAACAATATCCCCTGGCACATTGTCAGAGCTGCTATTAGGGAGGAGCAGAGGGGAAAACAATACAAGAGGTAGCTGTCAAAATTATCCTCCCATAACATATTATCTGAGTAAGTGATAGCTTTCCATCTCATCCCTCCACCCACAAATGGAAAAAAAAAAAGTAAAAATTGGTCTAAAAAGAGGTAGTTTAACTTCCCTATACAAGAAGGATTGCAATAAATGGCTGCCATATGGTTGATCAAGCAGGTATCCTACTGGGACTGCATTACCTTTGTTACTTATTGAGGGGCTGACTGCTGTGCTCCACCAATGCAACATCCACCTGAACATTAGTTAGTCACCTCTGAGCTACTGCCATTTTCTGTAGGCGGCAAGGTAGTCCAGGAGAGAGAAGATGCAGTAATGTGGCAAGGTCCATACTCATTCATCACTTCCTTGAATAATCTGCTCAAGTGAGAAGGTTATTTGCCGCTAATCTACCCCATTACACTGCATGCATACCTTTCTCTCTGGTTAGTTACTTTCCAAATACAGGAACAAATGCTGTTAATAACATCATTAACCTCAGATAGATGGCTGCCCAGTGTAAACACATTTATATTAAGGATGTTGCTTATTATCCTTCTGCTGACAGTTAGAACTATTCACAGCTATTCCTACAAAACACATAATTTTTGCATCGTCAAAATCCTTTGCAAGCAAAACCATTTTAAATTTTTTTAAAGAATATCCATTAAGACAATCTATTTAATATTTTGTTTTAAACAGGTCTATATCAAACAAAAAATGTGTTTAATGATTGTGACATTAAAACCATGAAATTTCTTGGGTCCCTAAAGGACAATGAAACATTTCTATTTAGCCCAAAGAAAAGGAAACAAAATATTAGAGAACTTTATTTCTTTGTGCCTTTTTTTTTTTTAACTGTTCTGATTCGTCCTTAGAAAATTCTAATTTTTTTTCTTGCTTTGTTCAGCAGCACCTTTCCTTTCCACTTTCCAGTGGACAATTTGATCTTCAAACAGTTTGAATTAACATCAATCTATTTCCAGAGTCTATCAGACTGTATCTTGGCAAAGTCTGAGGTATTGTAGCCACCAGAGACCTTTCCCAATAGGTACCTTGGATATGGTGATCTCTTTTGAAGAAAAGCAAATTTACCAAATAGATAGTATATGAGCTACATCACTTGACCTCAGAACGAAATAATGGTCTCTGTCTTCTACTATTTACTCATACAGATGTAGCCCAAGTGCCTGATCCAATCTGTACTTGGGCAGGTTGCCCTCCTTCTTCCCAGCAATGAATCCAGTGCAATTTCCTTACCCTACTGAGACACTCTTTGCATACATATGTGAAGTTGCATCTTGCATAATTGCATTTCATTGATGGAGAATTGATCCCTGTCTTTAGTTTTTGGAATCAGCTCACTCTTTGGAGTACCTGAAGATGAAGCTGTTATCGCTGTTAATATTATCACTGCTACATAAATTAATAATAATAGAAGCAAGAAGCAGCAAAATTAAACCTGTAAATTACAAGTCTAAGCTAAAAGTCGGCAGCTAATTCCTGTTTCTGTTCAGCCTCCTCCACTTTATCTTAAAGGCAATCCTACATATAGATAATATTTTAAACTATATCACAGCAAGGATAAATATTTCCCTAGTACCCTGACTAGATTAACCTAAGCCAACAGACTGAAACTGCTCTTCCACTGCCAACACTAATCATAGATTTCAGCTGCTCTTCTGCATAAATCTCATGGAGACCTTCATGCTTTACATTAAATTAGTGGGATTAACAATGCAGTGAATGTGTTTACGTCTGGCAGTGTTGGGGAACTCTGGGAGCCTTCCCTGTATTTAGCTTCATCAAAATACATTTAAACAGCTAGTGCTGTACACATCTTATCTCTCTGGTTATAATTTGCCAGACGGATCCAGCAAGATGACACCAGAGAGGTGTTAGTTCTTCCATGTAACACTGACCTCAGATGAATATTGTGCTCCATTATCTTATGTTATTTCCCTGTTATAAAGTTGGATAGCATTTTCATTTGGATCAGTAAAGTAATATCTGTGGAAGAAGAAAAGCAGGAAGGCCTAATTTTCTCCAGTGTTCTATAATGCACTGAAATACACATACATACACAGATATCTTTTGCTATACTCTATGCCCACCTGCCCCATGGCAACCTCCACAAGGAAGAAAACACAGGTTGTAGTTGTAGGCAACTGCCTTCTGAGGGGAACAGAGGGTCCAATACGATGGATAGACACTCCTCTTCAGGAAGTCTGCTGCCCCTCCTGAAGTGCAGGTTAAAGACATCACAGGAAAATTTCTAACCTGTATGGCCCTCAGACTATTACCCATTACTGCTCTTCCATGTGGTGGTGATGAAGCCATAGTTCGTAATTCAAGGGTGATCAAAAGATGCTTAAGGGCCTTGGGACTGTTGGTGAAGGAATATGAAGTACATGTTACTTTTTCCTCTCTCCATCCAGTTGTGGGCAGCAACATAGGAAAAATCAGATAGGCTCAGACCATTAATACATGGCTCCATGGCTGGTGACATCACCACAGCTTGGGGTTTTTCAGTAATAATATGGCTTATACGGCACCAGACTTGCTGGCATCAAACAGGATTCATCTATCTCAAAGGTGAAAAAGGGTCTTTGCCAAAAGCTAGTGGGACTCACTGACAGATCTCTAAACTAGACTTGAAGTGGGAGGGAATAATAACACCCAGAGGGCTGGAGCACCTCTCCTACGAAGGCAGACTTGAGAGAGCCAGAGTCGTCCAGTCTGGAGAAGAAAAGGCACCTAGGAGACCTTATAGCACCTTCCAGTAATTAAAGGAGGTTTGTAAGAAAGATGGGGACAAATTTGTTGGCAGGGAATGTTGAACAGGACAAGAGGTAATAATTTTAAACTAAAAGGAAATAAGTTTAAACCAGATATAAAGAAGTTTTTTACTATGAAGTGTAGTAAGGCACTGAAACAGGTTGCACAGAGAGGTGATAGATGCCCCATCCCTGGAAATTTTCAAGGTCGGGTTGGAGGAGGCTCTGAGAAACATGATCTACTTAAAGATGTCCCTACACATTGTAGGAGGTTTGGACTAGACAGAGGATAGGAAAGTCTCTTCCAACCCAAACTATTCAATGATTCTGTATTTCCTTTTTCTCCTTTGAATAGGAGAATGTTCACGTAACAACCAAGATAACAGTTATCATTAAAAAAAGGCATCATAGACTGATCTTGTTGTGCCATACTCAATATCTTCTCTCAGGAATTCCATCATCATAAAGTACACAAATATGAGGTTAGAAATAATAATGCTTGTTTCTAAGGTTTGATATGCTCTGCTTACAAAAACACCATATAATTGCAAATTAGAAAATAATAACTTTTTGCCCATGTATTTCTCAAGACTTTTTTCAACCATGCCATGTTAAACTGGAAATTCTGCTGTGTTAATCCACCACGAGTTATGCCCTGTATCGGTATAAATCATTACTGCACCCTTCAGAGCAATGAAACCCTGTTTGTGTATGTCAGCCATAGTCCTGGCCTAGTGAATTACATAGACTTGTCTCTTACCACAGGAGGGCTAAATTTAATCGACATATCTTCCTCCTACAAAACCACTACTGTAATGTTCATAGCATCCTACATTTGAGTCTTGTCATTCCACTTTCACGTTGAGGTCCATCACTGAACCACATTAAATTAATCTCGAGGATACTAAAGCAACTTAAAGAAACCACTTCTCTTCCTTCTGCAATACAGTAAGATGAGCCTTTGGCAGGTATATTTGCAATGTCTTCCAGATGTGCGTCCGGCCATTAAGTTTTGACCACACGTTTCATTATGCCGACCACACCAAATAATACTCAGCAGTAGGCTCTGAAGATTGTGATGTTCTTTAAACTACAGCACATAAAAAAAATAACTTTCTGTTAGTGATCCAAGAAGGAGGTGGCCTGAATTTCTGATTCTGAAGTGTAGATTTTGCATATATACATAGAACATCTGCAACTGTTGTTGTGGTAGGACATATGGAGTCATGATACATTTATCAGGTCCATGATCTCAGTAAGTCATAAATAAAAAGTGCTCTATAACTTTTCTTTTATAAATTTAAAGAGGATGGGAACTTCTCAGTGAGTTGGAAATTTCAGGGCTTGTAAAAAATATTTCAAAATGAGCATAATCACTGTGTGGATAAACACAAGGAAAGGAATGTGGAAGTAGTTCCTTGCAACAAGAGTAGCTTCTCTGCAACTGCAACAGAGGTTTCTGTAAATGTGCAAACTGGGTTCCATTATGCTGGACTGCCCCTAGGACCTTCAATAAGAGTTTAATTCTTGTCCTTTACCCTAGGAGCATCATCCTAGGGAAACTATGTCTTCGCATCCTCTAACAACAAAATACGTGATGCTGATTTACACAGCAAGATCACCATTTTTTAACATGTTGTAATAGATCTCCCACAGGAAGGCAAACAAAGACTGATAGTTGCCATCCTCTGCTGTACACCTCCTTTTAAAAAGGCAGTAACAAAAAATGAGATATGGAAATATTCCTAAACCTTGCATGCCATGCCATTAAGTTTAGGAGCCTCACTTGCCATTTAAGAAATATAAGTATATTAAGAAAATGAATTTATTTCTGTACAGACCTGTAGCCATCACTTACTTTAATGGATACTTTTAAAGAAATCAAATCAGACTTATAGCTTAAGTGAAGGGAAGTAGTTTCAATTAAGAGAAAAGTAGAATTATATTTTAAAACACCACATCAATAATTTCTATATAATGCCTCTTGATACAAACTAAGAGGCTGCTCTACTCTGCACTGGTGTGGTCTCACCTCAAGTTCTAGGGGCAGTTTTGGACATCACAATATGAAAAAGATATCAAGCTATTAAAGAGAATCCAAAAGAGGGCGAGGAGGATGGTGAAGGATCTGGAGGCGAAGACATATGAGGAGCAGTTGAGGTTGCTTGGTCTGTTCAGCCTGGAGAAGAGGAAACTGAGGGAAGAGCTCAATGAAGTTGCAACTTCCTCATTAGGGGAAGAGGCGTGACGACACTGATCTCTTCTCTGTGGTGACCAGTGACAGGACTCGAAACAGCATAAAGCTGAGGTGGGGGAGGTTTAGGTTGGATAGAAGGAAAAAGTTTTTCACCTAGAGGGTGGTTGGATACTGGAACAGGCTTCCCAGGGAAGTGGTTACAGCACCAAGCCTGACAGAATTCAAGAAGCATTTGAACAATGCTCTCAGGCTCATGATGTGATTCTTGGAGTATCCTGCTCAGGGCCAGGAGTTGGACTCAATGATCCTGATGAGTCCCTTCTATCTCTGCATATTCTGTGATTCTATGATTCTATAAATTCGACAATTCACTTTTTCAGAGTCCTCTTCTGCCACACTTCTTGTAAGATGTCCTTTCTCCTTTCCCTTCCATATAGTTTTTCCCTAAATCATAGCTAGGCAAACACTGAGAAACTAGAAATCTTAGAATTGTCTCCGATGGTACCAGTATTTCGCATTTAAGTGTGAAAAAGAGGGAGGTTGAGGAGGGAGGAGATCAATTGGTGCCTAACAAGCTCTTCTCCTTGAGCTGTGAAATCTAGCACATGGGGCTCTTTTATTCTTTTTTATCTCCTGATCATAGGTGAAAGAAAGGATCCATGAATAGGATCCGTGAAAGAGCTTGCTTTTAGAACAAGAAATAAGAACACCTAATGTTTTTTGCAAATATTAAGATGAAGGCATTGTGTTTAAGATGGTTTTCTTTTTTATCCTGAAAGCAGTATGAGTAGCTACACCTTGAAAAGTAACAAAGAAGGGAAGAAAGAAGTAAGTGTTTTTAGACAATGTAACCCACAGAGAGGAAAATTAACCTATTACAAGATTTCCTTTCAAATTTTCTGCATACAGTGAGGCCTGCATAATAAGCTGGGTTAGGATATATGTTCGCAGTTCAGTCTTCAAAGATGAGCTTGTTCTCTGGCAAACAGAGAAGAACTGTGAAAATACACAAATTTACCTTTTAATAAAGAAGGACACTGATATGCTCTTAAGTGCATCTGCATCAGTAATACAGTTTCGTGCACATTTGAACCCCCCAGGTTTCTGCAGAACATCTGGCACAGTACCCATGTAGAGAAAACAGAGTTAAAACAGCAGTTCTTTAAAACAGCATTAAACCAACACATAATGACTAAAAGAATATGCAGCAATTCTGCAGGCTCACAGACCTTTTATCGTATGATATCCTTGGATAGTGCGAGATTAGCATTTTCACAGTCAAATTTCTCTCTGTGTTGGTGTTCATAAAACTTGCTGAGGAATGAATTGTGCCAAATTCCTTCCTCTTGATTACAGAACAGGACAGAAACAGACAAAAATGCATGCATTTTAACCAGTAAAGCATGGTCTCAGGAAATTTAGGCAGTGAG
Source organism: Corapipo altera (assembly GCF_003945725.1). Lineage (NCBI taxonomy): Eukaryota > Metazoa > Chordata > Aves > Passeriformes > Pipridae > Corapipo > Corapipo altera. Next base: position 21,293,073 of record NW_020884877.1, read on the forward strand.
TCCATACAGGTCTCTAGGGTTATGTCAAACATACATGTGCTAATTCTGGAAGTTTAACTAACCTGGGTTATGCATTGTATGTTTGAAAATACATCCCAGCAGACATACTAGTGGAAAACAGGAGCACGTGAGGTCGTTATTTCACAAAATGGTAAATAAGGCATAAAGAAAAGATTCAAGACTAGAGAAAAGAGGGAATCTTTTGTCACCTTTGAATAGGGAATGTAATCTTAAAGACCAAATTTTAGAAAACAGAAATGCATAATTGCTGGAGTTGATAGGCAAAGTACCCAAACATAGACACAATGCGTGCTTTAGACTTATACAGCATGCAGGATAAAAACACTGCTATTGAGGAGCTACTCTGCAACACTGGCCACATGGTATTCAACACACAAGTGCAGAGCTAAACACACAAACAAAGAAAAACTATTCCTTTAAAGTAGAGATTAATTAAAAAAATAAAATACATAAAAATAATATTTATTAGAAGTTAAAAGTAATAACAGGATGAATTATTTTAAGAATGATATAAGTATTTTAAAGTTGTCATATCAGAGATTTAAAATAAATCAAAACCACTTATTCTGAAAACATATTTCTTTAAAAGGAAAGAAGTAAAAACCATCTGATAAAATCAGAGACTAAGAGAAGCTATTTGAAGTACGAAGACTTCTTTCTAAAGAAGTCACAATTAAAGAATGAAAATGGAAACTGGGATCAGCTCTGTAAATGCAGAATACAAAAAAAATGTAGAACTTTAAAAAATTGTAAGTCATTCCATATAAGGCATAAAAACCTGTAATAAATAACTTCTAAAACGTGATCGGGAAAAAAAAAAAAGCTGATAAAAACTCTGCAAGACAGCCTTGAAAAAGACAAGGCCATAGCTCAGATTCTTTGCATCAGAGCAGAGTAGGATACAGCTTAGAGTATTTCTAACTCTAAGCTGTTTTTGAGGTATGGGTGAGAAAAGTATTTTAAATTGAAGCACTGAATTAACATATAGAATGAACAGAGGAAGTCCACTAAGGTCAGTTCATTTTTTCCACAATATAGAATTGCTCAACAATTAGCTGTGACATCTGTCCTATCAAGGAAATTTACTTCATTACCAGAGAAACAGAAGGTGGCAAATACAGGAACAAGTTTTAAGGGGCTTTGAGACAGACTGTGATACCCACATTCAAATAAATCCATAAACAGTAAAAATTATTTAAAAAAATCAGAAAAAACAAACAAGCAGATTGTTATACAATGACTAAAATGCATCTTGTTTTATAAGAGGGAATACAGAGCTCACAAATTTATCATTAGTTTTCAAAGGAATCAATTTATGGATTGATAATGATACAATTGCTACTATGCACTTGTACTTCTATCAAGTTTCTATTGAAAACCACTGAAAGAAAAAAAACAACCCAAACCAAGCTGATACATGACAAAAGGGAATGTGCCTTTATGGGGATCTAGTCTGATCTACGTTATTTCTCTCTTCCTAAGTGTTGTAGAAGGGAGGACAGCACTAACACAATTTTATGACAACATGAAACTTGTTGGCTTGTGAAAATAAAGGCTTACTGAAAGCTGCACACGAATCTGATGAAATGGAGTGATCAGGTAGTAAAATGGAAAATAAATAGGATCAGCAAATGTACTACAGCATACAGACAAAATCCTTCTCACCACACACCCCCTTGAAATAGGTTGTAAATCCACTACTGTCATTCAGGAATCCTGAAAGCTTGTAAACTGTTGGAGGCAAGCATCAGTTCTGGACTCAAAAATGGCCAAAACCCCAAAGATATTAGGAATTGTAAGAAAACTTAGAGAACCAGCCATCCAGAAAGCATCAAAATAACATTATGTATTAACAGTTATGTGATTCCAACTTAAAAACTGTAAAGCCTTTGCCTCACCATCTGAAAAATATACAGTTGAATTGGAAAAAAATATAGGAAACAGCCACAAGGTAAGTCAATGTTATAAAACCTTTTTTGGAATGTGGAAAGATTAAACAGACTGGGATTTTTTAGCCTCAAAAAAACGATATCTGAAGTAGAATACAACACATTTAAAATAATGACATAGCAGGAGATTGGGGAATGAAAGCTAAACAACCAACATAATTTTCAGAATACATGTGGACCCAGCAGCTTTTGTTTTACTAGGGGTTTCTGGACATGTGTTTTCTAGTCAGATTTTTAGGTCTGTCTCTACAAAATGTCAAATCTACTGCTAAATTGTGCTGATCTCTTCACCAACCCTCTAAAGAAAAAAAAAAATCCTCAGAAACCACAAAACTAATAAAATATATAAGGTCTTAGATAAAGAAGTATATTAAGATTCATAATTATTCAGTGTCAAAGAGCATATACTGACAGAAGAGTTGAAAAACATCTATTTCTTTTCCCCCAGTGAAACGTATTCAGAAAATTTCTTATTTCAAACTTGTGACATTTCATAGGAAATTTTGAATAAAAAAAGCCAAACAAAACCCACACCAAAACCTCAAGTAATTTTATTTGTGGATTATTTATTCATTGGCTTATTTTCCAACAACTAGACTGAACAGGAGAAATCTGAAAAACAATAAAAATTTAATTTGATTTCAAACTTTCTCCTTGAAAAATGTCACAAAAAATGTTCCTTTTCCTTGAATAAAAAAATCCCAGTACTGACATAGGTCATTTTTCAAAGGAAAATTTATCCATAAATTGACTAGTCAGAACCAGGGATCTTAACTCCAAATTTATTTGGAAATCAAACACAGAACTGGCATCATGGTCCATTAGTTTCCTTCCTCGCCCTCCTAGCTGTCCATCCTTACAAACTCTATCACCCTTAGGAACATCAGTAGCTACATGGACATCCATGTAACTTAAGAAAATATTTTATATAAAGACATCCTGATTTCTCTGAATATATTCATTACTTTAAGCAGGTATTTCTGCCTCCAATTCATCCAGAATTAAATAACTGAGCAGAAGAATATTACTTGAATATTTTCACACAACTCTTACAAAAAAATTGTCTTAGGGTTGGACACACCCTGCAGGTGTCCCTGCTGGGGGTGAGGGTGGGGGGAATCCACTGGAAAGCTGCCTGCAACCTCAGACCACTTTGCCCAGTTGGCCCAGTTTCCAGCAGCATTTTATACTCTTATGCCTGCCAATGTGCACCAAAGTCAACTGCAAACATCTCAGCTCCCCTATCTCCGGAAGACTATAATTATGCAGTTGTCCAGACAGTTCTTCCTGCAATACTCTCCTGGCGTTCCTATCTTAGGACAAACCACACTGCGCCTCAGAGACAGCAGAAAGGGAGAGGGTGCATGTGGGAAGGGGAGGATGCAATAGGAACCAAAAATCCATCGCATTTTGACTAAATTGATGCTACAAAAGCAGCACCTTTCTTTAATATATCTAATTTTTGCCATTGTTCTGGCATGGCTTAGACAAGCTCCTCTGCATTCCAGTGAGGACAACCACTTATTTATCCTTCCCTCTGTCTCCAAGCCATAGGAAGTACCACACTTGACAGCTCTCAGGAATTTGCTGCTCAGTGCTGACTTTCTCCAAGGTTCTCAATCCAAACAGTATTTACAATCCCAAATCCAAACAGATGGAGTGGGACAAAGTGGGGAACACTGGGTCTCCAGGCCTAACAGCTACACTACCAGCCTTCCCTTACCCAGTGGAGCACAGCTGGTAGATATCAGGAGGGTCAAGGCATTCCCAAGAGCTGCCATTATCTACTAAATAAAACCAGAACGTAACATTTTAAGCAGATGAACTCTTTCCTCATTTTTTTTTGGTACCACAAAAGCACATAGAAAAGATGTCATCTATTTCTAAGGTCATGCTAAGCATTAGTTTTTGCCGCAATTAAGTAAAATACCACAAACTATGCTCTTCTTTACCATAACCACCCAAGACAGAATCAATCAGGTCACCAAATACAAACTTCTTCAAGCATCTTCACATCTTGCATATGTCAAGTTCCACACCTGATGCTTAGGACAATGTCTGAGCCTATACATGCCCCAGTCTAGACAAAGGAAATAACAGCACAGAGCCAGGAAAACCTAACTGTGAGCTGTGTTAATTAAAGAAAACTAAAGAAAAATGGGATTTTGGAACCCACTGACTAACAAAAGTGACAAACTAATCTAACTTGTGCCCAAGAGATCCCATTAATTATGTATTATTTATGTATTAATTTCTCTTTCAGTGAACTTTGCTAAGCCATTCCTGTCCCGGACTACCATAACATTAGGAGATTGTTGGCCTCCTAGACAAATAGAATTACTGTAAGTTTTGCCAGCAGATCTAGAGGTCTCTTTAAAGGACAGACAGTACCATCTGTTAATTTTGTTCCGTCATTTTTTCTTACAAAATGATGATCTCAAATCAAAGATCTACCAGGAACTTTGCAAAACATCCAAATTTTTCATTCATACAATGTATCATACCCAACTAGATGGGAGGGGGGTTGAGCGACCAATCTTGTTAATTGCCTTCAATGAATTAAAACAGATTTCTGTTATTTCAGGCAGGAATGTTTGTTCTTGTTTGTTTTTAAACTCAGAAGGAAAATGTTTTATTTATGTGAAACACCCTAAAAAACTCAGTCTTCTGTTGGATAAATCTTGCATTTGTAAAGGCAAAAAATAAAATTTATGCTCATATGATGCAAGTGGATTGAGAGGTGAAAGAATTAAAGTAGAAAGAAAAGGCAATGGGAATGTTTAAAACTGGGACTCAGTTTTTTAACTCATATGATTTCATATGTCCAGATGAAGGTTTTTTTATGATATTGTCTTCATTTCCACAACTTTTTTTGGCTAACACACACTCATCCTGCAATTGTGTAAGCAAAGAGTTCCCCACACTGGCCAAGAAACCGGAAAGGGCTGTAGCATGACCTATGTTTACTCGTTATGTTGATGCTATAGCAGCTTTCAAATAGCCACTTGTACTCCTGCAAAAGGCTGACTGCAATATAAACAAATCCAGATGGCATTGTTTTGACATATGTAAAATCTTAAATCTGCAATTGGAGTGATGTGAGAAATCTCTAGCTTTCCACCATCCAATTAAATAAAAATAGCCTATTTTTAATACTCAGGCAGATGAGCACACAGCTATCACCAGGGAGATGTCCAGGGTATTTTAGACTCTCTCCAAAGATCCAGAAATCCTAAATGTATACGTATTGGTATCCCCTCTCTGGGAAAGCACATCAGCTCTAGCATTGAAAGACCCATAGCAATTAGGTTAATTGACATTACATCCTATTGCTCCTTCCTTCTAATTCGGCAGAAAAATCATCTGGCCCCAGAAGGAGTTAATAATACAACACTACAAAGTGATTTGTGTCTGTAATAATATATTTCCTCAATGCATCATGGGAAGAATGTGCTTAATTGAATTGTCTAAGTGGGAAGGTTCTTTGATTTGATTTTTAGCCTTTCAAGTTTTTTCTGCATTTGCTTGTGCTTGTTAGTTTTAAATATTGAATGAAGGAAACAAATTAAACAAGAAAAAATGAAATAGGGAAAAGATGTTAAAAAAAGAACATAACATTTCTAGCTATTCAACCATTTATCCCAGATGACATGACAGCGCACTGAAAAGTATTTTACCACAATACAGAAACCCCAAACCAGAAGTCTGATTGCATTCTGCCAGGAATTTCAAGGAGCAATGGTTCCCCACAAAATGCTCTCAAATCTACATGAACAACACAAAAGCTTAACTGCAGATAATTCTCATGTCTACTGTTATAAAGGGTCATTGAACCACAAAGAAACTTCCTAAGATGAGGACAGGAACCTGAAACAAGATGCAAAAATCGATCCTTTAGCTCAAATCACAACCTTCTTATTAAAATAAAAGTCAAAACCAGAGCATATTTTCAAATGTCCTTGGTCCTTGAGGACCAAAATTCAAAACTTACACTTTGGAAGCCAAGAAAATCTAGATAATATCTCTGATCAGGCTCCTCACCTCAAAAAGTAAGAAGGATTGGCCAGTGAAATCTAACAAGTAACATCTTTTTACGTCAGTGTACCAGTGGGGTTACCAGTAAATTTAATTTCACTTAGAATTCAAATACAGGGTTACAGCAAGAGGAAACCTTAGGGGAAGACTTTCATATGTGTTTGCAGCAACCACTGCCAAGGTTTTTTTATGCATCTCTTGTACCACTGACTTGTCTCGATCACACTGACCCAACATTCTCCATCAGCCCCTCATGAAGGCTTTGTCAGTCCTTGGCCTTAAGCCTGTTTGCTGCAGGAGACTTTTGCAACCAGCTTGGATTTGCAAGGTAAGAAGGGTTGAGATGGAGGAAAGTAACAAGCAGTGCCTAACACACTGTTTTGAATGTACAAAGCCGGCTCACCTCTCAAGGTTTATGCTGCTCTGGACAACAATACTCATAGACCAAACACTACAGCTGCTGAAATATGTATCAAATCCCAAGAATGTGATTAAAGAATATCACTAAAATGATTGTCAGCAATATATTCTTTCATCACTGAAACTCTGCTCATTTCACTGGGACATGCTTTAATCTACACTTGAATTTTGGTTTCATAGAATCATAGCGTGGTTTGGGTTGGAATGAACCTTAAAGATTATCTACTTCCAATCCTCCTGCCATGGGCAGGGACATCTTCCACTAGTCCAGGTTACTCAGAGCTCCATCCATCCTGATCTTGGCTTGGCATTGCTGCAAACAGAAGACACTGCATATGCTGTAATCACAATTCTTGTGTGTATATATGCAAAATGAAAACTGGTTTCACTCACATCTAAACTCTTGTGCCTTACACTTTCTAATGTAGAATTGTATTTCTTCAGTAACAATCATTATGTTTTGGGTGGATATAGTTTTTAAAGTAACATGTAATTTAAGAAATGGTACTGAATCCAAGTAGCTTCCTATTAAAACAAACAATTCACACTACAGACAACAAAGATGCTTTTGCAGTCTATTTTTAAAGAAGCAGTGATACTGCTGAAAATGCCTTTATTGGTGAATAGTTGTATTAAAAGGCACTCAGGTAGGTCGAGGAGATGGACAGCAAACATTTTAAAAAATAGCACAGCTTAAACTGATAATGTGATGAAATGCAGACATTCAGTGTGAGTTTTTTCCACAGTTGTTTTATACTCCATTGTCCCTTGAAATAGTATACAAGAAAGTGTATCTAATTTATTGCAGTAATATGACACTTTACACTGAAAAGCAGCTCAAGTAGAAAAGCCCTTTCAGGCTACAATCTGGCATTAAAATTTCCAAGACGGCAGTGTGCTCATTTCACCTATCCCACAAACTTCCTACTTGTGACTCTGGTATCTATGATTTTAAATCTGGAGTCTCAATTTCTTGTGTTTCAGTGCTCATGTATCTTATAGTAACTCTGTTTTGCCCTTAGTGACTTACCAAGTCTGCATAACACTCAGCAATGAATATAAAAGCACGAATTATATTTAATATTATTATAGTCAGGAAATCATATTTCCTCTCACAAGTGATCTCCACCAACAGCCCAGCTCATTCTGTACACATCCGGAGTTACCAATAGAAATTATATCCCTTATATACCATTGAACTACTTCTCATTCTGACACTACAATTGCTCAGCTCCAGCTCACCTCAGGTAGCATGGCAGGAGGGTTAATTCAGCGTTCCTATGTAGTCTACTTCCAAATGAATGCTGCAAAAGTGGCATGTGTAGCTGTTGCACCTCTAGCCAATTTCAAGTCATTGTGATCCCACTAAAGTGAGGGAAAGCACATGAACCCCCAACGTTGATTGAACTGAAAAAACTGTATGTCTTTCTCCAGAAAACATCATGTTATTCCTATCAAATAACATTTTGTTTTCTCTTTTTCCATAAAAAAAAATCCCTGCATGATTTTCACTGACAGTGAGAAAAAGCATTTTATAACAGATTCGATATATGATTGACTTTGGCATCTGTCAGTTAAGGTGCAATATACACCCAGACAGAAATATTTCAGAATTAGCCACTACAGCTGTTTAGCACTTTAAATACTAGGACTAGGAAGAAAGTTCACCTGTCTGTAGTTTAACATACCTGAGCTGCTTACAGAGTGGGCACAGTCTCTCTGGTGATATCTGAAGCACACTTACTGAGCTCATTGCTTTATTTGGATATCTTGGCCTTGTCTCAAAATGCTATACTGACTCCTTATCTATCGTTCCTGTTTTTGCATCCCATGACAACGGAAATTAACTGCATAAACCATAAGAAATTTCTCACGTGCTCCAAATCCAAGTCCCTGGATGAACAACAACAGGACACTAGGACTCAAAAAGCCATTTATCATTTTTTTGCCACTTAATCCAGACAGTCCCTGGGTCCTGGCTCCTTATCTTTCAAATAGGAGTAAATAATACCTTGTCAGTCTTTTTCACCTACTTACAGCTTCTCTTAAGGAGAAATCATCTCACTTGGTGGATGTTTGTGGTACATGACAGTACACAGCTCTGATCTCAGCTGAGAACTCGTTATATACTTCTGTAAAAATCCTATAAAGTAATAGTAATGTAGAAACATATTATCTTTCTATCTCTTGCTAGAAAATCATTATCCAGTGTCCACTAAGCTATTACCACTAATTGTAGGTGTCAAAAAACTTGAGATCACTTAAAAGAACTAAAAATTGAAAAAAAAATCCGTAAGTCAATGTATAAATGGATTTTAAGGTATACAGAAACTGCAATAGCTAAACAGTGGATGAAAAAAATGGATAGAAGTGGTGTGAAGTTACAAAACTTTAAGATTAAAATTGCTTGTGAGAGCAAATTAATGGATTTCAATATCCTCTCCTCCATTGCCCTCCCCCTGAAAAAAAAAAAAAAGAAACAAAGAAAGAAACATCTCTACTTTCAGAACCTGCTTGGATGCTGCATAATATTTTCATGGAGGACATCTGATGAGGAGTCTCTCACCTGAAAATGAAGTGAATACACAGTGATGATCCTAGGAGTTAGAAGAATTAAAGAAATTCAGAATCCAGCATATCATCTGGTACACAATGTTTAATTATTTTAGAAGAGATACTTCAACCATTTTTAGCGGGGCTAAATAAAACAAATATGCTGGATTCAAATGACTTATTTAAAGTGGGAGTAACTTTTACTTCTTTGACAAGATAAATATGCTGTTTCCTGTCTAGAAGTTGAAATTACTGACACAAGCTGGAGTGTCACATTTTAGGGGATCTAAGTGTAATTATTCTAACTTGTAGTTGGTCTGTGCACTTTCAATCGAAGGTAGAATTGATAGCAATTAGCATCTTAAATTCTTCATCATAAATCCATCTTTTCCTTCTCCAACAAACAGAATTTATGTTTGTAAGGAGGCATCCTAGGGAGGATAAGCAAGAGCACCTGCAGGGATCACATTCCACTCTGGATCTTTTCTCCTAGACCTTGCCCATTATTCAAATGGTTTATCCAATCCAAAAGACTGCAGAGTTCATACAGCTGACCAGAATAAACAATATCATTTTATTGTGGTTGTTTTTATTTAAAAATTATCACCTTGTTTCAGTGGTCTTCCTGAAAAAACTCTGATATACTTTTTCAGGGCTTTTTACCAATGGTCAGGCAAGGAAAAACAAGGTGCTCCTGCCTGTTGCAGATACATTTAATATCAGCAGATATGGACCTCTCAACCTAGTTTCGAGCTATGCAAGGCTCAATAAAACTACACAATCAGGCTTGCTTATTCCACTCATTTTTATTCTCAGGTTTTTGTTTTGTTTTGTTTTGTTTTAAGGCATGGTCATACAGATATCCACATGTTTGCATACAAACACATGCACACCCATCCATCTATCATCCTTTGACAAAAATATTAAGGTTTCCAAGCAGATTAAAAAGCTGGGAAGCATCAGCAATCACTGCCATAGAACCTACCATGGACTCCTCCCCTCCTCTCTGTTATATGGTCATTTATTTTCTCTGCAGGACCTTGGCTTCAATCAGCATGAGGAATGTTCCTAGAAATCTCTACTTTTAGATGCATTTCCTCAGGAAAGCAGGTGTTGCGTCTTAATACCTTCATCTTTTCATAACTTGGGGGATCAACAGTAAATGCTCAAGAGGAAAGGAAGCCAGAAAAAAGTAACCGTTTCATTCAAAAGGCCTGGGCGAATACACTTTAACGCCACCTGTACCTCAAAGATGGAACCACCAATTATGAGGTATCAGCTTTATGGAAACAAACTAAAAAGACAATGAAGAGATTTGTTCTAAAATACTGTTTACATTTCATAAAAAAATGCTTATTCGTGGGAAGAGTTCCTACAGTCTATGACAGTAAATCAGAATAACTGATATTTTAAGGCTTTCAAGAACAATTTTTGAATTTTAGGCTCAAATCCTTATTGACCCTCATCCACACCTGGAATGTGGGCATTTAAATGGATATCTGGAACCTTGTTTTGAACTGTGCCTGAATGGATAGAGTGCCAACTCACTTCATTTAGTGCTGGTGCCTCTATCCCCTTGCTTTAAAAGTTAATCTTCTTATTGAGAGATTCATCTGGAAGTGAGAGACATGGTCTCAGTGTTCCCAGTGACAGGTCACTTCTGCCTCTCAGGCAACTACTTATACTACTTTGCCTTAAATTATTTGGCTGAGGCCACCTTGTGGAAAGGGTATGAGGAAAACCACACAAATGGAAACGCCAAGAGGAAGGAGCAAGGATGACTCTGCACATCGACAAAAGGTTCAGGCCCCAGCTGCCAGGAATATGCTTGTATACCAGCCAGTGATTTTTTAAATGCAGAGCAAGTATCCATTCCTGAGAATAGAGAAGGTATTTTTATTCTGATAGCTACTTCTCACTATCACCAGGGTTGGTCCTTCTGATTCACAGTAACAATTTTAAATGCATCTTTCTACCGTCTCACAGAGAGCGGCTTAGTGCCTTAATGACACAGCTAGGGAGGTAACATCTCTCTCTGGCACAAGGCATGTTCTTGCTCTCATTTGTTTTTTTTTTCTTTAAACAAAGTCTTGTCTTCAGCCTTCAGCTGGGGTGGGGGGACAAAAATCTTTTTAAAATGCTGTGATCTGATTTTCTTCACCAGGTAGCATATACAATAAAATAAACTAAATTTTTTTTTCAAATGCATATAAATCACTGAAAGACAGTTTCATTTGCTTTAAACTAAGATTCCAAATTAATTTTTCTTTGTGATACAATCAACTTTCCAGGAAATCATCATAACCCATCATATCTTTTGGGTTATGTGAAAATAAACAAATATTTGTAAAATAAATTTTCTTGTGAAGTACACTTCATAGAATTTCCCATCAAGAAATGAATAATTATGGTTTAGGAGCTGGGTTTGAAGAGCATACAGTGAGTAAAACTTAAGACGGCATGTTGAGGAGAAAACAAAATATTGAATAGTTGCTTATTAATTAAAGACTATCCGGTTTCTATGCTGAAAGGAGTGGAGGATGCTGTGCAAAAAATAGTTTGTGATCAGGTAATTAAAGCCTTCCTAGTGCATACACATTAGGGGGTCTAATTAAGTTTGCAATGACATTTTCTATCTTTCAGTTTTCTAACTTCACAGCTTAATAATGTTCTTTTAACATTTCTTTTTCATTTGCAATAGCTCTCTGCAATACCTCAACAAAACAGTTATACATTAAAATGTTACATATAAATGCATCTGCTTTTGATCTTTCTTAAAAGAATTTCTCAGTCTTTATACCACAGACATAAAATGAAATATGCAGCACTTTCTTGCCTACTAGGAAATTCAATACCTCATTTTTTTCTCCATAGTCACTTTGAGCCCTTAGAATATGTTTGGGATCTCCATATTCAGTTTCACTCCAGCTTTGCAGATAACCACTAAAGAGCTCTCTGTTACACAAGAAACAAAGTTGATGACACCTGTACCACAGATCCAGAGATAGGTGGGCTTACCATAGAAAACAGCTATTTCCCAGACTTCTACAAAATTATCTCTTGTCTACAGAGCTCTCTGCTTTTCGTATGAGCCTGGGCAAACCAGGTAAGAACAAAGAAATCTTCAACCCCATTTTTCTTCTTTCCTCCCTCTTTTACAGAACCAATTTAAAGCAAAGAACATGGTGTTAAGTGGGCAGATGCAGGAATCCTCTACTGTTCAAAACACTCTGTCCCAACTTTGCTTCTTTATCCTAATAAAGAGGGAAGCTTTTCATTTTCAGACTTGAAAAGCATTCAGTCATAACCAGCTGTACTCCAGGAAACAATCAGGTGGATCTTCCTGGGCAGAAACTGATGCACAGAAAGTTCCACCTGAAAATGTGGAAGAACTTCTTGATTATGCAGGTGATCGAGCACTGCAACAGACTGCCCACAGAGGTTGTCTCCCTCACCGGAGATATTCCAGAACTGTCTGGACACAATTCTATGCAATGTGCTCTAGGATGACCTTGCTTGAGCATGGAGGTTGGACCAATTACTCACTGGGGTCCCTTCCATCGTGACTCATTCTGTGAATCTGTGAAACATGATATAGACCTCAAAACAGAGGTATCACTTAGTCTGGTGCTGATGAACACCATATTTCAGCACCCACTTAAAATCTTCCCTCTTTCCTCCAGACACTCCGACAGGGCACAGGGACCCACAGCCAATGGGCCCAGATCAGATGCCTTTTCCTCTGCAACATTTGGATGTGCTGAGAATGCCTGAGGCCGAATTGCCCAGCCATGCACTCAGTGCTACTCGAGAAATAGAGTATTATAACTAATATCCACACCTCTTCTCCATAGCCTCCATTCCTCCCCTAGGATTAATAGAACCAACCACACAGGATAAAGTACAGGTTACATATATATTAAAGAAAGCAATGCTTATAAATTACCTCTTCTCTGCAGTGGACAGCTAGAGCCACAACATCATCTTATCACTAAGATTTTTCTCCATCTAATTCTATTTGCTGTTCCTCAGTGAATATCAACAATAACTCATTTAGCTTTAATGACATTAAAAGTAGAGCCTGTCCTTGAGATAGCATCTAATTTTTCTTTATGAAAGCCAACATAAATTCTATGTACGAGGACTCTGACAGTCTGGTAATAGAGGTGTTGTTAAAGAGAGCTAAAAATACAAACCAAGAAAAAAAAGTATCTTTCAGAGGAATCATTAGAGAAATTGATGAGGTCTGTTTGCTTTCCTTGCAATCTCTGAGGACACATTATGTATATAAAGCATGGAGCTAACACTAAGTCTGCCACACAAAGATACTAGTTGAACAGATCTTGACCTTTCCTTCTATCTACGCAATAAAGATAAAGGTTATTACAGGAGTTCTGCAAGAGCCTCTTGTTACAGTTATCTCAAACTTCATATGAGAGTTAGTAAAATTTTAGCTATTCTTTTCCCCTCTAGGCATCCCCCATGCAGGTGTCCTAGTCAGAGGAGTAGGGTGGGTTTTTTTGTATTTTATTCCCTTCTTGCCAACATTGCTTTGAAGAACTGTCTCTTTAAGGACAAATTTCCTCCCACCCTCCACACAGTGCAGGAGGCAACAGTGGCAGGGAACAGAGATTGGAGTTAATACCACCTCTGCAGTTAAGACCTGAGCTTGACTGGGTGGTGAAGAGTGGGCAGTTTAACAGTATAACTCCTTGTGAGCTGCACAGTTTTCCTAGTTTTTTTTGCTTTTGCCCTTGTTTTCCCATTGTTTCATTTGGTTGGGCAGAGGCGGGTGGTTGGCAGGGAGGACCCTCTGCCGTTTTTTCCTCTTTGTACCCAGGGGACCACATGGGGCAATGAATTCCCATTTTTTGTGGGTAAACCATTTCCTTTGTATCTTTGTGGTTGCTGATATTTCTTTGTCAGTAAACTGTTATTTTTTTCAATTATACCTCCTCGTATTTTATCCTCTCCGTATTGGTGGGGAATAAAAGAGGAGGGTGTTCATTTTATTGGAATTCCTGCCCCAATATTTATCTTTAAACCAACACAGCAGGGGGAAAAATAAAGGTCCCTAAATCCTAGATCAAAATACAAATAGTTAAAGGAACCTGATTAAGGTTGCCCAGGCAACTAGTTCTAGTATTTCCTAGCTTCCTAACTTTCTGCTTGGCTTTGTAGCCTTGCTATTGATGTTTGCACATAGCTGTGTATATGAATGCAATCATTAATAGATTTGTGAGTTTGCGATATGCTCAGCTGAGCATTCCCTATTGCAGTGAGTCGATTTATCACATGTTAATTACAGAATTAACAGTAGAGTCCTGAATTGTACATAAAATTTGAATAGAAACAACACCAAAATCTATAGGAAGCTTTTTACACAAGTGGATGTGGCACCATTCACCACCGTTCTCTGGGCCCAGCCATCCAGCCAGGTTTTTACCCAGTGAAGAGTGTACCTGGCTAAGCCATGGGCTGCCAGCTTCTCCAGGAAAATGCTGTGGTAGATGATGCCAAAGACATTACTGATGTCAACATCCACAGCCTCAACAGGTCCATCATATCCACTCAGAGGCTTACCTTGTCATAGAAGGAGATCAAGTTGGTCAAGCAGGACCTGCCTTTCACAAACCCATGGCTGGGCCTAATCTCCTGGTTGTCCTGCACATGCTATGTTGTGGCACTCAGAATGCTCCACGATCTCCCCCAGCACTGAGGTCAGGCTGACAGGCCTGTAGTTCCCTGTATCACCCTTCCAACTCTTCTTATAGATGAGTGTCACACTTGCTGACTAACAGTCACTTGGGACCTCCCCATTTAGCCAGGACTGCTAGTAATGATGGAAAGTGGCTCAGCAAGCTCTTCTACCAGCTCCCTTAGTGTCCTTGGGTGAATTCCATCTGGTGTAGTGGGTTGCAGACCATTTCCCCTTGAGTTACAGGTGCTTCATTCTGTTTGCTGTCCCTGTCTTCCAGCTCAGGGGCTGGGAACCTGGAGAACAACTGGTCTTACTACTAAAGACTGAGACAGGGAAGGCAATACATACCTCAGCCTTTTCCTCATCCTTTGTCACTGTGTTTCCCCTTTATTGAATCCAGTAAAGAATGGAGATTCTCCTTAGCCCTCCTTTGGTTGCCAATGTATTTAGAGAACCACTTTTTGTTTGACTGGTTGGTTGGTTGGTTGGTATTTACAGCAGCAGCCAGATTAAGTTCTAGCTGGGATTTGGCCCCTCTGATATTTTCCCTACATAAGATCTCACAACACCCTCCTATGAGTTGACTTTGACAGTATTTCATCAGAGGTATGTACGGCAGGAAATATGGAGTGAATAGAATGGAGTGAAGGAACAGAATTGCCATTATAAACTGAGATATGGAGAACAGGAGCTGAAAACAGAGAAGGTGTATCATAACAATCGAACTGCAAAACTGCTTAATGCACTGTGGTGACAATACCAGAGATATTCCCACTGCCATTTCTATAGAGGAAATCCCAGTCTACGTTTGCTCTGAAGAAGATGCCCCAGTGCTGGGCAAGGACATACCTTCAGGTTGTTTAAATATGGATGGAAATTTTATGTTCTTAAGTGAACCAATGCAAACCTCCAAATGCTTCCTAATGAAAAAAAAAAATCTGTTGAGTGGAGCATTTTGTCGGAGAGAAAGCATCAAAGTTACATATTTCTCAGTAGCTACTACCAGAAGAGAAAGTATAAAGGAAACACACCCAAGCTGTGCTTAGGCAGGCTACCCAATCTAATACTTCATGTCTTCTTATGCCAAAGGTATTACCAACACACTGATTTTACTCAGTACTTTTATGGGTTTGAATTACACATGTACCTCAGGAATATGGGGTCAACATTACAGTTTGTCTTGTATAGCTTTAACTGAAGGAAGTAACAGGAAAAAACCTCAGTGTCCATGGGACAATTTTCTTGCAACACCTTCTTCTTCTGCAATCTCTAACTGCTCTCCTTGGGGAAAAAACAAACACATCTGTGGAATTTTTTTAAATATATTTTATCAAGGACATTAACTGCATTCTTACTTTTACTGTCTGTGGGAGAAAACAAATCATCCTATTTACATAAAATGCTGATGAGAGACAAGAGTTGGTTCCTGAAGCAAATCAAAATCTTGTAGTATGTCAGTGGCGTATTTCACTGCTGTAAATGTTATGCATGACTTTATAGTTTGCCACACACACATCAGCCTGCAATAAGGAAAGGGCATCTTTAAAGTTACCAAGCACGACTGCTAATAGACTCTTTTTACAGAAATCCCCACTGGAGTCTGTAGATGCAAATGCAGATGCTCTGCCTGAACTGCAGAACAAATAAGCCTCAGAGGCAGCCCCACTGCCCCGGCCCTCTGTGTGTGCCCACAGGGGGGGAATTTTTTGAAGTGTCTGTGCCCCTCCTGGCCAATGCATGCAACAAGCATGCAACATAGAGGATAGCAGGGAAGAGGATGATATGGCTTAGGCCACATGTGTGCTTTGCAGTTTTTCCAAAGTCCTGCATTTAGGGTGGCTGAAGAACCTTGGGAAATTTCTTAATCTATGTCCCTCTTAAAAAAAGAATCAAATACATCAGTTTCTTTCATCATAAAGGTCTAACCTATTTTTAAGAACACTCATGGGAGTTTCCCTTTACTCCCTGAACTTAAAAAGCTTTGTGCACCCATTCAGACAAACTATGATTAGACATGGAGTGGAACCCAATGAGTAAAATACTCCACAAAGAAACATTGAGCTGTGTTCTTGTATTTGACTTCAGCTTTCTGTGAGTCTTCATGCAAATCTTTTTTCTGTTTGTGCTCCAGTTTCTCCAAGTTTGGTTCCTGCCTATCCTTTACTGGGTAGCAACAGTAGCAACATACTGAGCTTCCCAGTAACAACATATAGAGCTTTACAGTAACAACCCTTATTAAACTAACCCCTTGTTAATTTAAAAAAAAAAGTACTGGGGTTATTGCATGTAGTTGATCATAGTGTAGATTTAAAGCCAGTATTCCAAAAAACACAACACAATACTTTTTTAAAAGACAATGATACACTGTAAAAAATCAAAGTAGAGTGCATATCAAAGAGAGAATAGTTAATCATCTCTAATTAAGACTAGGTGTGTCAACAAGCTATCACTGCAAAACATGACTTTCATAAACATAATCTGGAGATAGCTGGTAGGAAAGACCTTAGAAACAAATTTCTAATGATGAGTGAAAAAAATCTGTACTTTCTGGCTGCTGTTCTGGCTTGCTGGCTCTTGTTCTGCCAAAAGCCAGCAATTTTCTCTGAGTCTGCAAACACTAGCATTTTAATGGCCCAGATGAGTAGTAACCTTTGGCAGGTTTGGGTAGATAAGGTGGAATTAATGTCAAGTCCTTTCTGAAGGGATTTATTTACTCTCTGTTTTGTCATGGATACTAAAAGGTCAGATCCAGCCCTGATCGTGAGCATCATTACATATCTCTTAATGCTTCCAGGCCACTTAGATCATGAAAACTAAGAAAAAAAATACTGCTAATATTCATGTGAGTTCTGAGAGTATCTGACACCCTTAGGAAGAGGAAACATCCCATTTGGACACCTGGCAAGAATACATTATAAATCTAGACTTACATGAATCCAGGCTAAAATTCAAGCAAACTTTGTGAAGTCATGCTGCAGTAATCATTTACACAGAAAAATATTAATTTGAAAGTTGATGATTAGCCAGCAGTGATACAGGAAAGTTGAAGGTCACGATTTTGCTCAGAAAGAATGTGGGGGAGGGGGGAAACCAAAAAACAAAACAAAACAAAAGTATCACAAATAAAAAATAAGACAGAGAGATTTTTGTACTATAGGTAAATCTTGCCATGTTTATTTTTTAAAGTGAGTAGTAAAGAATTATTTGGAATTCTGGATTCATAATTTATTAATAGCACTGCAGGGCTACATGTTGAAAATTGATGATAAGGTATATTCGTCGATATAGTAATGAATGTAAGTGGTAGCACATAATTTCAGATCCTCCCAAGTAAGTAGCACTGATATTCTGTCAGCTGAACAAATCCTTTTTCTTCTCCCTTTAATTTTATATTAAAAAAAAAAAAGACAAAACCATATCTGCGATATTTTTCAGCCCAAAAACATAAACATTACTAACCAAATATATTATCTATTAAAAAAAGTTAAAGAAAGCTTTTTTCTTTGTTCAAAAAATTAAATAGAGTAAAACTTAATACCAATATACAGTAGAGTTTTAAAGTTCTTATAAGTATCCATGCACACAATAGGATCCTTTGGGGCTGTGTATTCTTATCAGACAACATTGCATTGTTCGGTGTACAACTTCCTTCCTCCTCCAAGTCCTACTTCTTTGTCCAGGATGTTAAGGAATTAACTTCCCTGTCCAACCATCCAGGAGCCACTCTGGCAGACACTCTTACACTTCACAGTTGCTCCCTCCATAGTCAGACCAGGTCTCCTTACCACCTCTTAAAATAGTCTAATCTCTGTGCAATAACTAAGTAACCAAATAACAGCTTGATCTGATGCCTCCAACGGCAACCCTGAACAAAGTAAACCCTGTTCTTTTATACCATAACAGTCTAAGCATGAGAGTCTGGGAGTCATCAGCTCCTGCTGTGTCTCTGAGTGCCCCCTCACCTGGCCGGGCCACAGAGTCGTTTCTTCATGCCAAGGGTCAGCAGCTCACAGCCTCTTGCCTCAGGGACCTGCCACCCACAGCTCAACCTGCAGCTCATACTGCAGCTGCACACCCAGATACCTGCAACTGAATGTATCTCTTAACAGGGATACTTGTCAGTACCTTGCTGAAGAAAATGCAAGGTATATCTCACTCCAGTATTAACAGTTTCCAGGATAAGAACAGTTTAAAAAACTGGACAACAGTGGTGCTAGTTCATAATAGTGACGAAGTCACCAGCGTCAGAACTGATATTGGAGCAACCAAAATCCAAAGTAAATCCAGACTAACTTGCAACATACTACCACATTAACAGCATTACTCAGTATATACTTCCAAAGGATCCTTTAAAATTTTGCTTGCTGTGTAGCAGGTCCAGAACTGCCTCAAACACTGTTAGAAAATTGCAGCGTATAAGGACTAATGAATCCTTGTGATGGTAGAATGAATTTCAAGGTCACATATAACAGGCACAAATAAAAGCCCTACTTACTGCTTTCATTTTGAGAACAGTAGTGGACCAGAATTTTCAGTTGTATCCTACAGTCAAAGGAAAATGAAAACACTCCTCTCAGATTTGTGACTGTGTCCTCTAGGAAAATTAGGATACAGTGACTTTTAGAGAACTAAGCTTGATAAAATTGACACTTTTTTTTTTTTCTTGGTTTTTACTCCTGAAATCTTCCGTTCATGGTGTTTCTTACAGGAATGGTACCAAAGTATTCCCTTTGCTACTTATCACAGCAGCAAACTATATTTTTTGTATGCACTACATTAATGTTTAGTAGCTAAGTGGCAACAAAACCTGTGCTATAAAAGTTAATAAAAATACTACAACAAATAGTATGTAAGGAAATTACATCCAACAAAACCGCAAGAAAGACTAAATAATAGAAGCAACAAAGCTACACTGAAGAGTGTGAGAAAAAAAGTAAATTTAAAAACTAAAGATGAAAGAAAGAGGGAGAGGTTCTACAGAAGGAACTCTACCAGTCTCTATAAGCAAAGAAGATGACTCATTGATCTAAATAAACACTGAAATGTGCTGATGTCCATGTGAAGTGAACACCTTCATTGACATAACCTTCACTGTGTCCCCCAATAGCACCTATTTTAACACTTGTAAATTTACTAGCTGCCATTTTCATATATAGTTTAGCCGTTTACTGAATGAGCAACCCCAGGAGCATAGTGCCTTGCCTCAAAATATTCTGCTCATACGTCTTAAATAAATCAATATATTATAAATATGTTTTTAATAGATTTATTATTACCTTCCTGTTCCACCTGCTATCTCACCCATATGCAAGCTGAGGGAATTTTATGCTAGCTCAAGTGTTTTGCTCAGTGTCACTGACCATCTCACACAGAGGCATGCCACAGAGGCCCAAGAAATCTGTGTCTGCAGCAGATTTTAAAAGAAAAGGTCATATCTACAACACTGAATTAGCCCTTTGGTGCAAAGTGATTAAGCAGCCTTTGCTCCTCTCTTGCTCCCGAATCTCAGCCCTGCTAATTAGTAAACTCAAGCAACTAAGCTCCCATTCCTAACACGCTCTTCTCTACCTTTTCCTGGGAAGTGCAAAGGAATGAGTAGTCTCCTGAGTGGCAGCTCATATATGAGATAAAAACAGACAAGCAAGCAAAAGAAATGCTTTTTATCCCCTTATACATATTTTTAAAATGCTCTGATCTTCTACCGCTTCTGAAGCCCCACAGAGAAAAGGCCATTTGGCAGTTCAGGATGGTCTGAGTGCAAAGTCAACTTGCACAAAGTAACTCCAAAGTTCTGTAGTGAGCTCCAGAATCCAAAGCATTGAAGGACACAGCTGCAGCTCCTGTAGTGTAGAGACTGACAGAGGCAACCATTTATGTGGCTTAGTGAAATGTAGATGCATTTGCTCAGACAACAAGTGACTGAGTGGGTTTAACAAGCAGGATAATAGCTCAGGGTGTCATTTTGATCTGAATACATAATTAAAGGGGATAAAGAAAAAGGCTCAGGTTTAGAAGTGTCCTTGAATACCTGCAGCCTAATTAAGATTGATTTTGCCAATCACTGCTCAGAACCTGACTGTTCTGTTTGCACTTGTTTCCAGCAAAACATGTCAGCTGCCTAGACATCAGCATAGGTTATACAGACATTACCCATGCAGAAAACGGAGTGGGTTCAAACCTGGCCTATGATGCTTATATACAAATCTTACGGGCTGCTATCTTTTAGCTCTAGATTACTCACGACAAGTACAATCAATAAGGCTTATTAGCCTGAGGCTCAGAAGGTCTGTAGCTGTTTTTTTCATCTTAGTCTGTATGTGTAATATGATAGGGCGGTGAGAGGGTACAGATGAAACAGTTCGTTATTTATGACAATATCAATCAATGCACTCTATTGCTAAATGAATTAAGTAGCACTGCAATAACTGGCTTTTCTGCTGCAACTTTGGTTTTTAAAAATTGCACAGAAGAGCGATATTGATCTGCCTAAGTCTACTGCCATTTTATTTCAGTTCTTTTGCAGTGGAACAGAGTCCCTTCTACCACTGCCCCAAAATTTATGTAACCATAAATCTAGATTCATCTGAAGGTCCACAAAAGGACTTGAGCAGATGCTTTCCTGAGAGGTTTAGAATCACAGTTTTGAATTTCAAAGGCATCTGGTTGACCCAGGAGGTTGGACTCCAGACCATTTCACACCATTTCCTGCAGCCCTATTTCTCTGGATGCCCAGACCTGCAAAAGTCTGTGCCGTCAGATATACTGATGCTGCTAATGTTGTACCTACTGAAGGTGGACCTACTAAAGACACAGTGGTCTCCAGTGCTAGCAGTGCCCTTCATGTCAATACAAATGGAAGTTACCAGAAAAGAATAACAAGAAACAGGTACTTCGGGAATGAAACACCTGAGCTCATTTGGAAGTGAAGGACCCAGGTTTAGCTCTGCATCTCATCTGAAGGAAGTCTCACCATTTCTTTCATTGTTCCCAGGAGAAAAAGAGTAATTTTTTTCTGGCTCACCGGGTCAGATGATCAGAAAACAACAGGGAACCTGAATGCAGCTCTGGGACAAAGCAGCTCACCTTATCATGGGAAAACCTCAGAAGATGAAGCATTTGGTGTTGATCAGCTGTACTTTCATCCCTGAGGGAGGTCCAAGGCATATCAAGAAAAATGACCCAAGATAGCAAGAAGTATATGGCTGCACAGAGATGAAAAAACTGTGATTTGAGCAATATAAATGCAGCAATTTCAGCCTTTAGCCAGCTATTAAGAACAAGGGAAAAGTTCAGTCTATTTGCCAAATCTGAATTACAGTGAACCCATTTATATAACAATGTGCTTGAAAGCTAGTAGGTATAATTGGGCCAGGAAGGTAGTGATTAACATATGATAAAGAAACAGGTCTAATTGCATGATTTAAGATGAATTGATAAAAGACAGACCATGGTTCACTGTCTATGGCTGCTAGACATGTAGGACTGCTACTGACTGCGCTGCTACTTCAGCTGTGACATTGTGATGTTTTGTTCATCACTGTGCCTGCTGCTGCTCAGAAAAATAAACCCTGTAGAACCATTTGATGCTGTATTAAATTTTGTGCCTGAATGTATAAGGGTCCCTAGAAGGCAGCAAGAGGATTTTAGTTACTTTGCATGTTAGATAAAACAGCACCAAAATTGTTCAACTTAATGTGGCATTGTGTGGTAACATCCAAAAATTTGGCTTTTTACCTGGACATCCATCAGTTACTCTTTAGCATGTCTCTCTCTTTTTGACTCCAAGACAATGCCATTTTTAGTTTTGGTAGGGTATTTTGGGGAAGAGTACAGGGGTTGACACAAAATATTTTCTGGCAGGTACAAAGCTATGAAAAACACAGTCTGGGATAAAACGGCTTAATAAATAACAAGGTGTTTGGAGGCCACGGAATCAGCAAGATTATTCCCTTGAATGACAATATTAGGATACATATAACCAGAGAAAGGCTTTGGTGGGTCCGGGACCAAAAATGAAACCTGGAGTCCCCAAATTCCATCTAATTTGACCATGGAACACCCAGATTTTTTGCAGATAAAATGCAGAAAAGAGGTGTTTTGAAGTGCGAATTTGTTTATTTTTAGATACCCACTGAGAACATCCCCAAAGAAGAAACATAGGTGGTTTATGTGTGAGGGTTTGTTTTGTTGTTATTTTTTATTTGTTGCTTTTTTAAAACCTGGAGGAATAAACAACTATTGCACTTGATAATAAGGATTCTGTTAGTACAGATCAGACTTTGATTTGGTATATGCAGCTAGAGGAAATTTGCTTCCTTCTACTTCCCTTTTACAACCAACTATACGAAGTAAAAGTCTGGACTAATTCCAAGGGACTAAACCAATTATGATAAATAGCTTAATTTGTGAATATGTAAAATCAACTGATCATCACATAATTACTCAGACTCCCAAGGCTATGGTAAAAATGTGGCAGCAGAATCATTGTTATTTTTGTCACAGTAATTATAAATCATCATCGTTGCATTCTTGCAGATATGGCTGGATGAATGCCACCTGAAACTCTGCCTTTCCTCTGTGTCTCAGATTTGCTTCTTCACTGTCCTATGAATTTAATTTATTTTTACACACACACAACTGCTCTGCATGTTTGCCAATAATTCTTCAAACCAGCCTTAAATATCTGTGAGTCTTTAATTTCATAAGAATATTCCTTGCAGATCACCATTTCTGTTAACCTTTATAATGATGTATGCATAACCACATGCACATATTTCTCAGGCTGAAATAATGCACATATTTTACAAGGCTATAACCAAATAATGTCCATGGATTATAAACATCGATACCATTATAAGCCTTCAAATACTAAGGCTAAGCACTAAAAGCTGACCTCCAGCTTGGTAGAGGGAAAAGTTAGGTGAAGGATAGCGTGAAGTCAAGGCCTTATTTCATGGCAATGTGCTGCTGCTGCAATTTGTTTTAAAAATCACACTGCAGATATGCATTTGCTTCTAATGACTCCGGCCATCCCCAACATGTAGGCAGAAAGCCCCTCAAGATGTACAAATTGGCAGAGAAACAACTTTCCGAGAGGGAGGAAAAAAAAGAAGGAGAAAAACAAACTGCAAACTTGAAAGCAAATGAGAAAACTAAGTAAGTAACTTTCAAGTTCAGCAAGTACGTAATTGCATAGTCCCTACTCTACAATATGTTATGTTCAGTACCTAATTACAGGTGTGGGATGAAATCCTGGCACCACTGGAAGTTTTATTGTAGAGTTATGTGGAATCAACATTTTAGATTTCCTCATTTCTAAATTGCTATGCTTCATGGCTCATTCTGCAAATGTAAATGCATGAGTTAAGTGCCCATATGTCTGGCAGATCACGGCCTAAAATCTTTGTTCACATGAATAGTTATTTCTACCTGAATAACCTCACAGATTTTATAAAGCATTGTTCAAATCTGTGTACTGTTTGCTTTATATAGAGGTAACAGAAAGTGGTCCCACTAAAAAGGAGATATTAAGAACTTCCAAACCCTTTGTAACTGTCTTTAGATCCTTTTTCACTTGATAATTTCCACAGAGAAATTAAACATACCCCTGAATTCTAAAGAAAAGTATCCAGGTAATCTTTGCTATCCTCTTCACTATAATATATACTCAAGTTGGACAAACAGCCATAACAAAAGCAGTCTACTGTGGCTCTGTCCAGTGTGATAGAAGAACAATTAAGAACAAAAGTAAAACGAGAGAAAGAAGAAAAAAAATAGGGAGGAGGGAAACAGCGTGAAGGGAGAAGTCATGAACATGCCTTTTTCATTCCTGCAGTACACAAAATTCCCCTTTTCCTATAAGGAAATTCGTCAGCACACCCAGAAGCTACTAGGTGTGATCTTCAAGGCCAACAGATTTCAAAGAATCAGTTTCTCAGAGGGTAACTATTTTCCCTTTCTTTGTGCATATTTTCATGAGTCCCACAGGTTCTTCAGATAGTAGAATGGGAGAGCACATGAATGCTTTCTCCTTACCACAATACCTAATCTCGATGTTTACTGCCAACAAGAAGTTGCTACCTGTAAATGTGCCAATCATGAACTATGTGACCGCTATACAAAACACAGCTACTTGAAATTTTCAAAAACATTCTATGGGGATACTTTTGTCTTTGGCTGACTGAACTTTCTTATGGCTTGTTGGGCGTAATTTGTTAACACAATGTGCTCTCTACAGAAGTCAGCTGCACATTTCAGCTGTCTGCACTGATGTAATAAGAAACTTGAGAACAGATCTAACTCTGCTTAGACATTATAAAACTGTTCTCAACACCAAAACCAAGAGTTTTCATTTTCCTTCCAGAGGAAACAAAACCAAGAAGGGGCTACACATATCAGTGCACTAGCTTCAAATCTTCTTCAGCATAAATCATTCATGCCTTTGGTAGTGTGCTTGGAAGCACGTAACAAGAAATAAGCTCAAGTTAGAAAGTGCATAGATATTAGATAGTGTTTATGAAGAATCACATTAGATACACATAAAAGCTTGAATATATACATCTGGGACACAAATTAAAAGCAAACTACCTATTGTAAAGACACCTAACGAACAGAGTGACAGATGCTTGAACAATGATTCCATTGTAAAACGACACAGAAACCCTGAGGTGAAAATCTCTCCTAAATTTCTAAAGAATAGCTTTTTTTCTACATACTGATTTATAGTAAAAATACTGAAATGTGCTCTCTTCTTTGGAGAAAAAGTCTTTACCCTGAAGTACCAGGTGATGCAAGAAGACAGTATCCGAAAGATATTCTTCAAGAGGGTGATTCTTGGTATCTACTCTTCCGACTAAATTCTATCTGTATCCATTTACTGAGTAATGGATCACAGAAGGCTTTTCAAGAGCCATGTTTTCAATATTTTTTTTCTCCTTTTCCTATTTAAGTTTTTAACTGAAGTTCAAATGAGAAAGCACTAAGAAGCATCTGCTGAGGATATGCAACTTGTAAATACTACATTAATGGATACTCCTAACGGAAAGATTTTTTCACCAGGCACACATATATCCTGACTGGCATGCAAACACTCGGTCTGAAGGACTCAGCAAGGAGAGCTGAGTAAGTGTGGACCAGCTCTGTATTGCAGCATGAGCACCTGTGTCCAGAGACTATGAGGAAAACAAAGGTCTGACAGAGGATATAAAACACACTTTAGGTGCTTAGAAAGTCTCCCAGTGTCAACCAACTGTATAATAGAATTAAAATGCCTGGATCCAGAACACAGACTGCATTTTCTTTTGATATTACAACTAAACTTCTATCCCACAATCTCAAGAATCTCAATTTTCCCCCAAAGCACCCAGAAAAAGATTTGAAACCATCAGCCAAAATTAGCCTTCATCATAGCACCAAAAGAACCTGCACCTCTTGGATTCGTGGAGATTTATGGAAGGAGATTATACAGAATTGCTAGACATTGCCAGAGTCGCTTTAGTTTTTATAACAGTTCCCAAGTGGAAGGTGTAAAGTTCTTTTGGATCAGCTTTCTTAAATTAACTAGGACAAGTTTGGATGCTTTCTTGACTTTCTATCAAGACAAAATCTTTCTATCCCGAGGCAACCATGACATGTATTTTAAACTGGTAGGTTTAATTTCCAAATGGAAGTTATTGTAAATGAAATCATTATTTTTGAGAGCTGAAACTAAACATGAAATACTCTGAGGCAGTCAGTCTTTCCACAAAAATTCTGCAAAGTCCAACTAAACTCATCCCTAGAAAACAAGTATCTTCTCTGGAGAAGATTTGTCCATTCTTACCACTGATATGGGAGCCTGCATATTTAAAAATAAAAATACATGACTCACATTTAATGTTCCCTGAGCACAACAATTGACTAGTTTTTATTTGAGTCAAAGCTCATCTCTCCTTCAAGCATTAAAGGTATATATATGGAATTTTTAATTGGGTTTCCAGAATTGCATTTGTACCTTCAGCTCAGTACAAGAATATTTATTCCCTGAAGGTTGAAAGTTCTTCAAGTATTACTATTATTTTCTATTTTGGTTTGCTAACACTTTATTTTCACCTTGGATTACAAACTCCACAAATGCAAACTAACTCCTGTAGAACAGGTATTGACAGCTCCCCAAAAGTGTAGGACACACATCAAAAAGTTTCACAGTTAAGCTAAATTTCAAAGGAACATGGACAGGCTTATTTTTTCTGCAGATAACAAATTTTGTTCTTACTTTTTTGTACCTGAAGGGATCTTCTAAGGTCTTCTATTCTTCTCCTTCCATGAAAAACAGCTTTGAGAATCAAATGTACAATTGGTATAGTGACCTTCAAGATTAATGATTATATAAGTGTTTTTAAAGTTCTCATGCACTAAAACTTGAAAGCCACTGAAAGAATATAAAATATGCACTACACATTTGGAAAGGTAATGTATTAAAAGAGGTCCTTCATACTAAGAATAATACTTGTATTTATTTTTTAAAATATCAGTAATCTCATTAATTATTATTTCTTTTTTAATTAGGCAGCATATCTAATAAACTATATTAAATATTTATATTTTATCTATATGAAGCATTAGAGAAACATTATTTCCAGACTTGGAATATTCCAGTACAGGCACTGGCAGTTTAAAAAGGATAATCTGATAAAAGATGTTTCTTAATGAGAATGAAAACAAATAATTTTAAAGTTCTTTACACAAGGTAAAAAGTGCCCTCTTCAGCCTCTGAAAAAATAAATCCATAATATGTTGATGTGTCTAGGGGGTTGGGAGGAAGGAAGTCTGCAAAGACTGTATTTCCAACACTGTAAAGATGATGTCACTACAGAATTTCTGGGTTATCACATATATTACTTATCAGAAAATTCTAATTATGTGTCTGCACTTATTTTTTTCTTTTATTTTTGTTTGTTTGTTTGTGGGTTTTGCCTTTTTTGTTTGGGTGGGGGGTTTTTTTGGTTGGTTAGTTGGTTGGGGTTTTTTTAACATATAACAAAGTTTCCTTCAGCTTACACTTCAGTTAGGAAGAAAAAACAAAAAAGGAATTGGTAGCTGTGTTCATTCAAGGAAGGATTGTGTGGTAGACTTTTAGTCAGTACATTTCTTTATCCTTATGATTCTGGGATAACGTAACCCACACTTGCACAACATGGGACTTTTGACAAATAGCTTAATAAAATTAAAGTTTTAATAAATTAGGGTCCTCTCTATAAATCATCCAGATCTATCTGATTTTCCATTTCTCCATTTCTGCATTGCCACTACACAAAGATCCAGCCTTAATGTTGAACTTTCTGTGAAAACAATGCTTTTTCAAGGAAGCACCTCAGAAACAGTTTGTAGGGGCATCTGCAGCTAATGGTAGGAAACACCAAGTATATTAACCCAAAGTGGAATACAAATCTGCTAATCAAGAAAACAATAAGAGGACGAGCAGAAATAAAAGGTCCTTGGTTTCCGCTGATACTGACTGAAGATGCAACAACACAGGTCTATTGCCATCTTAGATACTGAAGCTCTGGTCATTGACTGTAGCTTTCTATCTCTTCGTCTGTCTCTCTTCTCATTTCCATTTCAAGTATCGTGGTGATTCTGTCCTTTCTCCTCCTTCCAAGGTGCTCAGTAGTTTACAAGTACGTCTTATCACTTATCCTGGTGTCTGTATAACATCACACCCTTCTGCCAGTTTTGAGGGGTTTACAATGCTTGCCTCTACTCCATTTTCACTAGCCACAAGCAACAGGTTTCTATTTCTCTGTTCATGAGCTTGTCACTAGGGGAATAATCAAACGTTTAGAAAGGGCTCAGGGCAAAATCAGTACAATCTTATAACAGCTACTGAAGACCTGAACACTCCGAGTCAAGCCATCTTATTTATTTGGATTAATCTAATCTAATACTGAATTAGTAGAAGTGACACACTGTTTAGCAGCAGGAAAATCTGTCTTATTTTACAGTAAACAACAGTACGAGTACTCTTGTTAGGCTGTTTCCCACAAAAGAATTGGCTTTTCAGACAGCTAAAGCCACTCAGTTGTTCCAAAATATACCAAACAACTGGAAAGAAACCTACTGAACTCTGGAAGCATATGGATTAAATAACTATTTGTTCCATATTTATTCAGAATTTGTAAGGGTACCTATTTGTAACTTCACATACCATAAAACACAATTTGCAAACAAAAATGATGACAATTGGTCTACTGATATAAAAGACATGCTGGCTAAAATCCACTGTCTGAGAGGAGATGTCCATTATTTTCCACATTAGTCATCAAAGAGTGCCCACCACTAATATTTACTCTCTTAGTAGATGCCTGGAAAGGAAACCAACAACTTTCTGGCTGTGGCAGAAAAAACTGCTGGAGGTCATTGGAAGACATGTATGTTTTAGGGCCAGATGTTACCAACCAGAACCATGCCAAGCACTCTTTCCACTCCAATCCCTTACAGACAACACTACAGAGTCACACCCTGTAGTCCCTGGCACGAAGCAGTGGAGAGACAAGATAACAAAGAAAATCTGGGATATAGGAATGAGAAATCAAGGAACATTTCTCAGCCTTTCTATGTTAAATGATTACAGAAAAAAGATGCATTTCAGGCAATTTGCAAAGGTGTAAAATTGGGAGGTCAGTAGCAACAGCACAAACTGTCAATAACCATGGTTTTTGTATTTTTTTCTGGGTCAGGGTGAACTGCTGCCAAACACCAAGCACAGAGAATTGCTGAAGGCATTACTGATGGATATCATGTTAATATCAGCATTAAATTCTCTAGACTCCACCTTAATATCACTTCACAGTTAACCAACTATAAAAGTACAGTGTAAGGTCATGGAATTCATATAAAATTCAGTTAGCTTAAGGCTAACTTCAGTATCTTAACAGTAAAGGGTAATTTGCTATCTAAGTATATCCATTTTATTCAGGCATAAATCCATACAGAGTGTACTTAACAAAAACAGATAAACTGACACTTTGAATTATCCTCCCAACAGAAGCACTGCCCTGGTGATATCAAGAAAGACAGAGTTCCTGAGAATATACTCAGAAGGCCACATTTACAGCCAGCTCAGTAAGCTAAACCAGAATCAGAAACAAATTAATAATATCCAAACAGCATCTCAGAAATCAGGCAGTCTTAAATCAGAACAGTCCTAAATACATCAAATGGATAATGGTTACCTCTTCAAAACTTGTAATAACATAGTTCTTCCAGGAAAAACAAAGAAAAACTACTGGAAAACATTGTTTGCTTCATTCCTATTTCAAAGTAGCAATTGTCTTCTTTTTCTTCTTTTCTTCTTAGAGCAAAAGTGATGGGAAAGAAAATAACCCATAGACACTTACCATTTAACACCTATTTGGCTGGCAATAATTACTGTGCATAAAGGAGAGTAAATATATCTTGATACTAGTACAGCAGGAAGCATTATAATAAGACAAGTAGAAACTCATTCTCTAATCCAAGCAAACAATGTAGGACTTCTCATTGATACATGCAGAACTTTTCCATGCTTGGAGGGCATTAGGACTAGGAGCTAAAAGATGCTTTAGAATAAATTAGCACAACTATAAATCTGACAAGAAGATTAATATTCCAACTATGTTCACAATAATTAACTCACCAAAACAGTCCCAGAGTCATTATCCAGCTAGGGTAGAAATGGGAAAGTTTACAGCACCCCTGTAGATTTATAAGCCAATTAAGAGTGACCCTCTTCTAGATTTCATTAGAAAAGCCTCTGGTTCAGCAAAAGCTCACACATACAAGTAAAAAGTTTCCAGATGAAAGGGAATGCAAAGGATCTGTATGACCTCTGTTAAATACTTTTCCTGCTCCCCTGAGAATTAGATATTGCTATGGCATCCTCAGCTTCCCGTCAACTCTCCAGCTCTCGCACAGCATCCTCACACCTGCAAGAAGCAGGACTGCCACTGTGGCACTTCTCCATGGGGTAAGCTCTGCTTTATACCTTGCATGACCAAGGTGTCATGGTCCAACATTAGAGAAGCACTTCTAATATTCTCATATAGCTCTGTGCTTAGGGCTCACAGCCTCCCTTCTACCCAGAGCCATCTTCTGCCTTCCATGTGCAGTGGATGGCAGATTTGTAAGAAGTTTCACCAACCAACAGCCAGCAGCCAGTCACTGCTTGTGTATGTTTTTGCACACAGTATGAACTGTCCATGCTATCTACGCCATTTTCCCCCTTCATTGCCTTTCTGCACAGATTCATTGTTCTAATATAAAAGCCTTCTCTGCCACAGTTAGATCAGTCTCCCTTTATCTGCAATTCCACAAATTCTCCTTCTCCTTTCAAAACTTTGTATAAATAACAACTCTTTTCTCCTTTTGTTGCATACATCTATGCTTGTTTCATCTCCTCTCCTTTGTGCCTTCCTGCATAATTGCATTTTTCAGCTTGGTAGAGTATTTTTCAATACAGATAGCATAAAAATTGCTATCTAAAATGAAATAGCATTGTATCACAGTCTACACTTCTTCCCCAGTAAAATACACAATTTGGACTGACTCAAGCTGCGATGTGTATGCAGGTAAAGAAAATTCTGAATTATTCAACACTTAAAAACACTGAAAAATCATTTACTTGTTACAAGCCATAAGATTTATGTTTTATGTCTCCCAATCAATAGCTAGTGTGTCCACACATAGCTGATTTATCCATATTGAAAATATAATTATAAGTCTAGTTTGCTCTGAACCACGGAGTCCTTTTGTAACAAGATTATTTAAATACAAATGGGGTTGGAAAATTGGTTTTAAATGGCTAATCTGTCTTGTCTTCAACTCCAGCTGCAGAATTTACTAACATCATAAACACAGGCTGAGTGAAAACTTAAGAGGTTTTCTGATTCTCCTCGCGATCTGTCTATGCAGCACTCATTAATGGTGAAGTGTATGGGAGCTGTATGCATGCCATGAGAGGAGGATAATAAGCCTTGTAATCTCTGTAAAGAGAAAGGGATTTTTACTAGTGATATGTCATATATGCTGGAGTGCAAGTGTCTCTCTTATCAGCAGCCCAGTAAAGAATTTATGTACCCCAGTCTCAGATGCACTGAAGGACACCTATGACATGTGGGTGGACAAAACCTATACCCATTGTTGTCGCAGTCCGATAGGGAAGAGGGGACAGGACACGAGGACTGGTGCAAGTAGACTTCTTTATTCAGGCGTCTGTCTGATTCTTAAAACCTCCCGCCAGGGTAAGGGGCAGAACATCGGGTGGGCTATCAGACAGACAAACGGGGCAGCAAATCAGAACAGGGCACAGGCAAAAGGGGGAGGAGGAAGCCTGGGCATGTGCAGTTGTGCACTGTGTAGCATGGATACAGTGAAACCACATAATAACAGTAAAGTCCATATGAAAGTCCTGCCATTTGCTGTATGCTTCTCTCCATGCCTGGAACTGTTCCCATCCTGAATCTTGCTTCTCTACAACCCATGTGACTGTAAACTGCTCAGAAGTACCACTTGCAATATGGAGCCTCAGACATTCGTGAAGACATGATTTGGAAAAATTTCATTCGGGCAGAGGTCCTTGGGGATTATGAAAGGCACTACTGCCTTCCTGCTGTCTCCACCAAGTGTAGCCAATGGTCCATGACATGTAGTGGGGAAAGGCTGGGCCAGTGCATCCTGCTTCAAGAGACACTGCAGTTCTCCCAACTGGGAATATGCCCTGACTTTCTCTCTGGGTCATACAAATGGACTGGAAGAAAAGTACAGATCAAATCTGACTTGGGTTGAGCAAAGATTAAGGATTTCTGTGAGTTTTAATTTAACAGACATAGTGGAAAAGACATTTCAAGACCCTGTTTTCCTTTGCTGGAAATGCAAACAGATTAAAACAAAGCGAAACCTCAAATTTCTACCTGAAATGCAGGCAGTTCCTACACCCTTCTTTTCAGCAACTCAGTATATTGTTACTCTGTCAAGTGTTTCTCTACATAGCTATACTGCCTTCAAAAGACAGACAAAATCAGACTATCTTATACTGATACATAATCTCCCCTTTCAACAGCTACAAGTGAATGACAAATGGTCACCAGTGAGCAATTGGTGTGAGACATTCACTAGTATCCATATAGCAAAGCACAGTTTCCAGTTAGCTTTACTAAAGTAGAAGATATAACAGTGAACCTGACAGGTCCAGTGCACATTGATACTTAATACTGACAGAGTAGATGTCATATAATGATTTCCACGTAGTAATGATTTAGATTTCACAGCCCCATCTGAGCTATGAGTCAGTGTTGACCACCACTCAAGTTAGGAACAGCACAGATTTTTGCAACAAAAAAGGCAATAAAGTAGGTAAACTTCTAGCCCCTTTAGTTATACACAAAAATTTAAAAAGGAAAGTTTGAAGAGTTTAAAGTCCTGAGGGACATAGAGAGTACAAAAATCCTATCCTAACGAAAGAGAAAAAGGTTTCAAAATTAAAGCCTGCAGGGAGGATGTGTTTCCCACCTGAGATTTCTGAAGTGGCAAATTTTCCACAATAACCTAGATTTTAACCCCTCCACTCCCTGTAGATGTAAGGTAATCTGGTAATTTGCCACCTTGCCCAGACATAAGAAACTACTAACTTAAATCCTGCTGTGACAGACCACCCCACCCACCCAAAAAGCAGAAAGGGATTAATGTGCTAAGTTTAGCTGTATAATTTTTTTCAGAGTAGCTGGTATAGGACTGTGTTTGGGGGTTTTGCGGGAAACAGACTTGGTAATTTGGGCTTGTCCTCATTTCATCCAAGGGTTTGGAAAAACCTCCAACATTCAGCTGGACAGCACACTTCTATGTTTCTTCTTAGTTTGAAAAAAGCATACAGAAAGGATAACTGCCAATAAAACAGAAACATTGCAAAATTTGAGATTATAATTCTATACATGCTTCCGAAAGTCTCTTTGGTTTCCTTCATTGTGCTCTGAATGGCTCTCTAGATCTAATTTAATTCAGTGAAGCAAATCCAAAAGTGTCAGGGAAAAAAAAAAATAAAATCAATTTTGTCTTTAGTTAGAATAAAAATTGAACAGAAGGAATTCTTGATCTTCATTAATTCCATGGGCAGGCATACAAGCTCCTAAGTGTTAATGAGACTTGCCAGTTTAGGTGGACTGAAGTGTCTAATGAAAAGTTAAATGAGCCCACTTTGGATTTTCATTATCAGATATTTCCACCAGTAAAGTTTGGCAATGCATCCTAACAAACCCTTCAAGACCCCTGGGAACATGGAGCAAATGGTTCATTTGGACTGGAATTAAGTTACTGGCTTGCATGGTCAGAGTGACTCCTAGAAACTAATGTGAGGGGAAAATTATCCAAATCCTTTCTTAGAGTTACCTTTTCCACATACAAATTCTATTTCATTTTTCCCCATTTATATTGAAAATTAACCCCTGTAGCCTATGGTGTTTTCCTTTAGAAATATGTACAAAAATTACCTCGCCAGAGATCAAGCTTCCAGATCTGCTGAAGCTTTAGAACTCATGTCAGGATCTGCCTTGAATCAACTTCATGGCTGATCACTCTAGTAAAACAAAAGAGTTCAAGATGTTCCTAAATGCTAATTTACCATTAAATGCCTGCTAGGTTTGTTCTTACTCTCGTGTGCAATATTAGATGTCAGATCAGAAACTCATAAATTGGATCCTTAGGACATGAAGATTCGCTTTAGTAAATTCTATATGTTGTCTTTTCAAGTTTCTCTTTAAGAAGAAAAAAATTACAAAAGACAATAAAAGTACAAGGGCTTCCAGAAAGGACTGAAAATTTTGACATGTAATAAAAAATTAATTTGTCTTATTATGAAATTTTAACAAGCCACATAGTACTTTCAGGCAAAGAAGCACTTAACTGACACCAAATCTGTAAAAATATCTCAGTTATGGATTTCTGATTCCCAAGGGTGGAAGTAAAGAGACAGATTAAATGATTACTATGTTCAGTCCAAAATTAAATTCCACTTGTTTAAAATATATTAAAAAAAGTATAAGTATCTGGAGCAAAGACAGCCTAACAAAACATTTTAAGTGATAGGTGAAGCGCTTGACAACTTTATGACTATCTTAGGGCCAAAGTTGCCTTTCTAAAGGAAGAAGGATTTTCACAATCCGTAAATCAAACCATGATAAACCAAGGACAGTGACAATACAATGGATTTTAAAACCTCAGAAGTTCATCTCCCTGTGCATGCATCCCCATTGCCTGCAACATGCTCAGGGAAAAATTAAGCAGCCCTTCTCTTGTTTTCCTACCGCACCACAGCTCTCATCATTCGCAGTCACTTTGTTCTGGAAGCAAAATCTGCTTTTGTGACATAGCATTTAACCAAAGTGTAAATCAAAGAAAAAAACATAAGTCTACTTGGTCACTCTTCACATGCTCCCTTCTATTTTCATGAAGAATCTGTTTCTTTTCCCACCACATACTGCCATGCCACCAGGGTTGTTACTCTCAGAACCACAGAACATAGCACAGAAACGATGCTACCATTTTTTACCAACTCACTAACAATTGCCATGTTCCGTACAAATGGAAGGTTTGTAAACTTTTCCATCCAAACCTGCGGAGGCACTGCTACCCCATGCACTCCTGCTGACAGCATCTGGCATGGCTACGCACTGAACTCGTGACACAGCAAGCATCAAGTCTGCATTAAAATACTAGGCAAAGCCTTGAGCACTTTTAGTGTATATGCTAAATCATCCCTTGACTCGTCCAGCTGAGGAGAAATTTACCACCCATCTCCCCCAGCATGAGCTCTGTTGTTCTGGCCAAACATGTATAAGACATAGAATTAATTTCCATATTTCCTGGAGAAAGCACACAGGTGATTAGCCCCATTTACCCTCTTGTGCCTGAATCAAAGCCAACCAGGCACAGAAGCATGTAGGTCATTTTGAGTGCCCTGAGCATCCTCATAGTCTGAAAAACAATGTAGTCCTGAGGGCCTAAACTTGTATTACACAGTCAGTCAGTGACATAACCCATTTACATCAAAACACTCTGTGGAGTCACTTGGGTTGGCTCTCTCACTACTGCAGCACTCCACTGATGAGAATCTGAAGCTGTTTCTCCACATGCCAAAATGAGCCTGAACCAGAAAGGTCGGGGGCCAAAGGCATTCACAGTTCAGACCTACCCAGATGATGTCATCTTGTCTGTACTGTTTCCAGTTGCGTCCGGTGTCACTGAACATCACCGTGTAACTGGTTACCCAGTCTGAGCTCCCATACCGGCCCTGTGTAGCGACCGTGACAATCTCCACTCTGTCCCCAAGATCAACTTGCAGCCACTGCTGTTCATTTGACTCCAGAGGGGACCAGCCACCAGCTCCTGGAAGAGATTAGATGAAAAGAATTTAGATGACAATGACAGTACAAGAAATTATGTAGAACCACATAATTATTTCAACTCATCACAGAGGACTCTAAT
Source organism: Corapipo altera (assembly GCF_003945725.1). Lineage (NCBI taxonomy): Eukaryota > Metazoa > Chordata > Aves > Passeriformes > Pipridae > Corapipo > Corapipo altera. The sequence goes on from NW_020884877.1 coordinate 21,329,244, forward strand.
TCTTGAACATGCAACTGTTTGTTCATATTTTTGTATTAGGGAATATGCTACATGAGATGTGCTTCCTTCAGGTTTTCTCCTTTAACCTATATTTCATAAGGAATTTCAAATTTCTAATAAATTTTAAGGAAATTTATTCTTTTGCAGTTGGACAAACATCAGTGAGGTTGGCACATCCCCTGTCACAAAAAAAAAAAAATTATATCTATTCCCTCATTGCAATTTTGGGAATCCAGACTTGTAACTTTCAGTTTGTTTTAACATTTTTTTTTGCTATGTTTTGAAAGAAATGCAAAAATGTTAGTTATCTTTATTTGAGCCCTACTAAGGCTCAATCTAGAGACCATTTGATTCAACAACTTAAAGTGCCTTCACACTGGAAAGTGGTCTCTCTTACCTAAGCTTGTAATTCATGTTTGTCCTTTAAAAGTAAACATATGTGCTATTGCTTCAATTCTTTTAGAGGTTAAACAGGCCTGCAGTAACACCAAGCCAATGAAACAGAACTGCAACCACTGCTTGTGTTTTACCACTTTGTTCACTATAAGGGCTTACGGTTAAAAGGCAAATCATTCCAGACTGGAATATATTATTTTATGTTCTCTTGCTTTCTTTTACACCCTTAAATTATAGGCTATGTTTATTTTCCTTCAGCTTGTTTCTACTTACAGACATTTATTCTCCGTATACGCCCAGTGTTCACTTCAGGCTTACAAATAAGCGAGCAGTGCAGCTGTGAAGAACACAGAAGCCATCAACAAAGGTTCCAAGGCAGCAAATTCTGAAGCTGCCTCTGCAACCCATCTTCTTTTTGTTTTGTCATTATTAATGAAGTTTACAAAAGCACTTATGTGTGACTACACTGAACACAATCACATTGAGAAGGAAAGGGGGAAATACGGAGTTGATAGTAAAGGACTAACAATTCCTCATATAAACTACAGGAATGATTGCAAATAAGCATTCCAAACAAAATGCATCTCTAAACAGTGATTATAAATACCTGGATTTATCTTAATATTTTAATCTTATTAACTGATCTGTCTCAAAGTTGCTCCTTGAAGAGTTCATTGAAGTGAACAGAGTTGAAATATTAATAAATGTGGTTTACAACAAAGAACACAATTTCAATAACTTTGCACTTTAAAAAAATGTCTTTGTTCTCCTAGAATGCATTGTACTTTCCTACTCACAACTGAAATTTCTTTGTCTAAGAATAAATGTTAGAATTTTCATTATTTACAATACATTAATATAGGATTTATCCTAATTCCTGAAACAGAAGCATATCTATTCCACAGCTCAAATTGAGTATTGTGCCTGCTCCCCCAGATGACTCAGTCTTCATTCCTCTACAAGAACTCTCGAGGGAAAATAGTTTGCAACCAAACCAATGAGTACTGTTTGTTAGTCCTATGATTTATCTTACCCTTTTCAATCACAATAGAAGTTGTCATCATTGTGATTATTTTACCTGCCTTAAATAGAATATGCTCTCCCATGAGCATGCCATGAAAGACCTAATGAGAATATTAGGAACTTCATCACTCAATATTTCTCTGCCTACTTCATAGTTCCTTTTACCACTAAACCTAGATATAGCTTATATAAGACTATAATACTTCCTATTAGAAGTCCTAATAATGTTTCCTCTCCAACCATCTTTTTTCTTTTTTTTAAAGTGTCATATAAAGAATACTTCTGTCTACCTTTAAGACACAAAATTTGTAATTGTATTCGAAGGCAACAAACTGCAGATTTCTCCTACACCAAATTGTGAATAATGTACATACAATCCAAAGGCAAAATTCCTTTGGTTTGTAATATCGAGTATCTGAAATAGACTCTGAAAACAATAGTTGCTGCTTTTTAGTTTTATTCCAGGAACTGACCTGATATAAAAATTTGGTTCAAGAGTTGTGATAACAAAGTTGTTTCCTTCAAGGCTCCAAAGAGCCTATCCTAGATGTTTTCATAAATATTAAAAGAAATCTGGGTGTTTTTATCTTTCCTTTATTGTCTTTCTATACCATAAACAGCAACAACCAGATTGAGAAAAACACTTATAATAAATAACTTATTTGATGAGTTTCCCATTTAAAAAAATAAAAAGCTTTGCTTTCTCTGTTCGGGTTTATACATAAATTCTTAAGCCAAGCTTATTAGCACAGGTGCTTTCCAGTAGGATATCAAATATCATAACTAAATATCTACTCTATGTACTTTATGCTCTGCCCCTTTTGCTGCAAGAAGTGGCAGGAATGTGATATGCTTTCCACAAAAGTGTTTGGCTTTACTATGCACTGCTATTTTCCAGTTTGAGCACAGCGTCTCTGGCTTATAATTTCGAAGTCAAACAAATGATACACACTGAATGGAAATTTGGGAGATCTGTGGTGAGCTTGAGCTCTAAAATCACAGATTATATGGTTTCCCTGAACTGCATACCTCTTTATATGAGCAGATTTGTCTCCTGGAAATGTCACTCTTTAGATGTAAGCACTGCACGACACAGCACCGACACCTGCTTGTAGCATCACCTCTTCAGAGCTGGTCTTGCAAGAGAGTTACAAACCATGCCTTTACAGAAGAGTAGCTGCTTCATATATCTTTTCCAATGGAGAAAAAAGCCCACTGTATTTTCCTCTCCCAAGTCTTCCATCATTACCATTTCCACAGATGGACAGTAATTCTACCGTTGTAAGAATGGCAGCTAAAATCCCTGCAACAGCAGAGCTGCATTGGCTGCATGACTGAGGGTAGAACTAAAGCTTTTCCCACTGGGCCTCTCTCACTTCTGTTAATAAAGCAAACATGTAGCTTCTGCTTGCTTTTGTGGTTATCCCAAATCCTCACCAAATACAGCTGTGAGTGCAAAAAATCAATAACTATATTTTCGTCCATATTTGCTCTGTTACACAGAGCAGGTGGCACAAAGGATACTGGATACTGCCACAATCTGTGTCTCCACATTTCTTTTACGCACATCATTCCTTACAGTATATAAATACCCCATCCCATACTTTTTCCAATAAGTAGCAAAAAAGAGCATCCAAAGCATAGCAACTATTTGCAGCCATTTGCTCCTCAACCCACTAGTGAAGCTTGTCCTGGGGATCGTTTGCAAGTGCAGACCCAAGACAAAGGACAAGAAAGTTCTAATATGCAAAAACATGGGTTATTGGAGACACTATTTACAGGACATCAACCCCTTTGAACAGACACAAGCATAGCCCTGATATCCTTTTCCTGCAGTTGGGCACAAGGAAATTGAAGAGAACCATACAACTTTTAGTAAGTGTGGCATAAACACAAACCAGACAAAATTTGGCTTTAATTATGCCCACCAGATCTAAACATTGGTTTTAGGTAATCTGGAAAGTACTAATATATGAAGATGTCACACTGCCTCTCACATGAAAACAAAAGAGACAGGATACTCGATAAAGTCCACGTTTGACATTTTACAACATGTCTGAGGGACATAAAATTTCTCCTTCTGCCCATCAGATTCCCACCTGCATTGACAAGATTCTGCACATTGTGCTACAACATCATTCCTCATAGTTCACACATTTCACATTTTCTATGGATCATTTCAAAGGAGACATTCAACATGGTATGGAGAAAATGTCCCAGTGAAGAAACAGTACAGCAGGAATCTGATATATTGCTCATATTCTCCATGGTAACAAACCAAAATGCTGGAAATATGAGGAGAGCAAAGATCTGATGGTTTCTCAGCTGGAGACACACATGATTCCAAGAAATATGATCAAATACTTTTTTTTCTTTTTCAGGCTATTTGTACATTTTGTCATAGTTGTTTCAAAAATTGCATTTAAGCCCAGTGTTACACAGTCAGTGCTTCTTGCTGTTCCCCAGGGCCGCTCAGGATGCCCATGCTTATTTGTTGTTCATTAATAAAAAGCAAAAGGAATTATTATTTCCACCCTACAGTGCCTTGCAAACAGCTCAACCGGCTTTAAATTGCACTAAAACTCCTGAACTTCCTGCTGTAACTAAGTGCTTCCCTGCTGCAGAATTTTACTTTAATGCCCAGATCAAACACTTCCTGGCCACAAAACAAATTCTTTTTGACATTATATATGTTTTATATTCTCATACATAATTGCTTATACTGACTATTCAGGCTAAGAGCTAATACGAACTTAAAAATCTTGGGTGATACAGTGGTATTATAGCAATTTTCTTATTATTTTTTATTATTTATTTACTGTAAGCAAAAAAGTTGATAAATCCCTCTCACGGATAAATAATATATTTCATAACTTAGAATCACATTTATCAGAGTTATATTAGCTGCTTTACTATTACAAGTACAGATTTATCAGCGTTTTAATTGACTACTTTCAGTTGTTCACACTAAGCTTTACTCATGGGTAGTTTGTGTGTTTGTTTTTTTAAACAGCACATTCCACTACCACAGGCCTTTTTTAAACAACAGCCTTTTAGTTACTGTTATCTTTTACTGAATTAATTTGATAAATTAGAACTTTGTATTGATAAAGGTCTGAGTTGAGTTTTATAAATTCATCTTCACTTATTGTATTCATATTTACATTAACAAACATATTGATCTGGGTTTCTACCTGGAGGCACTGCTCCTTGCAGCACTGTCTTATCAATTCCAAAGCTAAACCAACTCATCAAAACACTCCAACACTATCAGAAAGCCATAGCCCAGTTAGTGGATATTATTTCTTGTAAAGGTATCTACTGTTTGCATTCAAGTGACAGTCAAAGAAAGTTTCTTCAGCCACCATCTAGTACTGCTTGCTGCTCCAACCCAAGATGAAAAATTGTGCTGGTTCTAGCACAAGTGACTTAGTTTTCTTCAAGTAGCTGATATGGGGCTTTTCCTTGGGATCGTGCTGAAAACAGTGTTGATTATACAGAGATATTGTTGTTATTGCTGAGTTTTATTTTGTTACTGCTGTGCTTACACATAGGTCAAGGCCATTTCTGCTTCTCATCCCAACCCACCAGTGAGGATGCTGGGGTGGGCAGAAGAAGTTGTGAGGGGACACAGCTGGGATATCTGACCCCAGCTGACCACAGGAATATCCCTTCCAATGTGGCATCATATATTTCCCATATAAAGCTGGGGGGAAAAGGAGGAAGGAGGGAATGTTCTGAGTGATGGTGTTTGTCTTCCCAAGTCACCATTACACCTGATGGAGCCCGTCTGTCCTGGAAATGACTGAACACCTGCCTGCCCATGGGAAGTGGTAAATGAATTCCTTGTTTTGTTTTGCTTGCACATAAGGCTTTTGCTTTACTTTTTAAAATGTCTTTGTCTCAATGCACAACTTTTATAACTTTTACTTTTCTGATTCTTTTCCCCATCCCACCAGGGGGGAGCGAGTAGAGTGGCTGTGTGGAGCTGAGTTTCTGGGATTGAGCCATGACATGTGCCCCACGTGGGTCTCAAAGGGTTTGAGATAATTACAGATTTGATTGGAATGTGCTAGATGGAATTTATAGCTGTTACTGCTGTTTAGCTATTAATCAGCAGGCTTCTGTGTTTGCCATGGGGCTTGCTTCCCTTACTGTTTATTAGAGTCTAGTGCTCATTAGTAGCTACTTTCTGCTTTCGCTGCTTGCTGTACTGCTTATCATCCAACTCTGCTGTGCTGGGAATAGTTTGATAACAGCAATGGCCATGTGCCTGGGCTGGCAAATGGCCAGGGCATTGCTGCTGCTCCTGTGCTACTCTACTGGACAGGCTTGAACTCCAGTGTGAACTCCAGTTGAAGGGGCTGTGACCTGTAGATGAGTCCACGTAGCAAAAGGACACCTCGAAGTGTCTGTGGGCTCAGCCCATGCCAGAGCAGGTACATCTCAAAGTGCCTGTGGCCATTGTTGCCTCTGTACACAGCTGGTGCACCTTTGGAAGGGATTGAGGCCCCAGGATAAGTCCACACTCGAGAAAATACACCTTGAAGCATCTATGGCTATGCATGAGGTCACACTGAAGTATGTCAAAGCACGTGGCCATGGTCAAGCCCCTGACAGAGCAGGTACATGCCTGAAGAAACTGCAGCTGTGGGTAAGGCAGGAGCAAGTTTACTTCTGAAAGGACTGTGGGTAAGGCCACGCTGGAGTGAGTGGCTATGTGGGGTTACATTGTTGTTGGGGGTTAAGCCATAATAAGTAGCCACATGAACTTTTCTGCCACTATATCTGCACATTCCTGCAAAAGCCCATGCAACAAAAGAATTAAGCAAGGTAGAATTTAGCTTCTAGGTCCCTGAGTTGGCTTCAGCTTCTCAGCTACCATGTAAGCCTTCAAAACATGAAATAAACGTTGCTGAAACTACTCCCTTAGGGTTTGGTTTCAATACTCTGTCTTCCTGTTCCCATGATTAGCGCTAAAGGATAACATGCAATACCAAATCTCTAAAAAACTAGAATACCTTACCCCTCACCACATGACAAAACTACTGTATGGTAGCTATATACAACCTAGTTCAATTTCTGACGTTAAATTGAAATCATTGTCATAATTTTAGATATAATTAATATCACTTTAAAATACAGTACAACCAGAAATAATATTGACTTTGAATCTCTTCCTTATTTCTGCAGATAAAATTAGTCTTTAGAGCCATTTGCACAATCTTGCATATCTATTCACCATCCCGGCCAGCAGCTGGAGACAAAGGCAGGGAAAATTCAAACATCATGTTCAGTGTTTACAACTTTCTTCTGTTGAGCAACTACAATATGTCTTTTTACTTGCTGAAAAACTCTAGTTCAAGAGTATGTATATGATATATTAACTCCCATCTAACACTTCTCTAATGACCTAGCAACTCCTTTTCATTACTGATAAGCATCTAAGAGAAAGCGCTTCACTGTCTTTCTATAGATTTATCCAATAGTGTTTGATTAAAACAGACATTTCAGAGATGTTTAAGAAGGGAAATTTTCATTTATTTTCAATTAAATTCTTTTTTTCTAGGAGTATACTTTCTAATGATTCTTAAATTTAAAATCACATGAAATATGGTAATACAGGCCTTTCAACCTTTAGAGGTTCTAACTTGGGAATAAAATGGGAGCCAATAACCCAAATTTGCAGTGGGATGTCAAATGATGCCCTAGATACTGCCAATTTCTCTTTTCTGGTACCAAGTTTCATCCTAATAGTTCCTCCTTGTGTGTGAACTCATTATCTGGCCCTCAAACATTGTTCATTGCAAATATCTGCAAAGTTTTTATCATATTCACTATTTTTACAGTTGTGTCATCATTGAATTCCACACTTTATATCTAGTCACTATATCTTTAACACCTATATTTTAGAGTAGGGCCTCTAAACTAACGACCTTCAGGCTCTTAAAATTATGGAAACTCATCAAAAGCAGAAGGATTATCTGAACTTCCTTAAGGATGTCTCTACAAGAGAAGTAGAGAGCTTTGAATTTAATAGAAGCTTTCTATAATAAAGGAAGAAATAGCTCCTACATAGCTCACTCTCAGAAGCATAAATTAATAGCTCTATTCAATTTGTCTCTTAGTGTACTGCACACATACAACATAAAAAGTAACTCTTTGCAAATGTGCTTAAAAAGAATAGTTTAGGCATTTCATACTGCAACCTTACCATCTCGCCTGTTGAGCTTTGCAAAGCTGGGACTGTGGGTACTGGAGAGCTCAGAGGAACTGGTAAGGGCTGTTGAAGGTAAGGGAGATATCAACGCATCATCACAATTATCTAAAAAAAAAGCAAAAAACAAAACACAGAGGTCATTGTATGAGCAACACATATGTCAACTTGTGCTATCTCCAAGTGGTGTTTGTTTCTGCTTAGTGGACAGAGACTGGAGTCAGAGCACAGTTGTGTTTGAGTCCTTGTGAGACTGAAATTTAACCTCCAGAATGACAGTCTGGCGGGACAGCAACTGATTGAGAGCTGTTGTTAAGACATTGAATACTTCAGAAGCTGAAAAATATTTTCCTTTCAATTAATGAAATTTGTAGTCTACACTGCAGTTAGAGGGTAATGACTTATTGCAAAAGCCACTGGAAAAGTTCAGCAATGCCCTGGCAGACTTTAGAGGACAACCCAGGTGGTGTGTTCAGTAAAGTTTTTCCACAAAACAGGTATGTAATGTAGAAGTTAAAACTTCACTATTTCTGTGTAGAACTGACACACAGAGACATGCCACCTGGCCTTTTGCAACACGTAAAAGTGTGTCCCGCACTTCACAAGAGTCACATGCTGCACTGTGATCACAAAACCTGAACATTTCTTCCCCAAGTTCACACACAGATGCACAGTGAAATTAGTCTTGTTCATTCACATGAGTAGCTTCTATGTCTCTCCCCTCTTTCTTTTACATCTACATGAGGACAGATGGGCTAGGCTAACATTCAAGTTGAATCTTTGATCCCATAATATTTGAATAAAGATGGAATTAAGTAGAGTAAGTTTCCTCATTACAATGCTGTCACATACACACTCAAGAACATAACATGGGGTTTCAGCAGGTAATAATAATAATAAACCCCTCTCATTTTTAATTGAATATCCCATAGAGCGAAACATGGATCTAATTACTGGAAAAATCCTACAGGTCAGCAGAATCTCGGGTCACTAAAGTGTTCTCTCACTCAGAGTGTAAATATGCAACTTACAAGGATTGGGAAAGCAGGGGATGGGAGAAAGGGAAAAGAAATAATCCATTCATGATATTTCAGGGCTACAAAAGACCAAAAATAAAAGCAAAACTTGCTTTATGGTTATGACAACAAATTTAGAATTTCTTAAACTAGGTGATACCTTTTCCGTAATGAGCCAGATTATGCTAGAATATTTCTCATCCCTTTTACAACGACTTTAAAACAGTACAGATATTTTTGTAATCAAAATCCAGCTCTATATGGGAGACAATCAGTGTAATCCATATAATTCATATCAGTGTATTGAATGATGGATATCAAAAGCAAACTTCTGTACAGAACCTTTTCCACCTCTTTGATTACCAAGAGCAAAAAAGCCTAATGAGATCTGCAAGTTAGACAAATTAGGGACAAGTGTGCCACCAATGTTGTAGCCATGAGGATAATTAGCCAACAAAACAAGTTACCATGGTCCTGAGTAAATTCTCTATGACTTGTACCCTTTGAATTGCAAAGAGAACTTCTGACTGCAATGCAGAAAGGTCTGGGGAGGGCTGGTCTCCTGGTACACCATGAGATCATGCCTTAAATGTTCTATTTGGACTTTAAAAAAAAGGGACCACTAAATTAAAATAAGGGTCTTAAATTCATTGTCACTTGCAACCTGAACAGAGACTTCAGCAAAAATCTCAAATGGTGAGTATATCAGGGCACTGAATTCACCCAAATTTCTGCATTCTTTAAAAACCAACAGAGGGAGTTGGAACCTCTCAAAAGAAAGTTCAAAGTCTTAGCGACAGACCTACATGACTATTCAGCAACACTTAAAATGTGAAGCTGGAAATAACTGAATGTAGAGATTTCATTTTAAATAGTGTTTAGACTGCTGGCTCTCTTCAATCCCCTGTGGTTACTTCTGGACCACAAGAGAACTCAGCACATCAGCCTGTGCTCCACAGTTGCTCATGGCAAGAGTCTCAGTGACAGTCTCTGGGTTCTCACTGTTCTCCAAAGGTAGGATTGGATGCCTGTGGGACACTGAGCGTCTCAGCATCGCAGCAAGAGTAAACAATTTCAGAGCAACACATTTAAGGTTTTCCCTGGGATCTCTGGAGGCTCTAGCCTGAAAACTGACAATTAGTTCTACCTACCAGATGCTTTGTCTACGTTTCCACATCCTTTGTTTTTGTCCCTATACACACATACCTGGATCTTTGCTGCTGTTGCACTACAACACCATTTTCACACCAAATTCTAGGATCCCTATTTTTTTTTCTTCTACAAAAGAAAGGGAGGAAAGGAAGAAAAAACAGACCCACTACATCTAGAAATTCTTCTCACAAATAATATCTAACTATGTAAACACGTTAAGTTTAATGCTTCAGCATTTAGGACAGTGTTAAAAATTTGATGATAGTTCTGAGAGCACCAGGACTAATGTAGTCCAACTTCCAAGAGATAAGAGAGTAACGATTGATTGACTCCAAGCTTGCAGGAATTTCCTCCAAGTGAAGTTTATTTTTTAATGGATACTCTGACAAGATGCAAGATCACTCTTCTGCCCTTCCCTCAGTCAAAACTAAACTTGCAACACCAGAGGTTGCACCGACAGCTCTACATGCACAGACCAACAGTGCAGGACATGGCACAGTTTTTGCATGCCAAATGAAATTTTAAAGTACAGTATAGTAAAGAGCTTGGGATGCTTCAGTCCCCTTGTACATGCACAACAATCCAGATCACATGCAGAACAGCTCTGATGCAACCCTTGTTGGAGACCATACATGTACAAACGGTATAGATCTGAGATTGATATTTCTTTGTAAACTTAGCTGAAACAGATTTCAAAAAGGTGGAATATGCACACAGTGAGGGTCATCCCATTGGCCCTGCTTCCATGAGGAGGCAGTATTGAAAAACAAACAAACAAGATTAGAAAACTCTCACAGCAAGGTTGTTATTATCATATTTCATTTTGTGATGGGCGCAGACAAGAAAGAGATGAGACATTTTGTGCTTACGCAAGATCAGAAAAGATCTATGGTAAAACCAAAAGCAAAGCCAATGTATCCTGATTCCCACCATATAATCCCAGCACACACATTTCAAGAGACTTTGTCTCCCCCACTTTGTGTGACAGAAAAAAGCTATTATGGCAGGTGCTCCCATATTTATAGTTCGTGACCTATAGTTCTTTTCACTTTGGAAGTCTGCCTGTTAGAACAGGAATTTTGCTTCTTTGAGTCAACTGCATTATATGTCTGTTAAAAATGTCGGTTTTAACAATGAAAAAATCTACACTACAGAATTTAAAACATCTGGATGCTCATGAAAGAGCATTTACTAGCCAGTTTTGTCTCCTGTGTTTCTTTGTCAACAAGACAATTAGCAAAGAAATAATGACAAAGGTCTAATTGTATCTATAAGCCTTCATGCAAATAACATAATAATACAGATGTTTACTTGCATTTGAGAAAAGGCTGATGACCTTGAATATGTTGACTTCTGAGAAAAAAGCAATTATGGAAAGCATTTAGAGTATGGTGTATTACTAGAACTTTCATAAGCAATCTTGCTTTAGAAATGAAGAAAAATATTTACCTTTATCAACTTGTTTTTTCTGATTTTTATTCACTAATGATTTTTATAATAATGATAAATTAACAAAAAGCAAAGGAGAAATTCATCAACCTGTTATGAAGCTGTTTTATTGATCAGTTTTGACTCCTTTCTTGTAGCTTTAATTGCCTTCCAAATAAAAACAAGGAAATCTTTTCTCCCTCTTTCCCCACATATTTTAATTTAAGAGAAATTTTTTCAGACAAAACCACAAATATAATTTTTATCAGTTCAAAAGCATCTAAGTAAGATAACTAACTCTTAGGCTCCTTCAAAACATGCCAGATAATACCAGCTTTGGCGATTAGTACACAAAACAGAACTTCAGAAAAGGCCTTTTTACCCAAATATCTGAATAAGCTCTGTATTTTGTGAAAGTGTGGTGGTTTGAGACACTCAAAAATCCAATTTCTAAGTCCAAGTCCCCCTCCCACAGTTTGTTTCAGTGTGAGAGGGTTTTTCCAGACATAACACAACTCAGTATGGGGGAAGGGAATTATATTACAGTTTATTACTTACACAAATAAATACTATAATACATTATATACACAATTCTAACCATCTTTTCTATGGTAAAGCAATATTTTTACATTAGATCAAATCTCTCCTTTCCCTCCAATAAAAGTTGAGAAGGGAAGAAGAAAAGATCCTTTCCACTTTCAGGGCAGCAGTGTCTCTTCTCTTCAAAGCAGCAGTCGTAGCTGGAGTTATCATAGCTGGAATCTCTCTCTCTATTACAACACAAGGGGTCTTCTCTCACTCCTTGTCCCTTCAGCTCCAGCCAAAGGTCTCTTTCCCATGGACTGTGATAACTGGGACAAAGGCTCACCTCACCACGTCATATCACAAAGTGCAGGGCATCTTTTGACAGTCCCTTCCTCAGAGGATCCAAGCTCCTCCTGAGTCAGAATGTTTAGGGCAGCTCTCAGTTCAGTCTTTGCCCCAACCGTTCTACCAGAGCTCCTTTGCTCTGTCTCAGCTGTCAACATGGCAGCAGTGGGGGGGCAAGGCCACTTCTCCCGCGTTCCTTCTGCCCATCCTGATCCAGCTTCAGAACATCTCTGAGTTTCTTAGCTCCTCTCTCCGGTGCTGCTGCATTTCAGGACTCCCTTCAAATGAAAGTCCACCCCCTCCTTCTAAGAGGGGTCTCCAAGGGTTTTGGGAAAGTAATTCAGTCTTACCCCAAAACAGTCTTTACTGAGTTTTCTCTGCTCTGTTGCCAGTTCTCTCTCCTGCAGGACATCTCTGCGTCTCTCAGCCTGGCTATGTGCCATCTCTGCTGCTTGTTATCTCTTTTGGCTCTCGGCCACAGTTCTTTGTTCAGTGCTGCTCCACCACCGTTTTCAGTGTTTCTGGCTGTCCACTCACAGCAAGGAAATTTCCTCCAGCTCTTAGCTACAGTACTTGGCCCAGTTTAACAGTTCCAGGTTCCTGCAGTCCCCAGCCGGGCTCCTGGCTCCTCTCTCCTCATGGTCTCAAACTATGGCTGCCTCTCTTCCAACTACGTCATCTCCCTTCTTTTCCGGCCTGTTGCAATATGTTGATTTTCACAGTAGTGAAATGTAGCTTCTGATTGGGCCCTACACCAAGTATACCACCTCCTTGGGAGTTACCACTTTCTAACTCCAGGGGAAAACACTTTTTTTATCCCACGACAGAAAGCCTTTGACATCTGTGATAAGTATAAAAAAAAAATCACTGAGAAAAATGTATACAAGTCCTAGAGAGAGGATTTCAAATGCTTCTGAAGAATAACAGGTTTCTGAAATATAGATAACATATTACCAAAACTGAGTTTGCATAGAAATCAGAGATTCACACCAACTTTACTAGTTCTTGTAGTACATGTTTTAACTTGGTGTTGGTAGGCATGGCACGATCCAGTCTATAACCTTCTTCAAGGCTGACCCAGCATTCATTCACAGTAGTTGGTATAAATTTAGAAAATTTCTGATTAGTGGACACTGAAGATATTTAGAAAATCATAAACCCCAGAAACCCATCATAATGACAATAATGTTTCTTACAGTGTGTCCCTTGAAGAGGATCTATCCCTGGCACACAGGCAGGTTCATTACCAGCCACAAGTGAGATGTCTTTACAAAAGCTTTGATGAAGAGGACACAATTAGTGAAAGATTACTAATCCCCAGGCTTCACAGATCCCCCATACATCAGATTTTAACTGCTTTTAGTAGTACCGTACCGTCACCAAGACAAATGTGCAGAAAATATTTGACTGCGAGGTTTTTACATGGTAGTATACTTTTAGTCATGAACTCCTACCATTATGATAAATAATTACTTACCATACTGATACTTACAGCAACAATCTCATATCACCATCAATGGAAAGTATTTGTCAAGCCACAGTAAGACTCAGGTCTGTGGTGCAGCTACTCTATTAGTGATCATAAGCATCATGAATTAATTACAAATGCTGTGACAGCAGTACCCAGAGTAAGAATATGAGACTAGTATCACCCAACAATGCAGTTGAAGGAAGTTTGGGGAACAGAATATAGCATGCAAACTATTAACAAAGCCAAAATTGCCTCCTCTCTACAAAATATACAAATTGAAGAAGATGAAGAAGAAGGGAAAATTATAACCCAGAGACTGGTGTGGTTAGGTCTCGCAGTGGAGTCCAAAAGACAAATTCAGAAGATAGTAAGTGACATGCCTCCTGCACCATCCTGAGGTAATAAAAGGCTTTTTAAGGGATGATAATGGCTTCCTGTAGGTGCTCTTCTTCAAGTACACAGGGTCTGGCATGTCACTGCTCTCATACAGATACAAGTGGTGTAGTGACGACAGGAGTACTTGTGACCAGCTGTGCAAACCCTTGCCTGAACTGTGATTCCTGAACTTCAAAGGTAGTTTAACGAGGGCTTCACAAAAATCACACACACCTTTTGCCACTGTTAACTATTTAAATACAGATATATCCATTTTATAGTAGACATGAAGGAGATTTCAGGGTAAACCAGAGGCCTTGTAGCTTGCTCTTAGAGATCTCACTTGGAACTTAAAGATATTTTATTTGAGACTTCTGTTGCCAAGATATAATTTTATTCATTATTAAAATACCAGTAGAGTTACAGATGGTACTGAAGTTAAATTGTGTGCATCATTTTGATTGCAATTGTAAATTGTGTCTGTACTGGGATTTGAAGTTGAAAAGATTCACTGGTATTTATAGGCTAGATAAAATTCCTCTTAGCATTACCCACTTAATGACATACTTTGTTTTAAAGACATAAACCATGCATTTTGTACTATGCCTCTAACAGTCCTCAGGAGTGACGACTGATGCTTTTCACTTCATCTGTTTTTCTCCTGCCTTCTGTAGCTGCAATTCTCATTTGAAAATACAAGAAATACATACTTGGACTTACTGCAGAAATTAACCTTCACTATTATAGTCCAACGAGATATAAGTGTATGGGACAAGTAGGAGCTTCTGTGAGTGCTAAAAAAACACACACACAAAAGACACAGACAGTGCAGTAACATGGAGTATGGCTACATGTTTGGAAGAGATTATCTCTGTATCAACAGTCCCCACAAAAAAATCTCACCAGGACTACCACGTACTACTAGGTTCTACTACCATTTTTACTACCATGAATATCTTAATATCTTAGTAAATGATTTTTGAAAACATGAGAGAAAAACAACAATAAACAAACAAACAATCAAACCCCTTGTTCTTCTCTAAAAAGAAATTCCTTTTTTCCTCCTTTTTTTTTCCCTAGAGACTGGCTACATGAACATGCACAGATGTGAACTCCATCTGTTGGCTGAAAGGCATGGCATATTTTTCGAGATATAAGACACTAGAGAAAGTACTTAACACCACAACATTCCTTTCTCTTTTCTTGCTGTACTGCAAATAAATATCAGTAGTTAAGCTAATCATGAACTCTTCCTAGGTGACTGTAAATTACGTAAGTATTCTTTCATACGCCTGTAAAGGCATAAAATTATTATTCAATCAGTGCATTACAGAGTATCTTTTATGATACAGTGTGTACACATAACCTTGTCTCACAAAAAGTGGTCAAGTCTAATTTTGAAAACCTCAAGGGGCTCTCATAACACTGATTCAATAGTGGGTCTTATTTTTTTACTGAAACAAGCATGTCTGCCATGTAACTCCTACTCACAATAGTAAGTAGGAATAGAATTTGAAGAACAGAGAGGCCACATGACACTTGGGTTCAAAATGTGAATTTCAAACAACCATCAATGCAACTCCAGTAGACTAATATGCAGAAACAATTCTTGTTTTGAGAGGGTGAAAGAACATCAGGCTAAGCCAACTACAAACAAAAATTAGTTAAAGAAAAGTGGTCTGAATTTTAAGGAACAAATATTCTAAGAATCCAGTTCTGTCACAGTCCGTGTCATTTAGTTGAGTCATAATGTCTGCAGCCACAAAATGAAGATACTCATCACTTTATCTTATACTATATGCTTTTCATTATATCAGAGTCTCTTTGTAGAAAAGGAATGTGATGTTTCCAATGAACAGCAAATCCATCACAGAAATCCACTGAATAAGAGGATAGTCTGATATCTCTACAATTACTGAAATCACTCATATGGAAAATAAAAAAAGACCACAACAAAAGGATGTGCTGACTCTGCCTTTCAACATTCATATTCCAATGAACAACCTGCAAAAGCATATCATTGTCCAAAGCCGTGATTTACTCTCAGCGGTTATAACAGCAGTTGTCAGGGTTTCTTACTACTTCCTTCTCAGAATATAATGCTTCTTGTGCCTATTTGGCTCTCCCTTCAACATTTCTGAGATCCTGTTAATATTAGAGCGCTTTGGTCTTTGACCCGAGAGCAGAAAGCTACAAAGCTGACCCAGCGAATGGAACAGGTTTTATACCTGAAGTTTGCCCTTTTGACATGTATTACACTTCAGGGAACAGACGGCATAAATCCCTTCATACAATAGCAGAAAAATGTATCCAAAGATTACCCTTCTGTACAGGAAAACACAGGCAAGAGATTTTGTCAGAACAGGGCAGTTTTTGCTGAGCTATTTAAGAAAACCATGCAAGAACTTTTCTATGGCCTTTTCTACAATCCTTTTCCATGGCCACACAGGATCACATCAACATAAGGATCTTTTTTATCCTAGCCTACATGAGATTTGTTACTCGTGCATTTCAAATAAAGTTTGAAAGTTTATATACTCCAAAGATCAAGACTGCCTTTTAGCATTTCAGAAGTTATAGCAGTGCTCACTAAAACAGAAACTCAATCCCCTTCAGAAGCATCAGACTTTGCTACAAGCATGGTCTGTTCACCACAGGTCATCACTGAAGGAGATCAGGGCTCCATCAATTAAACTATTCCAAAAAACAGAATGGCATTTGCCTTAAAATACGGTAATACAACAAAAACAACACTCAATTTTCAGGGAAAAAAATGCTAATGTGTGTGCACCCATCATCAAGGCTGCCAGGATCATTATTAGAAGAAAAATACAGAAATCATCAGAGCCAGTTGGCCTGAGTTCTGTAGGCATTTACCGACAGAAAATTAAAATGCAGAGGGATACAGAAGATTTTTTGATGATGTTACTCAGTGTTAAGATTGTTCAGGAATTCTCTAGTGAAGCAGTTTTTCCAAGTTGTATAAATACAATTTTTTAAATGGAATGTAAATAGCTGTTTCACTGAGAATCAAGTTTATTGGGAAAGAAAAAAAAAACCAAAAACAAAAACCAAAAACATACCAAGCAGTAGAGAAATAAAGAAAAGCTTTCTGCATAACAGCAGCAGCACCTAGGTTATCATGCTGACTAAAACATGAAAACCAGTTTGAGAATGACAAGTGCTTTATGTGCAAGTGGGGGGAGCCAACCATCTCAGGTAGTTTAACACAACTGGTGAAAAAATAATCCATTTTCTAATCCAATTTGGAAAAAGAATAGCTTCAACAATCTAAGTAGAGCCATTATATCATCTACCACCTTATATTCAGCTGAATGAGACAGAAACATAGTTTGACTACCTGGAATCATAGAATAGAATCATAGAATCACTAAGGTTGGAAAAGACCTTCAAGACCACGGAGCGCAACCTTTGACCAAACACCACCACATCAACTAAACCATAGCAGTAAGTGCCATGTCCAGTCATTTCTTGAACAATTCCAGGGATGATGACTCTACTACTTAGCTGGGCAGCCCATTCCAACGCTTAACCAACATGCCAGTGAAGAAATTCCTCCTGATGTCCAACCTGAAACTCCCCTGGCACAGCTTGAGGCCATTTCCTCTTTTCCTGCCACTGGTTCCCTGGGAGAAGAGGCTGAGCCCTACATGGCTGTAACTTCCTTTCAGGTAGTTGTAGAGAGCAATAATGTCCCCCCTTGAGCCTCCTTTTCTCCAGACTGAACACCACAGCTCCCTCAGCCACTCCTCATATGATTTACTCTCTGGGCTCTTCCCCAGCTTTGCTGCCCTTCTCTGGACATACTCCAGAACCTCAATGTCCTTCTTGTAGTGAGGGGCCCAAAAGTGAATGCAGGATTTGACGTGTGGGTCACTGCCCTAGTCCTGCTGGCCATGCTATTTTTGGTGCCGTTGGCCTTCTTGGCCACCTGGGCACACACTGGTTCATGTTCAGCTGCTGTCAACCAACACCCCCAGGTCTTTTGGCACTGGGATGCTTTCCAGAAAGATTTTTCTGCTCTGGTTCCTATGGATCTCTATGGAAAAGGGCTCATTTATACAGGTAGACCTTGCAAAGACTTTCAGACAATGCCATATCTTTGTCTGGTAAGGTTATACTGTGCACATCTAAATTTACAGCTGCTATATCTAAGCAAACAACAGAGGCAGCTAGAAAGGTGTGGAATGCTGATGAATTTCACAGGCATGCCCAGGTAACAATGAACAGCAATTTAAAAGTTGTCAATAACCAAGAGGTTGCCCCCTGAATTTTCAAATCAATCATGATCAAATGAATTCAATTTTTATTTTCCCTTTGAATCATAGTGAACTCATGGATAAAACTGATTAAAAGGGAAAGAACAGACAGCATGCTTTCTGTTTGGAGGGGTTCACCAAACGTTTTCTGTTTGGAAGAGAGCCTCTTCAAATTGTAACATGCAGGATAGCACACTGAAAAGCAATTATAACTCTGAGAATTTCAGTGCATCCCATAAGGCTGAGAGAATGTTCAATTTGCAGGCTGTGAGCAGGGATTAACAGAGATGAAGGTAGCAGTAAGTGCCCATGTACCGTTGCATTTAAATGTAATGTCATTTCAAGGGATGATAAGTAATCATTTCATGTCTCAATAACCTGCAACAAAAATGCCCTATTTAGCCCCAAACCACCAATTTTTAAGACTTTTCTATGCAAGTAAATGGTTTAGATAAGAGACTGGGTTGAAAAAAGTTCAGAATTCCCATTCTAAAGCAAGGTGAACGCAGCTTTGATGTCAGCTTGAAGATGAAAATTTTCTTCCAGGCGTTTCTTAGGACAGCATGTTCCTTCTTCATCAGTCACAGTAGCACTTTTAGTGTCAAAGGAGAAAAGAAATTTACAGATCTCTTAGATCTAACACGATAGGAAGCAAGTAAGACAGTTTATAAACAAATTTTTCTAACTAACTGTGATTATTTTGGGAATCAGTACTGAGATCCTGATGCTATAGTCTTTTTTACAAGTTTATGTAACTTTAGACTATAATCCCAAGCTTTGAACAAGATTCATGGCACTGTATGACCACAGTCCTCAGCCTTTACACGAACATAATTCTGGTCTATGACTTAGACTCACTTCAGCATCTCTGTCACTGAATTTTCCTTTAAAGTGAAAAGTATTTCATAACCCTCTGCAAAACTTCCATCACCCACTGACATTATGTAAGATGTACTAGAAGAGTCTCCCAAATGTGACAATAGAAGACACCCCAGTAAGCAGTCAGAAGACTGTGTCACACCATGAGTGTGGTGGCAGCATCATCTTTCCCAGAGATGTCCTATCCATCACCTCAAATACAACCCCAGAACTGTTAGGAAAGATTTGTGGTCCAGATACTTAACAGGTACAGGTGTATTTTAATCACCAGTTCAGTTACAGACCCATTCAGGATTTGAGTCTTGCTGAGGTCAGTTTTTCAAATGCATTATTTCCTGCCTTTATTTTTAGGACAACACCAGTTTGAGGAAAAGGTGCTTCTCACTCTTGTAGCAAGTAAGGATGAGAGCTATGCAACTGCTTGATGATACAGAGGTGTGTGGATGAAAACAGAGAGCTACTGAGGGCCCACAGGGACTACCAATGCAGAAACAGTATCTTCATTCAATAATGATGCTTTAGAGAATAGATATGCCCAAGAAGATCCATTAAAATGGATAATATTTATATTATCTATTATTAATAGACTCAGCATACACGTTCCCGTTACCAACATTAATGATGCTTTTTAATTCAGTATCCAGAAAAATCTGGAATGCCTTTGACAATTCCAAAGAATGTGATTTTCTTCCTTAGTGGAAATTTGAGAAGCCAGCTAGAGTGATGGTGTCAAGGCCATAGTTGTCATATCTGGTTAGTGACTCACTTAGTCCTTTTCAAAATCAACTTGCAGTTTAATGTGCAAAGGGACAGACTAGATACAAACACATATGCTAATTATCATGATAATTTGAACCCATCTAGCGTTTTCTGCATCATTTTCAGAGACAGATAGAAAATAACTCTCCTGGATTTAACACAAAACATGGGAGTACTGGAGCTGGAGGAGCATACTGTCATAACCTACGTGAGCACAACACAATAGAAAAAGAAGAGAAAAAGATATAACCAGAACAAGCAGGAGTGTTCATACTAGGGTTATGCAAAACTTGCTCTGCATCAAGCTAACAGATATTAATAACAGAATTAACAAATAACAGATATAAAATGTACTGAGGATTGCAGTGCAGTATTTCTGTCACATGGGATTAAACAAAACCAGACACTATTAATTTTAAAAAACATGGTAAAATTTTGAGCAATTAAAAAAACAAAGGGGGGAATTTCAACAAGATGGTAGTTTTGATTTAAAGTATTGATTTAAACGCCAGCAGAACTCTAGTAGTTACCTCCTATGTGCTCTAAAGATGCCATTTTTCATCCAACAAGGAAAAGGTTAACTTTCTATCTGTAGTCCTCCTTGTGAGGAACTTTACATACAAAAAATAAAAAAGTCTGAATTAAAGAAAAAAATCAACCAACCAACCAAACTTCTGTGTTCCATTGTCCCCTTTTATAAACACTGTGCAAACCTGAGCCATCTTGCCAAAGTTTCCATGAGGAGCATTTGTAGATACAACTCTCAGATGTGGAACAATTTGGGTAATAATTTGATAACTTTATTTTCTGATATGACAAACAGACAACTCCTCCATGCTTCTTAATTGCATGTCACTTTGTTTAGACAGATCCAGCTTCTTCAATACTGAATGACAAGCTCAAATGTTTTCATATATAATAATGGTGCAATACAGACACGCTTCCTTTAGAACAAAGAAACTGTATATATTACAGGTAAAAATCTTTTAAATACGGAGAAAAGCTCAGCTGCGTATTTTCTTACTCTCTTTAAATCAAATTCAGATCCTGCTTAGATTTCTGCTGGTTCACATCCCATTTTAATACACAAACTCCCACAGGTTTTATCTCTTCAACAAAGCAATTAATAAAGCATGGCTCAAGCCATTAAAGGTTTCTTTTATGCCCCTCTCAATCCCTTGAGATAAATAGAAATTGATGTTTATTTTGAGCCTTTTGAAATCTGAATAATTTCTGCAAAGTTCTGCAGCCTTGAAAATAAAATCTAATTACCTGCAAGTGTTTGCAGATGTAAGTATAAATTTAAACTCACTCCACTATGTGGTAAGCTTTTAAAGATCAAAGAGTTACCTCTAGCCTTGAGGCTCCTTGTTTGAAAATGCACCTTAACATTTAAAGGTGTCACATTCCAAAGCCCTGCACATTGCTTTGAAAGCATACCTCTGTGGTGGAAACAGCTTCTCTTGCTACTAGCACTAATCAAAAGGACCAGGGATATACCATCAGAAGATCCATAGCCAGAGCCTCCAACCCAAGAAATGCAAAGCCCAGTCATCTCACAAGTAGTTATTTGCAGCATCCCAACTCACTACATCAGTGCAATGAAAAGGTGACAGTGATCTTTCCCTTCAATTTTGCCCTGGAGGAGTCAGCAACCAGATCTCACTCCCTTTCTTGCCAGTGAATAGAATCACTGATGAAACTCAGAATCAAAGAATGGTTGAGGTTGGAAGAGACCCCCAGAGATCATTTTGTCCAATCTCCCTGCTCAAGCAGGGTTCCCTACAGCAGCTTGCCCAAGGCAGTGTTTTGATTTATGTTTGTGTTAGTAAAGTTCTTCCTTAACCCTTATGGGCAGCAAAGTAAGGTTGAGTTTGTAGGTTCATTAAATCTATCCTATCATACGACAGAACATGGCATTCAGGAATAACAAAGTTTTTCCTGATGAGCTTCAGGTGTCCTGATGGGCTGTAGTCTGGAGAAACTCTATGAAAAGCTGCCTTCTGTATCCTACTAAGAGGAGAGCTTCAGATAAATTAATTTTCCAGGACACAAGAAAACTTTTAATATGATAGGAACGTCTCAAAAATTTTGTTTATATGATAATGTAGAGCATTAGATCAAAGAGATGATTACATGGAATTTGTCACGTGTTTCTGGGGAAGAGTCAGGGAAGCAGATCATTTTCTCTTCATCTGTATTATTCCTATCTATTTTCTATTTTCTTGAAATAGAAATCAGTTCCAAATCAGCATGCTCTGTAGTCACATTTAGGTAGGTTTGTTCATTGGAAAGACACATAGAAAACATGGAAAGATTCAGGGATACTATTAAATAATGGGGGAAGGAGGGGAGGAGGGGCATAATTTGTTTTTTAACCTCAGGATATTACAAATCTGTGAAAAAAATGAAAAAGAAACATGTCAGAAAGTTAACACCAAGGCATATTCTGTTACACTCAGTATTAACTGTATGAATCCTGTATTAGCCAAAGGATGCTGAGGTTGGACTACATGATTAGAGAACATATAAGACATTACACTTCTGCTACTATTCAAATTACTCCTTTCACCTAGATTGGTAATAAAGGGAATAATGAGGGAAAGTGTTAAAGCCCCTCCCAGCAAACCCATGAAGCTCCAGAATGACCTGAGCAGTCCCTGTCACACATTCATCCCTGGAAGGTTAAGTGGATTTTGATGAAGCCATCAGCTTTAGCTGCAAAGAGCTTGAGCCAATGCCAAATGAGGTCAAAGGGATTTTTTTCCCCTCCATTAGCTTCAATAGGCTCTGAATAAAAACCCAGTGGGCTCAAGCATGCCTACTAATTGTTAAGGGAATTAGAATTCCTGTAAATCATTCCAACTATGGTCACTTGAAACTGGAATGACAAAGGGAAATTTCATGATCCCCTGCATATCTCTGTGTGAACCACTGAACTCATGTTAAAACCATGATAATGTCTCAGAATTTAGGAATACCACCTCAGGCAACGCAAACCAGCACCTAGTACACCAGATTATTTCCTGTCCCCTTGAATTCCAGAGCAATAATTCCTCCTAAATTCAAGTGACTATTTATGTAGCCACATGAAATCCCCTAAATAACTTCTCTCAATAGTAAACCTACTTTTCACAAAAAGGTCTTGAAAGTTCATGTCTATTGGTATAAAGCAGAGACAGATTCAAAGGCCATGAGGCTATACCTTTTATGAATAACAAGTATCAAGTGATAAACTTTTATACATATGTATGTATAATATCTTATTATACATTATGTACTAATATATAATAATACATATATATAATATTTTTTAAATAAAGGTAGGCCAATTTACTGATCACATTTACAACACAGTGCAGACAAGCTGTTGCTATTTGAATTTCATGCTGAACTGTTCTTTAAACATTGGAGACCAAAATGATGCTACATAGCCTTTATTTAGCTTTTTAGTGTTTTGCCATTGCCCTGGCTAATGTTTAAATACAATCAGAGTCATGTTAGTTCATTTTAGTTTCTTGTCTGCACAAGTGTTTTCAGAACAAGTCCACATTTGTGTGACATTCACAAACACACTCTGCAGATCTCTGTCCTAGTAGGGCTATGAACAGCAATATCTGTGGGCTGCACATATGAAATCAAGCCAAGTCTAGTGAAACAAACAGGAGCAAGGCCAAGATTGTTTGCTGTTCAAGTCCTACACAGCAGCCCTAAGTGCAGTAGGGACCATGCAGGGCAGCAAATGCATACAGCAAGAGACAACTTTGGAATGGTGCTTTATAAAACATTAGGCACGCTTGCCCTTTCTCTGTTACTTTCTCCCCACATTGCAAACACGGAAATGAGGCAGAAGACAAGGTCACACAGAAATCCTTTGGGATAAGTGGGAACTGAATGGCCTCCCAGAGCCCCTCAACACTGAGCAGCTTTGCTCCCATTACTCTTTTTACTTGTTCTCACAGAATCACAAGAATAAGTCATTTGAAACTCAACAAATGCATGAAAAGTGCCAGAATTGAGTCAGGGAAAAGGACAGGGAAACTAAAGGAGAAAATTAGGAATACAAGCATTAGGAGAGTTGAGTGGGACTAATACAATGAGGAGGGGACAAGCAAGAAGAGTTATAACCTTCGACTTTTAAAAGAGCTCAGATCTGTTAGTATGGTGTTTGAATGAAGAAAAATGGAGTGCCATGAGGATTGTAGAGTAGGAGCTAATTTAGGTATGTGACTGGAGCTTAGGTTGATTAGGTCATTCACAGCCTGAAGGTTTCTGGCTGTATTAAAGCATATTCCAAACCATCCCTGCTGTGCCTCACTTCTGTTTATTTGACTAGTTCTGTTCAAGGTCCAGATTTGGCAGAGCTTCTGTTTCTCCCAATGTGCATTTCATTTCCAACCATCTGCTAAAGACTCGGAGCCTCTTCTCGAAAATTTGAAAGATTTAATGACAATTAGCTTGAAAATACTCTTTTTAATTTTATTAACAGATTGTAGAATCAAGAAAATTCACAGGGGAAAAATGTATTACATAGTATTGCCGTTCCCCATCACTAGACCTGCCTACCAAGCAGTGTGTACAAGGCACATATGGGCAGCTGAAAAGCACTTTGAATTCAGAGATACAACATTAATCCTGTAAGAATAATCACAGCAGCCAACTTGTGCTATCGTATAGTTTTACTGACTCAAATAAGACCTTGTAGAGATGCACTAAGCCATATTCAAGTCATTCAACAGAATCATGTTATTTGGTTTCAGACCCCCTACCTCTGGCCCAATCCGCTAGCTCCCCGCTCCCTCCCCAAATATCAAATTCAATAAATGTTGGAGTAAAGCATGTTCTCACACCAATGGTCTGAGACGTTTAAGTGGAATAAGACTTCATGTGGAAAGTTTCATTGCTACATGATACAAGTACTATATGGGACAACATTAATATTTTTAATAATTTAAATTAATTTTTTAAAAAGCCACTTAATAAGTTTACTTGTTTTAAGAGATCCATAAATTTATGACATTTCCATATGAGTCAAAGGCACTTGGTTTTCATTTCTTGGAAATTGAATTTCTTTTTTTAAATATAGACTGTCACTGCACAGACTCTCAGCTTCATAGTAATTCATGTCATTGGCAACTTTTAGAAACTTAACTTATACTGTTAATGCAGAAAAACAAGGCAGGCATGTAATTATGCCCTGAAAATAAAAGCTTTTGTAGGTTTTAACAGCATCTCAGGTATCAATTGAATTAATGTTACCTATCAAAACTACAAGTGGTCAGACAGGCATTACTGAGACATTATCTACTTGAGAGTGCATGTGCAACTACCTATACTTATACTTCTAAAGGAGAAATTATCTCCTTTGGTACACTATGAAGTCACAATATTTTATTTTCTTCCAAATTAGAAGAGGTATGAGGTCTTTCCCGCTGCAAGCTTGTACCCAACCCTGCCTTGTGGTCACAACAGAAGAGTACAGCTGCAGTCTATGGTCAGATGTGTGTATCACTCGGATTCCACTGTATACTCCATATGCCCAAGCCACTGGTTCTCCACAGAACCATCCAGATCAGTGAAACTCAAGTCTGTTCTCAAAAATAGTTTCTCCACAAAAATCATACAGACCCAGACTCCTCAGCTAGAACTGGAGGTCAGTCAGCTTTTCAGAAAACTTGATATACAAAAATGATCCATAGTACATCAGGAGTTCTGTTTACTTTCTAGCCCTCTGAATGATGTAATCTGGAAACTTTTGGTTTCAATAGGCTGAGGATAAAACTCAGAAGGTGAGTTACTTGTGTTCAAACAAGGTACATTTTTCAGAAACAGGCATAAAATCTTGCACACACCCCCACTTCCCAAGAAGAAGCATTTGTGCAGTGTCCCTTACTGCAAGCGCAACTCAGTATTTTTAGAAGTGCAGAGGGAGAAGGTTGGATTTTGGAGCTAATGGAAAAGTAATAGCTAATAAGCCAAGCAACTGCAGCATGAAAATATGACTGCTGTAAAATTAGCTTCTGTATTTCCATGCCAACCAGAGCGTGCTTACTCATTCATAATTAAGCTTTTCACACCTTATGGTCCAAATGGATTTCTGGCAACTTTTACTATCATAACACTCCGCTTAATAGCAGAGGTCTAGAGGACTTAGGTCTCAGAGTCCTGCTTTCATATTTTATATTATTATTTAACTACTAGGAAACAGCTTTTGTTTTAATTTCTTCTATTAACCAAGTAGCATTGCATAATCCCACAAACACTCCACAAGAATATAGGTAATTTGTACAAGAAGAAAAGTTTTATAATTCTAGAACTGGTTTTATTTCGAAAACTAGTTCATTTCCAATCTTGCAAACCAGTCATTCTTTTCCAATACATTCCACAATCTTTTTATGTGCAATCTCAGTAACATTTAGTTTAAACAAACACTTTTATATCAACTTGGCACATGGAATAAACTATACTTATCTATCTATAATTCAACAGACTGAGTATTGAGAAAGCTCCAATCAGCAACTAAGATAGAAAAGCATTGCAGGAAACTAGAAGTATCCAACACGTGTTAAAACAAAATTCAATATATCTATCTGCATTCCCCTCTTGGGGAAAGAGACCTGAATACGTGCATAATTAAGTCCCACAGGTATTCATATTCTAGAAGGAATTTCCACTTCAAGAACATATTTAAAAAAATACCTTCATTGATTTTTATCTTTTTTTTAAATTTCTCATTTTAAGGCCTTACACTAGAAATCTGAATTGTTTTAATGCAGCTCTGTAATGAACCTGTCATTTACATGTTTGATGCAAGGGGATACATTTCTCATTTCCTGATCTGACTTCAACAAACTACAAGCTAGAACCTATTCTCAGCTCAGACCTGAAACAACCTGGCATTCCACAAAACAAAGTTTGATTATTAAACATGGTAAGTTGTTTGGGGGGGGGTTATTTGTTTGTTTTTGTGAAACTTACCAAGCAATATTACTTGCACTCTTCTTACAAGTTCTCCAGCACCAGACCATGTTTTACTCTTATTATTTCTTCTTATTTCTTATCTTTTATACCTAAAGATGGTTGTTTCTGTTCTTGATGGCTAAAACATTTATAGTCAATTGTCTTCATCCCTTTTTTGCATAAAACCACAAGTTTCCACCAAAATCTGGGACCCAAAGGTATTTTACATTATGCTATTCTGATGCACTTTGTGGTCCAGCCGCACCTCAGCATGTTCCCTGATGAGGGATGACAGCCTACAGAGCAGATTTTACCCAATAGCTCCTTCCTCCCTTCTTCCCAAAGGATCAGGGAACAGCTGATTTCACAGTGAAAGGTTATCAGACAAGCTGAAGCCTCCCCAAGCCTGACGAATGTCCTGCCACTACTGCTTCTAGCTCATCCTTTCCTCCTTTTTTGGAAAGCAGCAGTGGAAGCACCTTGTGAGGTGCAGTACAGCAAGGTACCTTTGTTGCCCACCTTTGCTACCACTGAGAATCAGATATCAATGATAGAGGAGTCCATGACATAACCCTTTCAGGACCTCCAGTTTTGCCTTTTCAATGTGACACTGAAGTGCAGACAGAGACCACAATAAGGTGCTCCAAGCCATTGCTCAGTTTGCTCTATCTTTTAGTCTCGATTATTTCACTCCTTAGTTTTCGCTAGACTTGCTAGAAATTGAACCATCACATAACATTTGAAGTGAGTTTGCCCTTAGGCTATTTCTTCATGATTTTGTAGATGATTTCATTAACATGCAAAGGAAGAGAATCACAGGTCTAGCTGAACTAAATGCACCAAATACTGTCACTGACTTTTTCCACCAAGGCGTTTTACTGCAGGCTTCATTTCATTACCAACTCAAAAGACACAAATCCAAATCCCAGAGGATTCATTTATTCTTGGGATTATTCCCAACTGGCTATTAATTATGGGAGGCATTGGAAGAAACTCCTACTAATGCATCTTACACAGTCTTGCTCTGAAGCTAGATCTATACACTCCTGAGGATTGAACGGACTGTTACCTTGTTTAACCTCTAGCACACCTCAGGCTCTACAACTCTGCATAGCCATTCTTATACCAAACACAATAGACTGTTGTTGGATGAAGTACTGGAAAATTTATTTGAGGTTTGGGTTAGGAGTTTTTTTCTGTTTATTTGTCATTTTTTGTTTTCTAGCTTGCTTTTTTTTTTTTTTTAAATTAGAATAGCTGGTTTAAGAGAAGAGTAATTAAAAAAAAAGATACAAGAAAGAATTTATAGTATTTTTTTAAATGCATGAGGAACTACTTCTTTTTTTTTTAATGTGCAATCTTGTGCTTCCTTCCTGCACTGTAAATTACTGTAATCCAACCATTATTTTCATCTCTGCACATTTGCAGGGTCAGCACTGACTATATCTAGCTCCCCCAAAGGCAATTATGAAAATGTTCCTTCCTGTACTTTTCCTGCATAAGAACCCTAACAAAGGTGTTATTTAAAGATTCCCCCCAAGCTGCCAAATGGCACTGCTGCATAAACACGCAAAAGTAAAGATGTGCTGATAAGATGGCAAGGGTAAAAAAAAAAAAAGAAGGAAAAAGAAGTCCAACATGGGCTTCTGGGCATGATTCAGCCCCTTACATTTTTCATGGAAAGAGTAAATGCGTATCCTTACAAATCTCATTACACCTCTTTCATACAATCAATATCAGTCAAGATCTCCGAACACTGACACTCCCATGTCTCATTGCAGACCCTGGACTACTGATGATACACAACCAAGAAAAGGGGACATGAAGAGATGGACTAAGTTAAATATTTTTAATATTAAAATTAAGCTTTCATATTTTGTTGTTATTTTAGGGAGGGGGGGGAAACAGGCTAAAACCCTCCTTGTTGTCAATATCACACAAAGATGAAACCATCAGTGAGCCTTGTCAATTCTCGCCTATCAAGCCAGCAAAGTTTGCTTCTAAATATCAGGCAACTCTGGACAGTGGAGGTCTAGAACCAAGAATGGAGAGTGGTGCTATCTGCCAGCATCAATAGAAATGCAAATAAGGAGGGAAACACAGTGAAACATGAACTTCAGTTGAAGGGTTTTTTTTTAAATGATGAGTGACCTGATACTTGAGGCTCTCTGCTCTGATTGCACCACACCAGGATAATATTTTTTCAGAATATTATCACATTATTAACCAGAGAACCCATTAGTTCTCTCCAAGCCTTGCAGATCAGAGAAAAAGTAATAAAGACTGAGTTGGGTAGAGGAACAGTTGCCTACAGAGCAACTTGCTTCCTTCAGAAAAACAGATGAGAAAACTGTAGATGTGGACTCCAGTGATGAAGGGAAGTTGCCTCTCAGCACTCCATGAAATACAGAGAATTTTCTGATCAATAAAAAGGTCAGATAACTGCACAAGTGCAATGACATATAGATTATTTTCTCACTTCCAAAAAAAAGACAAAAAGAAAAAAGGAAAACCCCAATATTTTTTATTCTAAAAAAACCCAACCAAATATTTTCTCCAAGTGTGAAATACATAAATCATCTGATTCTCTTGAATAGCATTTTTTCCTCCAACTCCTCATCTCAATTTTCTGAGGAATACGCCTGAGAAAGGAAATAAGCAAATTAGGAAAAACCAACACCTGAATACTTCAAAAATTAAAGATTTTAGAAAATTAAAAAGAAAAAAAATTGCACACCAACAGAAACAAGACACACACACACATTTCAGAATATCTAAAACAACTGAAAAATCAAGTTTTCCCTTTGATTCAGTATCATCAATCTGCAAACACCTATTCACCTGACAAAAGACTACAAGCAACCAGCAAATACTCTAGGTCATTAATCTTTTCTATTTCTTTCTTCTTGACCATATTCAATAAAGATATGATGCTTCTTCTGAAGCATCTTCTGAAGCACTGAAATAGCAAGGCATAGTAGAAGGTACAAAATTTACTTATATCGCTTTTTTAAAAAAAGGCAAAAAAGCACAGCCAAGGATCTCATTAATAATTACATAGATCCTCTGCTTTATTTTGTATTCTCCAAAATGCAACTCTTCATCATACTGTTTTTGTTCCCACGTACCTAACTTTTGAACTCAAATACGCACGAATACAACCATCCACTTTTTCTTAGCACAAAATCAATCATCTGTAACTCCCAACTAATTGCACATAGCCCCAAGTGTTATAGAAGCCCTGTGAAACTGCCTGTAGAACCTACACATTTCTACTTCCAATTTTAAATGAAAACAGTTTAAAGAGTTTAACAACATCACAGTACCCATTTCTGCGATCACCCTCCCCCATCAAGAATCCTTCTCTTATTTTTAGCTGCTCTGCTGTTTCAGCTGTTGGGTCTTAAAGACAAGTGCCACACAGAGGCTTAAACAAGAAATATTGAAAAAATTGTTCCTGGTGAAAACAAACAAACAGAAAACAATACAATGGTCAAGGTATTATGTGGGATAAATTAAAGCAAAAGGTATTCCCCTGTCCTAGAAGATTCTTGGCTGTAAAGCTACAGCTACAATTCTGTACATTACTACTAGCAATAAACCCTCAGGGTAATTTTATGGCAATGTCTTCCCTTTCAGCCAATACAGTTTAACACAGCTTAGAACAGGGAAAAAGTAACTGGTTTTGCTTTATCAGTTTATATTTTAATGTTGCACATTGAGTTTAAGGATTTTTTATGGTACCAGTGGGAAGCTATAACAATCCAAAAAGAATGTTCAGAAGCAACAACTTACTACATGCTCGGCTAAAGTGCAAGGGAGAGCAATTAGCTCTTAAGAGAAGAGACAGGAACATCTCAAAGTCATGTATCTTTCTGGAGCATAGGAATACAGTTATGCCATACATTAAGAACAGATCCCAGTTGAGTAAACAAGAGTTTTTCCTCCTGAAAAAAATCAGTTCTTTTCCTAGAATAACCCTCAACTGGAGGCAAATAAGACCCATTTTCATGTGGTTTGTGTCAGTGGCTCAAAACCAGGCATCTCTGATTGGTACTTCATTGTGATTATCAATTCATGCAGGGATGATGCATAGTAAACAGTAAAATACATCAAGTCCTGTCTACACAGAGTAAATCATACTTACAATACACTAGGAAAAATTGGTAATAATTGTAAAGGAGATTTCAGGCCCAGTTTTCATATTTACATTTGGGTAGGTTCAGGGAAAACAATGCCTCAGGGAATGAGAACAAAATGCAGATCATTCGGGTTCATCCCAAGAGTGTTTCAAGCAATGCTGGAAATAGAAACTATACAGCTGCTACTATTAGGGGACCATGAAGTTGTTGAAGTCCCAATTAATATTGCTCTTGAGGGAAAAATACACCTCCTTTTCCACCATTCAATTTTTTTCCTTGAGACTGAGCCAGCATACCCTGAAGGACATGATTCACGGCAAGGACAAGCTCACTAAATGAACACTGTAAGAGAAAGACATGCATTAGTAACTAGCACATCCTGATGTACTTGGTCACTCAGTAAAATGTGTCCTATTATCTTCAGTCTTACTGGTAAGCTCACCATGGCAAGGTGAGCTTTCTCCACGAGCTTTACAGGTTACAACGAGGTTTGTGTATCCTGTCATGTCTTTCAGACTTGCTCTCCTAAGAGAAGCCTCAAAAGGTAGGAATTTGCCCTTCATTTCCCTACAACTAAGCATATGAAAATCTACATCTTTACAAAGTTTTCTTTCGTTTGAAGGTCAGTTTATCACCTCCGGAACATTTAATTGTAAACTGAAATGTGATATAAAAAATTCTCAGTACAGCCCTAAATGTGAGGAGTTGGCTGAAGAGAAAAAACACCCTAAGATCATATGATACAATGTTTTTCTTCAGCTTTGCTACTTCCTTTCATTGCTATTTTCTATCCACTTTTAGA
The DNA here is from genome assembly GCF_003945725.1 of Corapipo altera. Taxonomy (NCBI): domain Eukaryota; kingdom Metazoa; phylum Chordata; class Aves; order Passeriformes; family Pipridae; genus Corapipo; species Corapipo altera. The sequence goes on from NW_020884877.1 coordinate 21,361,014, forward strand.
AACAGGTGTTTCAAAGAGCAGTTACCACAGTTAACATTTTTCTGAAAGACTTCATTCTTCAAACCACGACTGGGTGATAACCTCAGCAAAAGTAGCACTTTTACTGTGGTCATATATTGAAGAGACTACATTTATGTCTGAAATTTCTTCTACAGTGTTGTGCACAATATCTTTTTCCCTTTTTTTTTTTTTTTTTTTTTTTTTTTTTGTAGTATCTCTTTTCAGTAAAGTGTAAGACCTATCCCTGTAGGGAAATCATCAGTATGGCTTTTGTTTGTGCACTGCTTTAATATATTCTGGTATTATGTAGAAGCCAGAAACCCTAATTTTCTCACCAAAAACAACTTATTCACTGAAGTAACAGATAGAACCCTTTATCTCCATCAAATTCACCTGCATACCCTGGCAATCAGTTTGTCATAATGAAGGTTGCCTTTGCTGATTCACCTCTGCCCACCAGATATTACCTACATCTATTAAAAAAAAAAAAAAAGGAAGCTGCCACTTGATAGTACTGAAAGTTACGGCATGTGCAGGAAATGGTGTCCTCCCTCTAACTCCTGATAGCTTAAAATCTATTTGCCACCACAGATATTTCTGCTTAAAAATAACACAGATCTCAATTATTTTAAAGCTTACTTTAGCTCAAGACAAAACTGAACAAGGAGTTAAGGACATACAAAAAAAAACCCAAACCAAACCAAACCAAACAAAGAAGCAAACAAACACACACAAAAAACCACACAAAAAAACCCAAACAAAAACAAAAAACAAACAAAACCCCAAACCCCAAAACAGTTGATTTAGATTTGCACACTGAATTAATTACCTTATTTCATATCTTTTAAAGAGAGTACCATTGCACAAACCAAAAACCCTCTTTAGGTCTGAGCTGGAATTAAATGTGCTAAATCACTGTCAACACAGTAGTGAATATTTTCATAGTGAACACTGAGTGGCGAAGTGGAGCTTCACATGGATAATGACAGTAATGAGAGCACACATGGACTACAAGCAGTGAGCCGGTTCACTAGAGAGCACTTACAAGCAATTCATTGCTATAGAGAAGCAAGTAAATTCAGGACCATGTTTAGAACTATTAAAGGTGCTATAATCAACAGCTACTGCAATTTTTAAAACAAAAATGGTTCCAATGTCCCAGAAGTACCAGAATAAATATTAATGAAATGCTGGCCAAACCCTCTTGAGTCTGGAGTCTTTCATGACACAGCCCTGGAGTCGCTGGCTACAGTAGGGCTCCAGGTCACTCAGCTCACCAGATAAAAATCGAAGTCTGTGTAATAAAGTCAGTAGGGTGAATGATACAAAGAGTCACCATCCTCAGTAATTTTTCTACAGGACCACTCCTCTTTGCTCATGTTGGAAAACATGAAGTGAGTACAGAAGAGAGTGGAATAGAAAGGCAGTTTCAACCCTCACCTTTACCCAGGAGACCTTATAGTTGGGTGAAAAAGTAGCAAGACGGTTTCTAACAGGTAGAAGGGTTCTATGTGGTAGGGTTAAACTTTAGACAAATTTGCCTGCTATCTGCAGAGAGAGGATTAGCGTTAAGTTGAGGAAACACAGGGGTGTGAGAGGGCCTTCATGTATCCGCCAATCAGCAAGGGTTTTCCTCAGTTCAGAACATATAGTTTCCACTTTCATCCCCTCATTCTCCATTGATCAGCTTTTGAAACTATCACCAGTTCACTGAAAAAATCTGAACTAACATCTATATTAACTTTTGCTTATGCATGTCAATGCTCACTACAGCAAGATCCAGGCTTTAAGGCCTCAGTCCTGAAAACAGTTTAAAGTGTCTTCACCATCCTGGAGCTCTTCTCATCCACCTACTGGGCCAAGAAACTGTATAGATGGCATAACTAACTACTTGGGGGCTTCCCAAGGTGAAGATTGGCTGCAGGCTAGCATCAGCTCTGGTCCCTATTTTCAGTCTCCTGTGTACAAGGTATTAAGTTATGAATTGATTTAAAGGTATATATTGGATTAAAAAAATATAAATAAGGGTATATAATATAAATAAGGGTATTATTAGCTACTGTTATTGGTTACATTAGTTTTAAAGATAGCTTTGGATACAAGAAATTTGATTTTGTTTTTACATCACCTTCCTTTTCTACTTCATTGCTGTAGAACACGTTTTCATCAAAACAGCTTAAAGCATGTGTTCTCTAAAAATCACAATAGGAAAAACATCAGAAATGAAAAGATTACATTTTTATTTTTCTACCAAGATCTATCTGACCTGGACAAAGATCTTTAAATGAATATTCTAGAATATGCACGTCTGCAAAGAGGAAAGATGAACACAGTCAGTCTAAGGTAAAGTACCAGCTGCTGAAATCTAAAAATCAAATTTATCATAGATGCACTAAAGTTCTGATAATCCTCCAAAAGCCATGAAGGTTTTAGGAGGGTTTTAGTGAAAGGAAATTGAAGCACTCCTGCCTTCAGACAAATTAGGACAGAAAATCTTCTCCTCTACTGAGTTGGTCTGAGATTATCAGATTCAAAATGATATCTCAACTTCTATTGTCACTTGCTACCAATGTCTGCAGAAAATGGTGTGTCAAAACACTTTATCATTTATGCAAGTATTATAAGCACAGGTACATCTGAAAGTCAACAGATTTTTTATTTTCATAGTAGTAAAATTCTGTGTTAACTTTACAAGTGTGATACTGATTTGCAGTAATCTTTAAGGTGAGGACTAATAAATATGTATGACACTCATCATCAGAAACATGGCTTCACTTACTTTCAGATTGCAATTTCACCTCTGCAGTGAGAAGTATGACTTGAGGCTTTTAATTTCTTTGGTTAAACAATAAGTTATGCAGAGGTAAACAGATTAGATGTCTGCAGCTTCTAGTATCAACTCAGACTGTAGAAAGGAGATATTCTGTCATGGTATTGTACAAGAATTGTATTGTATTTCCAGTTTCAACCAGGACCTTTAATCATCCAAGCTAGATGAATACAGAAATGATCAAGAGTATACAGTAAAGTATATAGTTATTTCTTCTGAATATGTTTTTAACTCCTTTTAAAAACTGATGCTGTTGTTCCTAAACCAATGTGAATCACATGCAAAATATCAATATATTTCCATATCTCCTTCAAAGACAAGCTGTGTTTCTGGAAACCCAGCCTGACATATTTCCATCCTCATGCCAATTACTTCAGCCAAAAGACTTACTTTACGTATTTAGGAAGGATTTACTTTTATTTAATGCTCCAAGCAAGCAAGGACAAGTCCTGAACAATGAATGAAATAGTAGATGATACTGTAAACACATTATTAAGTTCAGCACAACACTTCAAGTCAATAATACCAAAGTTATCAATTCTTTTCTCCTTTGTATCTGACTCCCTTAAGGTAGGATACTAGTTAGTTGAAATTAAGATCATTTTCTACATTCCTAGAGCTGTCTGTAAATTTTCTGTCAGGATTTTCAGCTTATTAAAGCCGATTTTTACAGAATCTTAGTCTTCTATGGAGAATGTTTTCTCTGGCTGAAAACCAAAGTGAAAACTGACTGTATCATTTAAACTCAAGCCAATTCTTTTGTGCACATTTTCCTATTTAGCAGATTAAACTCAAAACTTGGAGACCCAAATGGGTCCTTGCTTTCTGCTCAGTTTGCATTTAGGTATTTTGGTATAAACTGAATAAGTAAGAACTAAAGGATGTGACCTCTAGTTTGCAATTACAGATTTTGAGATTATATCAAGAGCCCTTTTCTTTACAGATGAGCTTTCTAATTTTTCATAAATACATTTCTTGTTAAACATAGCAGAAGTACCTGGTCAGATTTTTCAGCTGCCAGTTTTCAAAATTGCCCCTGAGGTTTTGTGTGACTAAGCATAAGTATGTTCTTCTGTATTGAGATGGTGACACTGTCCATTAAAGTGTTATGGCCTGATGCGATACAGGTCATCCTAAAGAAAATAATTTTCTCAATACATCACAAGAAGAAAATACACAGTGAAAGTATTAGATATGTCTTGGTCAAAGAAGTGTTTAGTTGTCAAAAGGAGAGAAGATACAGAGATGAGTAAATTTTCCTTAAAATACAACAGACAACACCAGGCAAATATGGGTGACTTGATCCCACCTCAATTAGTTCTTGGGTATAAATATGTTCATTACATATGCACAGTTGCACAAAGTATATGGGGGTAAAGTAGTAGTTATACTTTTTCACTCTTGTATTCATCACCTAATGCTGTTCATTACACAAGAGATTTATGGATACAACTCCAGTTCACTTATACTATTGAACATCTATCTCACAGGTCTGTAATTGGAATACTAGCAGGACTGCCAACCTATCTGCAGCATATTTACATATTTAGAAGGAAGCAGCCACCATTCACTTGCATCTCAAATGTAATGCAAGCCCACACACCCTTTGCTCCAGTCTCCATAACTGGAATTAAATTCAGCTTTTATTATGCTATTCTGTAGAACAAAGGCATTTCCATAATAGTAGGAAAAAAAATGAAAGTATCTGAACCCATAAGCATGTACCAGAATTCTATTTTATGCAGCTGTTGTTGTTCATGTAATAAAATGCCAATCTACAAATTCCACAGACAATTCACATATGGGGTTTTGTGGGAGATTCACATTGAAGGACAGAACAGTGCCAGGCTGAGGATAAATGCTGAAAACAGCAACAGACCAGAATTGAACCTGCGTGACATTTTAAATGAGCAACATTTTAGGACAGCAACACTGAGGAAAATTGTTCTTAATCAAATCCCAGGTGATACTCAGGAGGGAGGATGACGACAGCTACGTTATCAAGCCACTTCCTCAGCAAAAAAAAAGCTTGAGGTTCCTCTGACTAAGATAAGAATATGACACATTAAATTTAAATTTTTAGAGCTATGGTAAATTTAAAGCTAGTAGAAGGAAAGTAATTGGCTGCAGTGAAAATTAATTTCTCTGTATACTTAAAGAAAAAGGTAGAAGGTAGTCAGAGTAGGACTAATTTTCCCCTCGCAGAGCTTGTCCTGCTGATGTTATTTCCACCTTCACCCTGACAGTCAGCCTCAAAGCTAAAAAACTAAGAATGAGAAGGGAAAGATGTGTTAAAAAGTATCAAAACCACAGCTAATCCACAACTTTTAAAAAGAAACAAACACAAAAGAAATTAAAGTAAAATTTCTTACAGGCTGAAAGAAAATGCTAAATTGTCCTACAGGCATAATCTTCTTTCTAATTGAAATATATGCAACTGTTACAGTGCATTGCATTATTAAATGTAACTCAGTAATACAATTTGCCTTAATGATAACTTTATAATAACCACAATGAAATATCACATATGATGTTTTAATGAGGATTATGGCATGTTAATTTTAAACTGAACAATAGGGCGTGTAATGTAATCCATGCCCTGTGCACAGTTCAACAACTGCTAACGTGTTGGACTCATTCATACTGGTGCCTGGCATAGGTAAATAATGATCCAATTACAGAGCTGCTTGGTACAAATATTTATGGTGTCAACTATTTTTCTGAACACTGAAATGAAGTTCTGAGGGCCCCATTTAACCCTTTTCTTGATCTTTTGTGCTGCTACGATGAGGAGAGTATTTACAGTCCCAATGTTCATTCCTGTATTTATTTTAACTTGGGAGCACATAAGTCAACTACCCAATATGGGCTATATTGACTGGTCTTCATGAGGATTCTCAGATATTTCTAAATAAAGGTTTTCTTTTCATCCCACATGTGAAGTTTCAGGAAATTTGTTATTCTTCTACATTACCACACAAGTCTGAAACAAGTTCGTCCCAGCCATTTAATAGGTGATGCTTCAAAATGATACAGACAATCATTTGACATCGTCCAAATGCAGTTTTACTTCCACTGCTAATGTCATCCACAACAAACAGTTCCCACAAAGTATAGGACTCTACAGTGCAAAGCGTAAGCATGAAACACAATTAAATGCTACTCCTAAGCGAGCAGATGTTGAAGGTATTGTTCTCATTAAAACACAGTGTCACCAAACAGATCAAACTGGCACTATCAGTCTCCTATAGATTCAGGGGACTACAAATGAGTGAAAAAACCAAGACAGGTTATCCTGAGTTGCAGGTCAAAACTACCATGCTTTCTAGAAAAATTTGGATGCTGGAGGTTCAGATAAAGTAGGAGTTGTATTCAAAAGACAACCTCTGGGCTCAGGGGAAAAAAAAAGCAAACCACAACAATAAAAACAAACAAACAAAACCCCCAGACCAAAACAAACAAAAAAGAACCCCACCTCTTGCCAGAGCTCCCAGAAGAGCCATGCAGAACATAGTCCTTCCCTTGGACCACGGCCACACCAAAGTGGCTTCAGCCAGAGCTAAACCTTGCTCTGCAAGGCACTGCCCATTGTGAAAAGACAAAAGGGGCTGCAAACCTTGACAGCATTGATGCTTCATTTCTGTTACCCATATGTTCAAGCCCAAACCTGGCTTCTCCTTCAGCAAACCCCTTGACAAAAATGGCAGCAACAGGACATATTTTATTTAAAAAAACAAAAACGAAAAAAAACCACAAACATCAAAAACAACCCCTCTCTGGTACTTAGAACTAAATTAAGATATCTTTCATCACAGGAAGGCTAAGTAGCTGAGTTTTCAAAAATCCTTCCCTCCCCTCTGCATTTTCAGATGATTACACGACAAGCAGCAGACTAATGTAAAACAAAACATCTTTTCATGTTAGGAGGTTATTTTAGTAAGGCTTATGACATATCCTGTTTCATCTAAAAAAAAATACCAAAAATATCATTAAGAAGCACACACACATGCAAAAAAGCCTATCCTCACAAATACATAGTAGGAACAACTGATATTTCCCTCTCAGCTTAACTGTGGGATGAAATATGAAAATCTAAGAGTTGATTTTTTTTTATTTTTATTTTTTTTTAAAGGATAAAACATTTTTACATGACTAAATGATTCATTATATCCCTTTAATTCTAGAGTTCTAACATGTCGAAAACTAGAAGAAGGAAGAGGAAAAAAAAATTTTTCACATTCCACCACAGTTGAAATTCAGGAGAGGTTTTTTAATGTTTCTGCCCTTCCTTCCCCAGGAATATAGAGCTCCAAAGTAGTATCCCCAGATATGCCACCCAAACACAGTAAGTTCATGATGATTTTTTTCCCATGCCAGTCTAATTTTTCTATTTGGAAGGGAAATCTTAACTTGTAAAGGACTATTCAGCATAAAGTTTCATGCAAAAAAAGTCAAATTTGCAAGAGAGAGAGAATTTAAAATAAAAAATTCATTTACATGAGTAATTTTGAAGAAGCAATAATGACTCTGGTGAAAAAAATGCCATTATCTTTTGGAGACTGGATTGCAATATATCAGGTTTTGATGGCCTTTCTTTAATTAAAAAAAAATACAAAAAACGTTTTTTATTGAAAGGTCTAACTTAGAAAGAGAAAAAACCCTTAGCTGATAGTTTTCATATCTTCCAAACTGTTACAGTAAAACATATGGTACCTACTCTCCTTCTTTTGCTTCCCTCCCCAAAACTGCTTCCCTTCTCTGTTATTCTAAAAGGTATCAATTGATACAGAAAGGTGTAACTTCTTACCCCTTTTATCTTCACACTGCAGACTGAAAAGAATGAGCCAGGTTGAAGAGACATTTCTACAGGGAACTGCAATGAGGATGGAAAGCTACCAACTTACCCCCCTCAGAGCCACAAAGGTGCTGAGCTACCAGCCTCAACCCAGCTAGACAACGTCCCACTAAGAACTCCTTAAACAAGCCCAAATATATCTGGGTTCTGGATGATGGACATGGTACAAGATGGCTTTCTTCTATTCACAGAATCCTACTTCCTGGTGTTCAGAGACATATGAGATATACTCCTGAGAGAACCTCAGCTTCCCCAGTCACTGTATTGCACTAAAGCACAACTCTGAATGAACATAATGGCTGGTTTGAATTATTTAGGATTAAATGAACAGGTCATAATGTACTACTCATAATGTAGTTAAACATGACAGGAATGAACAATGCAGAATGTAGGTGCCTACAGCTGTCAGGCTTTAAAAGGAGAGGCTGTGAGAATGTTTATTATTTGTTTCAGTAGCTGGTTACTACAGAAGGGAAAAACTAAGCTCTTTGGAATCATGCTTGACTTCTTTTGCAAGTATCGAGCAACTGCATTACTGAAACACAAACACTACTGATAAGGTCAATACAAGAACAGGAGTGTCCAGCACAGTAGATTTTCTACTGTATAATTCTGAGAGTATGTGTTTTCTGTTAAAAATCTATGAACAGAAAATAGAATTCAAGGGAACCAGTCCTTGTGATTCACCTGAAACAGAGATTTTACCTTTCAATACTTGCATGCACTCAACACTAGCACAAGTAACCAGCAACAATAATAATCTGAGTTTTCCTTTATCACTTAGAGGTACCACTTCAAGATTTTAGAGCACCTAAACCTCCTTTGACAAGGGTAGGGCAATAAGGAAGAAGTGAAATAGGATCCACTTTGGCTTTATCCTTCCAGCCCAAAAGCACCAAACTGACTGAATATCATATCCTCTCCACAAGTATCCAGCCTTTGGAAAACAAACTGCAAAGAGACATCACCCAGAACTGAAAGGTGGAGAAGATGCTCAGGCAGTTTCCCAACAAAACACCTTTTTGAAGAGAAGCTTACTTCTAGATGAAGCGCATACACAACATACAAGAAAATCACAAACAGGATACTGGAATATTTTAAGTTGGACAGAAGTTGTTTTCTCAATGGTGGTACATGATCAAGAAAACTGTTTTTGAAAGGGTTTAATTTCATTTTTTAAGATATGCAGCCCACTTGTGTAATACTGACAGAAGTTGTTACTGACATATTAGGAAACCAAATTTTTTCCCCTTGCTGACAATTCCCTAGTAATTACAATGCAGTTCATTCATAAAAATAAACAGAAGAAGAATTTCACCTTTCTCTAGATTTCATGAAACAAATAACACAAACCAAACCCATAACTCTTAACTGTGACGGCTTTCACCAATTTGAAACTGGTTCAAAAAACACTTTTGAAATAAATTTAAAACACACACGATAAGATAACACTTGTAACAGCTTTTGAGACAGCCCAGACAGACTCCAACACAATAAAAAGGAGTGGGTTCTTCTTCGTGATAGAGGGAGAATACCGGTTTTTAAGTATATTAAATTTTTGCATTTGCTCTTGAGGCATTGTCCTGTTAAAAGACAATAGCATTATACCAAGGTAGAGTGATAACATAACCATGCTTCATCAAGAAGATAAACATTAGAAAAGTGGTATATATTCACATGTTTTGGAATAAAGACCCACTCTCTGTTGAGAGTCAGCTATTAATTTAAAATGTTTAAAAAAGGACATTAAAATTCACTTAACATTTTTTTGAGTCCTGTGTTGCACCTTAAGTATTTCCAGAGCATCTTACACTACAGCATTCAAACACTAAGTAGAGCAGTTCAGAATTATAGAGTATTGTGCTCTGAGGATTTCACAAGTGATTTTGCTCTTTGCATCTCCTTTCATTTTGCAAGTTGATAATTCTATATCAATGTGATGGGTTTTGATCCCATCTTACCTTTTCTCAGACAAAGAAGCACCTGATTATTTTCTCTGCAGATCTGTCAATGATTGTCCTTAAGCTTTCTTGGAATAGGATATTGTCAGTAAGTCACAAATGGAGCAAGGTTCTACTGTAGTACACCTCGTCCCATCAACACGCTTTCCAATTGAAGGATTTTAAATGTAAAAAACAGCAAGAGGATACACACAACAATTTGCTGAGCTGAGGACCTGGCTTGCTGTACTGACCCAATCTGGAAGGAATAAATCCAAGTTATATCACAACCAGAGCTAAAGGGGAAAAACCCCATAAATGTACGCACCTTATGCAATAGCAGAAAGAAACTGCTGCTCCGCACACTATCTATCTTTTACTTTGGCAGATTAGATGGTGATTTTCTTGCCACACGTAGCCTGTTTCAGAAGAAACAGACTTTTTGACCAGAAAAAACACTTTGGTCTATCAAGGAACAACACCAATGGTTTCACTTGACAAGGAACCATGAAATGGGCTGCACATGGTTTAAAGGAAAAGATTCGGAAAGCAATAAACACCTAAGTGAGTAGCTTTGTTGAGGGCAGGAAACACCATTGATCCATTGATCTATCCCTTTCAAAATATTTCTTGATATTTCCCTGCCCACCTGCTACAGAGATATAAAATGAGTTCTTTAAACTTCCCCACTAAAAGTAGAAGCTTTTGTTCTGACTTTACGGTCTGGATTCCTTTCATCCACTACTTAATTAAGCCATGATTCAATACCATCAGATATGACTTTCCATCAAAGCTTTGTGACCAAACTTCAGCTGTAACAGGTCAAAGACATGCATAAAACACTACGAGCTCTGGTGATGGCACATCTATGACCCAGGCATAGTTCCGTATAACCGGAAGTTCTACACATAAATCCTAAACAGCACGTGTGGCCCTTCAGAAATATCCCGCCTTGGGGCATCATTAAAAAACACTAAGCAATCCTACTGAAGCCAAAGGAATTCCAGTTAGTATGAGAATGATTTAGGTGAAAACTAAAAGAAGTATCAATAGTAGCTACCCAATTTTCCATTTACATAACTAAACAGGTAGATATTTTTCTGCATTTCCACCACATGACTGTCTTCAACTGGCAAATCAATGAACAAGGACTGGTCTAATAAGCACTCACTTTAGGTTCCTAGTGCAGGAAGAACTACATAAATCAGTCATTACTCTGACTTCTCAGAAGAAAACTAACCTAATAACACTCTGACATTTCAGCTGAAAGAATAAGAGGAAAACTAGAAAAAAAGGGAAAAAATGCACTTCACAACTTATTTCATGAATTTCACTTTTTTTCATCCTTCAGTGAGTTTCTACGGCAACAAACAAATTCAAATACTCCTTCTTCCCCAAAGTAGTCATTTATCTTTTAATCTTTGTGACTTCTCTTTTACTAATAAATACTGTAAAAATTGTGTTCTACTTCTCTCTGTACCGATGCAGCTCACTTATTGCCTTACTAACTCTTATTACAGCTGAGACTTCCATAATTCTCTTCATTTCCACTCCCAGTTCCTTTAGATAATAGGCATAATTTCCTTTTTTTCCTTTGGGCAGCAAATATAATATTTTCTTAGTTTGTTTCATTATTTTTGACATACATCTTTTTCAGTGACATATACTCTGAAAGTCCATGTTCCTGCTGTTTTTGTTTGCAGCTCTATACATTTGAAATATCTTTGGGCTCTGGTACTTGGGACTGCAATCTCTGAAAAATTCATTAAAAAAAAATTAAAAGAAAAAGTATACACATAGGCAAAGAAGTATCCGCTCTTTGTCCAACTTGTCGCAAATATTCAAAAAGCCCCTAGCCCCCAAGTAATTAAGGAAGACAGCTTGAACAATTTAAATATTAAAAATGCATTTTATTATTTAAACATTTCATAAGAGGAACATGGAATCACTGCAGCAGACAAAATTGAGGTACAGTCAGAATTCCAAGTGCATAGTATGCTGTCAGAAAGAAATAGGATTTTCCTGTATTTGATACAATATAAATTTACAAACCCTACAGCACAAAGAGGGAAATTGCCTCACGTTAACCTTAAGCACAGGGCTCTGAAACAGAGCTTTGGCCACAGCGTGTGAACTCCTTGCTTTGTAGCCATCATAAATTCACTGACAATGTCTACTGAGGCACCATTCAGTTCAAACCCAGAGATCAGCTGTTAATTTTGCATTATTTACAAGATATACAAATGCCTCTCCCCCACCTCAGCTAAGCCTTGGTCTGTACTGCCTCGAGTGACCATGTTACCAACATAGCAGCTGTGGATGAAAGGCAAGTTTGGCCTAGGTGTATTTTGTTTGTACTGGGCTTTTTTGAGATAAAAGGAGAAAAAATTGAGGGCAGGACAGACCCAAATGAGCATCTAGCCTCATTGATTCCCCCAGAGATTCACTTGCACATTAAACATAAACTGGTAGTTGGAGTTTAGGAACATCATCTCTTAGTGAGTGGATGAAGCTATAGCACCAAGATAGATGCATTTGTTTCTTGAAACATGTATGTTGCTGAGGTTGTGCCTCATTCCTTGAGAGCTGATATGGTGGCACTGCTCTCAAAACGCTGCTGTCTTTGCTAACAGCAGCAAAAGCAAAAAGAGGACTTTCTTGTGCACATCTTGGTCAGTCATCATATCATTTTTAGCTCTGCTTTGGCTTCCCAAACCCAAGTGAAACTGTCTCTGTTACCTGGCCTCTTCACAGATTCAGCTCAGTCTCATACCTTTCATACTGTTTGACTAGGGCCACAGTTTTCAAACTACTTCATTTCAAATATACTTTCCTTTACACCTCAAAGAAGTGTCAGCTCTCCTTTCCTCCTCCTGAAAAAGGTTTTTAAAACTCTAGAGCTCTTTTGACCTTCTATTCTTTGGCAAATTAAGGCTGGTAGCCTATTTGAAGCCGAAGACAAGAACATGGAAGTAAGTTAACAGCTTTCTTCATTGCTTTCTGGGAACGAGAATGTCTTTAGCTATTATATGCCTATCTTGATTGGGTTTCACGCAGATCCCATTAAAAGTCACAGCACTAAGTGTTCATGCAAGATGTGCTTAATAAGGTACTCGTAGTTAGATGAGTTTTATTTCCCTGATAGATCCCTTCCAGACCCACACTGCTACTGTACGTTATCAGTCAGAAACCAACACTTCGCAGCAGCTGCACAAGCTCCACAAATTTCATAATACAACTCCACATTCAAGCAAGATCTAAGTAGTTCAAAGCTAATTTTCCAGAACCTTCAGAGGCTTTGACTAAACAACCAGCTACTGAAGAACAGTCCGAACACCACAGTTTAACCAAAACATCTGTTATTTTTGTCATCACAGAGCTATCAGACTTCAGGTCCAAATCATTCCAGGGTAATAGGGCATTTCCAAGATGCCACAGATTATCACAGGACTGCACTAAGAGACACAAAACAGCGATTGCTGGAACCTTTTTACTCCTGAAAATCACCATCATTCCCAAGAGGTTGCCCCATCCAGAAGAGAAGCAGCTCAACATTGATCTCGTACAAGTTCGAGCCTCCTCTTCGAACTCTACACAGACAGATTATTCCACTTTCTCACTAGTTCCTCAGTCTATGTCTCACTGCTGCATCTCAACAGCTTTCTCTCCAAGGCTGCTCTCCCCAAAACTTCCCCTGAAACCTATCCCACCCCAGCAGGCAAAAGCCCTTTGCAGGCCTGGGTCTCTGCTGGCTGTACTCAGGTGTAAATGGCCTTGAGGTCACAGCTGAGCAGGGTAACTGGGTAACTCTTGCAATCCTGTCAGTTTGGGCCAGTCCACAAAGACTACAGCATTTCCATTGTTATAAAGCAGGGTTTCTAAGTTTTGCCTCAGTGTTTTGCAAGCACTTCCATTACTCTGTTCCTTCAAAAAATTGCTACAGTTTTTCTCAGCAGTATAGGACAGAATAAATAATTTAATTTCACTCCAGTTTGGTACTGGATGTTGTTTTGGATGTGTTTTTCCATGCAAAGTTTTATCTGGCCTTCAAGTTGTGACCTAAGCACTACATTACAAACTACACCACTATTGCAGAAATGGGTGGAATGCAAATATAAGCTCTTTTGCACAGTCTGGGGAGTCCTTGACAGTTGGACACCTGAGGAATCAAATGAAGCAGTAAGGGACTGTGACAAAAACTTGTTAGCAGTGTGTCCTCCTAAAGCATTGGGCAATAAAAATATTATAGCCAGGCACATTTCTGTTATGTCCCATACAATACCAGCATGCATAGTTGAAAATAAAATCCTGTGCTTTGGATTACAATGCAGCATTAGAGAGCAGCAGTCTTTACTTTGCAGTGTCCTATCTGCAAGCCAATATCATAACAGCAAGCTGAAACCTTGAATATAGAATATCAAACACCTCAAGAAGCTCCTGCATCGCAGGAAGAGACCATAGAAATCTGGGTGATGCAATAACAGGAAATCTTCCAGGTGAATGTTTCTGCTTGGTCTCCATGTCTCTGCATACTCAGTGAGATTTTACAACAGTTCTCTTGGCTTCCTTTTTCCCCATCCAGCCATAATCCAATTTACTAGACTTTTCTTATTTCTGCATTACCACTTAGAAGATTTGAAAAAGGACATTTACCCCTGGATTCAATCCAAAAACACACTTAAGCAACTTGAAACATGAAGAACACAATTGGTTCAATTGTAGTCAGTGAAATAGAGCATACATCTAATTTTCAGAAAGCCAGCTGTCCAGTAAAATCCTTTTTTCTATTTATTTTATGAAATTTTAAAGCAAAATGAAAACTTCAGACCTTCTTGAAATTCTAAAATGCTGCTATTCCTTTCTAAATAAATATGACATAAGACCAAGCTTTTTGACAGTACAGAAAACACTAACTTAGAGAAGAGCAGAAAAGCTGGCTTATTTTCTCTCCTCTACAACAAGCTGTACCACACAAGTTGTTGTGAGATTCTTTCTTTGTCCCTCTTCTTCTCAGAACAAACAAATAACCCAGTACTGAATATAAAAAAGGCCATTCAGTAAATCTTAAAATAAAGAGAATGAGGTGAAAAAAAAAATAATTTATCCACTTCAAAGAATCACAAAAGCTGGGAAACTAAGTAATATTGTCAACAGGTATATACCAAATGCAGTTCATTTGCAGTATGTTTGGCTGTGCCCAGTTTGTTTTATATATGTGCTACAAGAACTTTTTCCAGTTTTTACCTAATTTATATATAAATTACAGTAATTAATGCCGTGACACATATAAATACACATGTACTTTGTAGCTTGCTTGGCTCCAAAATTGAGAGTTATGAGATAGGCAGAATGATAGCAAAGGGAAAAGACATAAGCAGATTCAGATGGCCAAAAACATAGCTTTTTCAAAAGAAAATTTGCAACTGTAATTACTCACTCCATGTCTTATCATTCTGTAGGTTCTTATCTCCTCTACTTTCCAAGGCACTGAATACTTGCTCTCTTTTCTAAAACTGAGAGCTTTTTGAGAAGACCGCTACTGGCTGTAGATTTTCAAAGGTTATTTTTAAAGCTTAGAACTTTATTCTTCTTTCATTTACACTTATTCAACATAAAGTTCAAGATTTTTCATTCTTGCCTTCTTATTTTCTCTGCCTTCCGTTTCTAATACAAGCAATCATGTAGCTTGAGGTCTGCATATGAATTAAGTCATCCTCAGTTAGCAGATACTTCTGTGCAAAAACATTGCTCAGATGTGCTTTGTTAGGTTGAGCTACTGATTGCTTATTTCCAGAACCTGTCCTAACTGTCTGAGTAATGCACCTCAAACACATGTGTATTAATATATAAGGGGTGGGAAGACATTTTCTCACTTCTACAGGAATTAGTTTCACCTGTGAAACATGGCATTTCATTATTTACAGAGTAAAATGATTGTATTCCAAACATGAGACTTTTCCTTAATCTCCTGAAGTCACTGCCTCACTATCTATACATTTAACTCTAAGAATATGTTATGTACTTCTTGGTGGCACTGATAGATGTTTTCATGATATGTTAGAATGTGTACCCAATCACCTAGACATAATGGAAATTTTCCTATGGCCTTTAATTCTCCTAAATTACTTTCTTGATAACCAGAAAATAGTCTTGCTGGTCATTTCTCCTTCACTATGTAACCTGGAATTTTGTAGATCTCCCTATTCGAGATCTGTCTCTTTCCCTCTGTGATTTAATTACAGGGTCTCTGACATTTTATGTGTGATAGCTAGGTAACACAAAGATGACTCTACTCATAGGTTTGTCTGTAAGTTCTAGGAGCTACAAACTTGTGCCTACTTTCTGATGATCAGCCTCTTTCAGAAGCTCTATCTTTGATCTGACATAGTATTATAGAGATTCATATTTATTAACACTGTAAGTAGAATACAAACAGCACTGAAATTTGTATATGACCATGTGTCTTTGGATTTTACTATCAAGTCTGATTGCAAGTGGGATGAATCTATTTTACACTCACTTTGGTAATCACTGTAGAGAGATGAAAGAGAGCATAAGGAAGAAAGATCCTTTTAAAAGAAAAAAAAAATTAGTGCCCTCAAACAGATACTTTTTCTTAATTCACAGAGGGTCTTTTCCACTAAAATACAGACAAAATGTAACCATTCTGAATTAATTCTCAGTTGTGATATCCACTAAGAGAAAAACAAATAACTCAGACAGCAAAAAGAGAATACCCTATTGAAAAACTGCAAGAGCACAGCTGAAACCACAAATGTGTCTCTGCTGAAGCACCTGCAGTTCTGTTTTTTTCATGGATTAGGATACTTGCAACTTCAAAAGATAATTTCTGCATTTATAACCCAGGAAGTTCACTAGTAGTTAGGCAGTGACAAAACTTCTCTAAGACAACGATGTAGCAACTTCAGATGATTGTGGTGTTGTACTTGGTTCAGAAATTGCACATACATCTGAATTTTTGGCACTATTTCCTACTGACCAGCCCTGGGGGACTGTTTCACACTAATTATTTTCACAGCACACAGTCACACACATATGGACTCTGCAATTACTTTCCTTGGTGTTCGTTTCATTCCTCTGATGTTTCAAAGAAGGAACAATACTAATACTGGTTATAACTCCCTATTAAATTTCAAAACTTCTAGTTTTTCAAATGAGCACTGCATACTGCCAATTAATCTGACTTTGTTAATGAATCTGAATTACAAAATGTATTTTCATTTTATTGCTAGTCCTTATCTACTATAATGGATAGAGACTCTTCCCTGCTAAAAGTGCAATGGAAATTAAAGCTAAGAAACAAACTGGGTTTTTTCCCAAAACAGTGGGAAATATATATACAACAACTTGACAGGCAGTAATTGCTCTAAAGAAACATGAAAAAAAGAGTCAGTTGAAATGAGTGGTATTTACATGGACAAGATGTTTATTTTTGCATTGAATTATTTGCCATATGCAGTTATGTGAAATGGATCCAATTTAAATTTCCTGAATAAAGTCAACCCACACATACTGTTCAAGATCATGGTGGATTTTCCACTGAACAAACCACGAATATAGCAATACCATCTTAATTATATTGCTCTAGGACATGAAAAATATCAAAAGGATAAATTTAATCCTTGCCATGTAGCTTGAATAACTGCATTCAGGAGAGAGGAAATGAGATTAGGGAAGAAAGGAAACTCACGCACATACCCACATGCACTTATTGTCAGTCCTTTGTCTATCACAAAGTCACACTTGCCTGAAATATGCATGACCCAAAAAACCCTGAAATGATACATAGGATGTAGTCATTATGAGATTCAGATATGGGGGAAATGCGGGTAAAAAGCTGAGACTGACTCTGAGAGAGCATCTCCCTTGGGTTGCTCAAGCCATCAATATCACAACACCAGTCTTATGATCTGAACCAGCCCTAAAAGGGACAGTAGGAAGCAGGAGTTCCGGCATTTTAAAAACACAAATATTTAATAGACAATTATTCAACTGATGAGGAGATATGTATTTCTTAAGTACTTCAATTTTCAACTGGTTTATATCCTTATTGATAGTATTGGTAGGATTACCTTGCTGCCTTTTGGTATATTTAAGTCAGAAAATTATATGAGCTGCAGAGGAGTACCAAGAGAGGGCTAAGAAAAATAAAAAACTAACAAAGGTACCAGAAAGCAAATAGTTCTGTGCTCTGCTAAAGTAGATTTTCAGTTCCACATCTACAGTAGAAATCCAAAATCAAATACAGAAGTCCTAGAATGCACTTATCTATTTACAGTTAGAGCAGTATGAGAGAAGGGATTTGGGACACCTTGTACAGACGTATTTCAGTGGAGATTTTGCACTCAACTCCAGACATAACTATAGCTGCTTCAGACACCTACTTCAAAACAACAAAATGACTGAAAAGGCGTAATTAAAGATATAAAAGACCTGAATAACAGAAAAGAGATGTTTGGCATTGTTTGATCTCTCTCCTTGCCTTCAGTGGTACTACAAAAGCAAAACACATAAGATTATTAGTAACAGATAGTAAGACCCCTCAAAGGTCTCTATGTCAGTCAATACAGAACCAGTCTAAGGAGGGACTTCTGCAGAGACTCAAAGAATAGCTCCTATCTCACTGTTCTCTGAGCAGGTAGTTAATTTACTGGGATTTTACGCAATGATTTTCTCAATCAAAGTGCTGTATATACAGCCTATCCTGAAAGCCACTCAGAAGTCTAATGGTGCCAGGTGTGGCTACCTTGTACTGTCTCCAGACCGAATGTCTCATCTGCAAAATTTGCAAACTAAACTTGGTAAATCATCACGACTTTCCAAGTGAGCTTGCTCTGAACGTAATGAAGGACCTAACTGGAGTAGAAGTTAATCTCTATCTCCATGAAACTCACCTCTACTAAACTGTTGTGAGTCTGTCTTCCTAGGAACATTAACGGTAACTCACAGTAATGTAGTTAAAACCAAACAAGTTCCTCCTGAAGCAAATGGGGGAGATTGTATCAACTACACACCTAGGAGGAGAAATTAAAACAGATGCTCAGTGCATTGAATCTTCTCATACTTAATAGATTGAATGGTGAAAAAAGTATTTCTTAATAGGTTTGTTATTAACAGGTGATGTGAAGTTTAAGAGAAAAGAATTACACTTAGCACCCAACAATCTGTGCTCAATGTGTACTCGAATATAAGGTGAAGTTAAACATTCACCAAAGAAGGGTCATATTTATTACTTGGCTACAGCAAAGCACATATAAAGGATCTGTTCATTAGGTGGGACTCTCTTGTGCAGAGGTACCAGGGCTATGCTTCAGAGCAGGTCCCTCAGGATAATCTGAGAACACCCTGCTTCCCAGAGACAATCCCATGACATTTGGCCAGTGTAGTAATTATTGTCATTTTTTCCTTGCATATGATCTTTATGTAGTTTTAATCCATATGATTAGGATACAATCATTCATATATCAAAAACGTGTACTACTTTAACTAAAAAAAACCCAAGTTCTTCAGAATTATGCATTTTGCTTATTGGGTTTTCTTCTTATGCTGTAGCCATAAGAAAGATGTAGAAACACGTAGACATAACCTCAGCCTCATTGGCTGAAGATGTCATTTGTTTCTGCTACCTGTCACCACTTAGGATCTGGATGTTACCTCTCCCACACTGAGCAAAAAGGATCTTGCACCTCCCCTGTTGGCTGCTCCAGACCAAGCAAACTGACCCTGCTCTGAGCAGCTCAGTGAGCCCAGACAGGTAGTTCCAGTGTGGTGAAGGAAAAGCTCTCACAAATCCCTCCAGCAGCACAACTGTGAGAAAGGCAGTGTCTAGGGGCTAATAAAAAAGGAAGGGTGCCGATGTCTCCAGCTGCCACAGCTGTTTACCTTAGGAATGTCTGTTCAGAGCATTAGATGGTAATGATGAACTGAAAAAACTGATAGGAGGTTATGTGTGAGTAATAACTGAGATTCTGTTCCTGGCTCTGCCCCTCCTTTTTCACAAGGGTCAAGGCAATTAATCCACTTCTCCCTGTATAAAAAATGGGATTAGCAACATTTATTAATTTACCTTAGAGTTACAGAAATGATTAGTTAATATCTGTGTGGTAATGTGAATATGTCAAATGGGCAATAAAGACTAAGTATGCTTTCCACCTCCATCAAGAGGCAGCTCACACCCACCTGTAATGTGTGAATTATGTATTTAACATTTCAAAGGTTCTTTCATAAATCACTCCCATTTGTCCAGAGGAACCCAGATGGATTCTTGAAAAGTCCTTACAGGCCAACATACAAAGCCCCCAAATACAGGTATTGAAACTAAATTTGATTAAAGCAGGAATTTTAGATTTTCATGAAATTTGCTGGTGTCATAACCCAGTCTGAGAGAAAAGATAGAAAATAAGATTTCATTTTTTGGGCTATAACCATTAAATTTGTCATACCAAAGATAGATTTTTGCCTTTTGTATTGTTCATTATTTCACTTGAGAAGTGGGGTTTTTTTTCACACACACTCATTTAAAAAAATAAAAATGAAGGACTTCGACTCAAAGTCTGTATTGTGTAAAGTGTTGGTGAGCTTGCCTATAGTCAACCTTTGTTTATATGCCATCATTACAGAATTTACTTTATGGTTAAACAGCTAATAAATAAATAAATACAATGACATAGTCTTCCATCTAGTGGAAGTTTCCTATGTATTGTTCCCGAACTACTTTTGCAGTAATGAAACCATTATTACTAGCCACAGCCTAAGTGCAATTAATGTAAATGCCAGGAAGATTCTACTCACATTTTTTCCACAACTTCATTGGGATGGTGAGAGTTTTAATAGCTCTGCACCTCTTTCTCCTAAATGAGGAAAATCTCATTGTCCTTGTAATTCTTACTTTCATTACAACAGCAGCATGAGAGATGGATTAGGTCCCTAATGAGCCTTTCGAATGAACAGCCCTGTGAACTTGCTGAGGCATTGTAGTGAGAAAAGTACATTAGTTAGGCTTTGGCCTTTACAAATTGGCAAAAATTCAACATGAAAATTTTCCCCCTTCATTTTCCTATTACATTTTAAAATGCGGGTTGTTGAAAAAGTGGGAGAAAATAGTCTCATGAGCAACTGCATCAAAGCATGGTATCTGTTCTCCATTAAAAAGTGTCTTTTTTTTCCCTTCATCTTTTAAGACTACTGGATCAAAGATTTTAAATCTCAGTAAGCTAGATCTATGCATTAAGTATCCTTTTGCCACTGTATTTTCTTCTTTTATTCTTAATTTTCCTCATATAGTCACCAAAGCAAAGGCTAAGAACAGGGTTAGGAACACTATAGGTTTTATAATAATGGAAACTTTTACCCTTGTTAGTAGTTCACCTTTAATTTTCATTGGAAATCTGCAGAAATTTGTGTGTTTTGATATCTGTCAAATGAACTACAGTGCAACAGGGGACATCAAGTATAGAAACAAGAAATTCTACTTTCTTGATCTGAAACTCAAGCCCCTGGAAAGATCAGTCACGGTCAAATGACCTTGAAGTAGGAGTTTGTCTTACAAAGTGACCCGCGAAATCTGAACAGCAGTGATTCTTTTCCTCCCATACACTTTGCTGGGTGAATCACAACAATGCCTCCATCTCCTATTTAAAGCCCGAACTCTGACCTAACCTGTCCTTTACATTTTAATAGTGCTTCGACTCTAGTGCTGAGGGAAACTATGTACAGTCCCTCTGACTATACTTGTTCATACTATGAATATTCATATAGCATAGTTTACATTAATACTAAAGGAGATGTGTGAATGAAAATTAGGTATGAACAGAGGCAAAGACATGGGGAATGTACCTGAAAATACAAGCCCACATAAATTCTGACACGAAAAACCCCTTTATACTTCACCAACCATTCCGGGGGGGGGGGGGGGGGGGGCAGGGGGGTGTTCAACACCCATTAGCAGAAGAGTTACTTAGAAGAAAGTTTTTATCTTGAAATAATTTCTGTGACTAGAAAGAAGCAACTTCACCTTGGCAGAGAAGACAAAATGACAAGGGTTTCCCTGGGGCACAGCTGATGCTGATTTTCATGATGCATGAACTTTTCCACAAGTAAATCACCAGGGAGCAGTGTGACAGCCGTCAGACCCCCCTGCCCCCAGCCCTTCTCTTGCATTTCTCTCCCCTGTGCACTGGTCCCTACAGACAAGGTCAAGGCCCATCTTCGGAAGTTCAATTCTGACTACTGAAAAGGTGCAACAGCAGGATGAAACACACAGGAATTAAACGTAAAAAGACGTAGGTAGGCCCATGAGGCTTTTGAATCCACAGAAGGTCAAAGTCTTCACACACAGCCTCAGTAAAGCTACTCCAACAGGATCCCACCATGGTGAGACCAGAGATGGACCTGGTAGAGTGCCTACCTCTTCTCCTGAAGTACCTCCATAATTCTAAATGGGCTTCCAGATAAATTAGAACAAAGAAGTTTTTAAAGTAAAGTATTTAAAAAGTGTTTCTTATCTCAACAGAGTTAAAGGTTTTATCTCAAATACATTGTAATCAAGTCTGTGGAAACCCTAGGTTTAATTTAAATATAGTAGCAATAATTAAAAAGGAAAAAAAAGACACAAAAAAACCCCCCAAAACTGCAGTCATATGACCTCGACCATCTAAAAAGGTTTCTTAAACAAGGCGTCTGGCTAAGTTTTGGTAATTACATACGTGCCAGTTCTCAATCACATTTCTTCAGCATTATAACTTGTCAGAGCAAATATTGCTAGCCAGACATCTAACAAGAATTATGTAAACATAAGTTCTTCTTTGAGGATCCACTTCAAAAAAAGCAGAAAAGGAAGCAATTAATATTTTTCACATTGATAGTAAAATTGAGACACAAATATTTACTTTGATAATGACATATTTGTGTGAGCACACAGAGAGCACCACAAGGCTTCTCCATTCATACACACAGAGAGACACATAAGGTTCAGTGCCCTCAAGAGAAGGGAAAGGCAGGGCACCTGACATAAGCTCTGTCAGGCTGCTTGACCCCTCCTCCTGCTCCCCACATGGCAAACAATGCCGAATAACTCAGTATGGCACAGGGAAAAATCAAATGCCTCCTCCCAAGTCTCCCTTCCAGACAAACAATCATGGCCAGATCCCATCCCCCTTCCACATAAAAGCAAAGTCAACAGAGATTGTCAAGAACCTCAGCTCTAATTAGTCATTACTGAATGTTTTGACTGAGAAACTTTATGATGTAAAATGAAACTGATTTGCAGTATTTCTAATGCATCACAGTTTAATTAGCAATATCATCTCTCTGGGCAAGCTTCTGTCAATCAATCACATTTCAAGTAATTCGGTTTGTAGCTGTCTAAATATGGGTGCTCCATGAATTCCTTTATTAGTCATGAATGAAGCTTATGTTTGTATGAGGGGAGGAAACATCATCAGAAAGTAAAACTGTAAGAAGGCTGGGCCAGTATTTGAGATGCATTCAGAGGTGGCTGTAAAGGCTGCCCTTTTTTCTGCATTTATTTTTCCTCAGTGAATTTCATGATAACGTCCAAGTTAAGATTTTTCCAACTGGCTGCCCCCATAGTGATTTTGAATCTGGAAAGGGTTAGACCCCTTTTCATATAGCTCACTGCAAGCAATTTTCTCATGTATCTAAACTCTGAAATGCATGGAAGCTGAGAAAAATACAGGGTATGTTTCTGCACAGTCTGCACAGTGCTGACAATAGTAGAACCAAATACTTTCCTTTGGCAGCAGACCTTAACAGATATAAACTGGAAGATATCCAGGAAAGTGATATTAGCAGCACCAAAGTACAGCTCTAATGGAATCATTCTTCTGATCCTAGAAATGCTTTTGAACCTGCTGTTCATCGCATTTCTCATCTGTTCTGTCAACATAGGAACTATTAAAAGAAACCAAAAAACGCCTCCTTGTTTTGTCAAAGGTAATAGGTATCAAGGTAAATGAAAATCTGCTCCGTAAGTCTTCTGCCAGAGTTTAGGGTTGGGCTGAATTTATTGTTCTTTTGAAAGTAAAAGTTATATGACAGAGAGTTGAATACATGGAAAAAATATCTGAAGGAAAAAAATAATTTCCTTCACCTGAAATACTGCTGACTGGTATTTACGACCAGTTCCTGGAAGCAGTGGCCTGTGGATCAACTGTGACCCTCTACTGCAATCATACAGTTCACATAAGATTACTTTCTTTCATACTACTACCAGTGAATGCTAACAAATCTCAATGTGCTGCTCTGTGAAAGGCATTTGAGAAACCTTCAGAAAGGAATAAGTTTCCTTTCCAGATGATGTATAACACAGAGCTCATTGCACAACCAATGCCAGACAGTATCAGAAATGGTCTCTCCTTCTATCAAAAATGTGAATCAGAGTTAAATGTCTGCATGGATATCAATATATGGAGATGTGTAATGTGAAAAGCCTTGTGATGTTTTGGAGACAAGGTCCAACATACATAAAAAAAAAGTATAAGGGGAAAAAATACAGAAATCTTTTTGTAGGTTCATAAGAGAATTTCTGCTGAAGGTACTCTGGACCCTTGTGCCAACCTCAGTTTGGAGCTTTCCTTTGATACTCTACAAACTCCGCCCCTGCCACACATCATACTGTTATCCCTTCTGTATTTAATTTGCACCACCCCTAAATACATTTCTTAAAACTGCTCTTATACTTTGGGTTTTTTTGATTGTTTTAAGAGATCTTTGCAAGTCATATGATAGGAGGGAAGATTTAACCAAACTCCTAAAGGATAATGTCATCTTTAGATCATGCTCATTATAATTCATAAGCACTTCTCTACTTGACAGCTCTTTGGTTGCAGTTTCAATCTTATGCTAGTTTTTTCTTGAGAGCCCTTTTCAATTTTCCACATTGCTAATAGAGCCTGAGGCGAAGCTAAAAATCATTTGGGCTTCTTGAAAGGATCAATAATTTTTGTGTGCTATGCATTTTAGAATATGCAGCATCACTGACACAAGCGCTGTCATTGCACTGATAAATAGAACACATCAAAAAACATCAGAGGTTTCCACAAAACATTTAAAAAATATTCAATAACTACCTGCAATCCCATGTGTAGAAAGTAGTGTTAAGTATATCAGAGACAAAAACAGGCTTAAAATAAAGTTACCAGAAGATTGATTATTAAATTCTTTGCCAAACACTGTCGATTTTCTCTCTGTCCTGGCTTACATGAGAGACTACTCAGAAAGAAGATCTGACAGTTTTGCTATTTTTAGGTTTATACTAGAACAAAAGCTGATGGAAACAAGTTCATTCAGCCTTCCCTATCACCCATACAAGTGCTGATCAAGTGCTTAGACATGCTGTACTCAAACAGTCAGCTCAATAAATTATTTGTTCAGCACCAGCAAATTATATTTAGGCGGACAGCATTTTTGTTCACGATTCATCCACTTACAAGACAAGCAATACACTGTAGTGAAAAAAGAAGAAAGTATCACTAACAGAACTCTGTTTTTCTCAATTTAAAAATTCTAAAGAAACAGCTTATGGAGCACACTGGGGCTGACAAACTGAGTGTTACTCTTCTGGTGTCTATTTAACCCTTGCTGAGACCACATTGCTTAAGATATATTGAAGCCTCTAACGGACTAAATGGAAATGCATATTTCTCAGGAAAGTGAGGTTGAAGTAGCATTAAACAGGTCATATAGCAAGTGTGGGTTTACATAAAGAATTCTCTGATAAAGACATTGCAGGTTTGGAGCATAAGAAAGGAAAGAAGCATAGCAAACATTCTTATGTTGCTTTTATCCCCCCACTAAGCTCCATTATTTGCTTCTGCCTTCTCTGCTACCATTGCCAATATAATGTACACTGTCTCATCAACTGTCAGTACCTATGATGTCCAACCTTCATTTTCATTGCTTTATTCTTGAGATCGACTAGGAAACTGAAAATCAGCACACTTGGTACCATTCTGTGAGCAGGTCCTCTGTGCAGGCATCAGAAAATAAAAGAATGTTGTGTTGATGTGTTAGTGTTTTGAATCCCAAGTTGATCTTGCCTATACAGCATTCAGCAGAATAGAGCGCAGTGGATTGTACACCCATGTCTGACTTTTACTGCAATTCAAATACTTTAACTGAAAACAATTCACTGAAGAAAGTTCCAATGAAAATATCTACAACTGATCGAAGGCCTTTCATGGAAATATTAAGTTTGACCAAATATTTTTTAGGCAGTTCCTAAGAAACAACAAATTATTTTTAAGAAATGGGTTCCACATCTCACCCCAAATGAAATTATCAAAACTTTCCATTGATTCAAAAGCTTCCTTTCCCCCCCCTTGTGGGAAGAAAGGAAGGGAAAGGCAAAAACAAGAAATGGGGAAAGAACTGAAACCCGTATTTAGAGAACAAAGTATCATGGGGTGTATTGGGTCCAGATCAATTGGGTGAGGCTGAGCCAGATGCATAAATGAAGCCATCTCAATATGACTATCTGCACAAAATGCAACTTTTTCTTGCCATCAGGTGGGGAAGCTTGTTACCCTTTTCCCCCAGCTTTTCTAATCAACTCTACAAGCTGTGAGAGACCAATCCCTGCCATGTTGAAGATGTTCTCCATGCTGGAAAGGAGAGCTGTGCTTCAGCTTTCAGATCCAGAAACATTTCCCCACCTTGATGCACACCTCTGGTTTTTGGTGTCAGGAGAAGTCTGAGGAGCTCTGTGTGGCAGAAAAGGAACCTCCCCAGTAGGAGAGGGCTGGGCACTAAAGATGGGAAACTCGTAGGGTACTGTCCACACCGAAAAAGGGCACAGCTGGAGTTATGCATAACTTGGGCTGGGAGGAGAGATGAAAGAAAGCAGTGACCCACTCTCTTCCATGCCAAATAATGCACAGGGATGGTGCTAAACGCAGGGCTACAAGCTACCTTGAGACCCGCTTGGCCCACAATTAACTATGATTCTACTCTCCCTCCCAAGGAAGGTGTTATAGCTCTTCATTAATCTGACTGACAGATCTCCTACTCCCTATTGATTTAAATAAAATTTGTGAGGTAAAATGTGAGATTAACCTATGCCTCACATGTGAGTAGATTTTTTTCTGCTATGTAAAGGGAAATTGTCTCAGTTAACTGCTGCGGAAGTAAACACATCTTCTATTCACTGCCTTGTTTTCCTCTGGCTACATATTTTTTTGTCTAGCCTGTTCCTTTGCAGGAACTAAACTGTTGCTTTTAAGTTTTAGGAGACATGCCTTTAATAACTCCCACATTTATTCCTCAGTTACTGTGCTACCACCCTTTCATCAAATCAGCTCTCTTTCATCATTGTTTCTAAGCTAATTATTCAACATTAGCTGAACTGAAGAGCATTTACCATTTATTATGTATTTCTGAACCAGAGGCAATCATAAGACCCAATACTTCTTGGTTTTCACTGTGGTTTGTTAAGTGCCACGTTCCCATGGTTTAGCAGTACGTTTAAATTTGACTTTGAATACCATCATTGGGAGCAATTTGTATGAACATCACAAATTGCAAGACATGAAAGATAATGTAGAGCAGGAATAGGAATCTTTACAGCATAGCCTGATCAAGCCAGCCTGCTAAAACAATGCTGAAAAATCTCCAGTCGCTTTGGTGATACAGGGCTGAATCCACTAACTGGTAAAACAGGTTTGAGTCCACTGCTATTAGCAGGCTAAATGGCAGAGACCCCTAACAGGATGACATTCATTAGAGACAGTAAAAAAAATGTTAAAGAAAAGAGCAGGGAAAACAGTCTGCCTTGTGTTCCACGTTTTTGAATGGTACATTTCCATTTGCATTGAAATTTTCATTTTTATGTTAAAAAAATGGAAACAGGTTTTGAAGAAAAAACCAATTATCAAGTCTTTCCTTCCTGTTTCTCTATTTTTCTCCCTCCAAATGGAGGGACTAATATTCTTTTAAAATACTCCACCTTTGAGAAAATTTCTAAGACAAGAAGTGAAACAGGGAAAGGAGAGAAAGCAGAGAAATAAAAGGGATAGAAGAGTAAGTCTAACTGTTTGTCTCTCTGAACTAATAATAAAAATGAATGAGAAGCCTCCTTTTTATTAACAGATCAAACTCATTTCTCAGTAAAAAAACTTTTAGTTCCAACTGTCATGCTTTTCATATAAAAATAGTTTGAAACATTCTTAGCCTATTTCTCCGGTAGGATTCTGTGCGATGCTGCAGAAATCATTATTTCTCTGCAGCTTTTTCTCTGCGTGCTTTCCTTGTTAATGGCTTTTGGAGTTCATATCCCTATGAAAGGTTAAAAGGGGATTTAAAACTGTGTCTTCCTCCTTCATGTCTCCAATTATCTTGGAGTTAGCTCTCAGCAAGGAGTCACAGAAATCCGTTTCATTTTCAGACAAAATTTAACATTCTACATCCCTCTCCTCAGTTTTCTACCAGGATAAACACTGCTTTGAGACCCATCGTTCTGTGGGTACCTTCAGCTCCAGCCATGGATTCTGAAACTAAGACCTATGTCTAGAGTAACACCTCCCAGACCTACAGCTCTATACAGTTTAACACTGGCTAACATCCATCCCTCAGTCTCTAAGAGATGCTGAAGTTTGAGTTTCATACTGAAAACAGAGGTTAAATATTATACAGGGAAAAAACAGTCCAGGTTTCATATTGATTACTTTCTCTAATTCAGAAGGCAAACAATTGAGCTCCTCTGTGAGGACTGTTTGACCTATCGGAGAAAAAGTTTTGGAAATCCTGCCACCATGCTGTTTTCTCCTTCCCAGCAATTTAAAAATTAAAAACAAAGAAGATGCCATCACTGATGAAATATCACACTTCTGTGTCATCCCTGACATGGTCAGTGTGTCAAGACACATGACATGGGACTGGAAATGAGAAGACCGAGGTTATATCAGAAATGATACAAAAATGCATGTTTGAAAGAAGACTCTGTGATAGAAAAATATTAAGGGCAGTACCTTCAGATACCAATTGAGAAGTATTTCCCAGCTTATCCTGTACCACTATTTTTCTTGATGACACATATGTGCACAAACCACTGAAGGAGATGCTACAAGTAAAATCAAAATAGCACAAATGGCTTTGTCTTATTGGCAGAGAAGATACTTTTGCAGCTCCCTGTGGAGAATGCAAATTAATGAGATTAGGGATGAAAACTAAGATACTGTACAAACCCAGAAAAGCAAGCATGAGAGACACCTGAGGTTAGTTGTGAATCTTTGCCCTTAATCCCTGTGTTTGCCAACAAGAATGAGCAAAGTAAGCCATGGGATATTTACAACCAATATAAACGAGGATACAGCACACGGAAGGGCCCTGGCACAGTGACTGTACGGTGCCGTCAGGGCTCTTGCTTGTTCTTTAATGTTCAGTGTGTTGGTGTAGGCACATATGTGCTTATGAATATTCACAGGAATCTGCTTATTTCATATTGCCTTTTCACTATTCTACTTTAGTAACACCATACAAGAGGAAAGTTACTGGATTTTTGAATATGATGGTTCAAAGTTTTTATCTCTTTATTTCCCTTAATAGTTAACCTTAATTATATTTTCGATAATTTAATATTTGTAACCATAATTCATTATCAGAAATATGATTTATATACTCATATTTATAAATATGATAGAATATGTTAAATATTTTTCCGGCAACAATTTCTCCTTAAAAACAAGAAAAGTAGCATATTTTATAAAAGAAGCCACATAAACTTTGATTCTCAAAGGAGAATCAAAAAGTATATCCTCCTATCTCACGAAAATTTTAAACCTGAATGCTTGGTTGTGGTCATTTCATTCTCCTCCCACTCCACTCTAAAACAGAACATAAATTGAAATAATAAAAACAGTTTGCAAAATAAGATAGGTTTTAGTTCAGATCATTGGAAGATGAAATGAAAAATAAATATACCCATTCAACAAATAGAGTATCTTTATAAGTCAAAGCATCCCTTGATAATTACTCTGTGGCTTGACTGAGTCAGCAATTTTGAGGCGAAAGAATTAAATTGAAGCAATACCAATCCACTCTCCTCCTTCTTAAGACTATTCAGGAAGATCAAGGAGAATCTAGGGTGTAGAAAAATTTGGTAATTTGTTCAACCTCACACAAGAAATCTCTCTTTTCTTCTTAATGATGTCCAGCTGCAGTAACTTAAAATCCTTATTACTGCATAAAACAACCACAGAGTTTTCACAGAGAGGACAAGTCTTTAGACAGCATATTGATGCCATAAACTACAAAATCTTTTAAAATATTCTAATCCCATGAATTCCAAAGTTATTATCTGATCTACTTTTCTGATGGGACGCTAAATACATCACACAAAAAGGCTCAAGCTCTGCTTCATATAAAGGCAGCAGATAAGATGTAAAGAAACTCTCCAATCTCCAGAGGGGCACACAATATTCTATTGGCTCTGTACAGGCTTTTAACAATTTTTGATCATGAACATTTGAAGGCTGCCACATAACCTATATATATATAACTATATTTATTTTTAGGTACATCTTTGTATATAAACATATAGATACATATACATAAAGTGTAGATAATTACCTTTGAATGTTTGTATATAGACACATACTTGAGTGCAAATATAAAAATATTCAAACTAAATGGGAATTAACTTTGAATGCCAGGTTCCACAAAAGTTTGGACCTCATGGCTTGGAAGAAAGGACTTTCCAGAGCCAAATCAGCAATAGATATAGAGAGGAGGCTGAAACAGATAAAGCAGACTCTGCTGTCTCTGAGCTGCACATTTGCCCTGAACATTAGCAAACCTGATCTGCAGTTTCAGATAAAATTGTATACCTTCCTACTTCTAACAGGGCTTGTACTTGTACATCTTTATTTCGAAGGAGATTTTCCTGAAATCAGGAGTACTGCCAGTGTTTTTCATTATTATCTTTATATCAAAAGGCCCTTGGTTTCCCTTATCTTTCTACTTCATGTAAACTTTCATCATAAACCAACACTTCCCATTTTATCAACCACCTCCAACAGAAGAGAGGCAGGATTGTATCTATCAGCATGACACGGAGAGGTAGAAAACTGTATTTAATCTTGAGGAAGAAGTAACAAGACTGCAGGACACAGGCTGGGCTGCGGGAAGCCAGGGGTCTCTATGGTGGTAAGCCTGAAGGGCACATATGACAGTGATCCTGCACTTAAAAGTGACGAGAATTAGAGTGATTGTGAGAGGAAAAGCAGCTCACCGTTTGGTTTTTCTGACTCTGAGACACAGATTAGTCATTGAATCAGAGGGCTGAACAGAATAAGCAAGAGGAAAAGTAAAAAGAAAAAAAAGAGGTCAAGCACTTGCAGCGTGACTGAAGACAAGGTGAAAGCTAGTGAGAGAACTGACTAAATGGCAGAAACAGAAATCAGAGCACATGGCCTGCATGAAGGTCCTTCTGGATGTACTCTTCCTTGTTATCAGAAGCAGCAGCAGGCTCTTGTGCAAAGGGTTCAGGAGGTGTAAGGGTAACTAATGATGTCCCTTTCTAGGCAGCTTCTTTGGTGTTCTTAAAATGGGACATAATGAGTACAAAGAGTCCACCCCTGACACTGCAGAAAAATATCAGTGTATGAATTTTATAGCGAAACAGGGAGAGTTTAACCATAGCAGATTCCTTTAGCTCATCACAGCGTCTTTTTCTTGGTATTGCAGAGCGTCAGGAGCTCACTAGCCATCATTAAATGAGAAATGATAGCAATTCACAAATTAGCGAAATTCTTGGAAAGGATTGCATGCAAGTCAAATTCCTAATGACTCATCTTCAAAAAAATTGTAGATGCCTGATTAAACAGAATACTGAAGTTGGTCAATCTCAGAAAATTATTCTCTCCTCAACAGAAAAAGAGTACAGCAAGAATAAAGGCAAGAATAAAATACAAAAATATAAACATTTATTGATTTAATCAGGGAAAGCTGAATCCACCACCTCATTTTTTGTTTTATTCTACTAATTGCAGCAAAATGGGTTTCTATAAAACCAACAACATCTAAAATATTACCCTGCTCTGTATGAAGAACTGAAGGTATGAATACATGCAGCTTTTCTGGTAAAATGTATAGGTAAATGCATAGACATAAATCAACAGAAAGATCTGGACATACTTATTCAAGATTGTGCTCCATTTACAATAGGAAACTGTGAACTAAAGTCACTAGAATTCAGGAGCAGCGTATTTTGAGGATTTGATGTCTCGTGGTCAGGGCTGAACACTTGACTTCAAGGTGGAGGAACTAACATTTAGATGATACAATGAAATAAATAAAAAGAAGTTAAATTCCTTTAAAAGAAAGGGAAGAAGGAGAACTTATTTTCATCAGCTCTAAATACTTTTCAAAACTCAGAGTCTATTAGGAAGTATAAATACTTTTCTTCCAGTTGAACCATTCTGGCTTCTGATACTGTTTACTGGAACATTTGACTTCAGTGACCACATACAGTACTCATTTCAGTTTACCATTATTTAAGTGCTTATTATTGCTTTTCTGAATGTTACGCTAAGAATTAAATCCTTCGGACCCAACTGAAACATGTTTATACTGTAAAACCCAACCTCAATTATCCTAATGAGATTCTGTAGCCACTTGCTTTTCAAACTATGAAGGCAAGTATTTAAATGTTAAATAAATAGAACATCAGGCACAGAAACATAATATGACCTGAAAAATGAAGATAATTTCCCCAAAGATTCTTACAAATAACACTGAAAGTGCTTTCTCTCATCCTTTCATCAAAACTGACCAAAAACCTTAGAAAACTATTCAGTCATTTCTAAAAGACATCTATCTGAGACAAGTCCTTTACTAACCTGAAAAATACCAGTGCTTTTCTGTATTCAGAAAAGTCTCTTCTATTACCTTGTTTATTTGACAGACACTTGATTCTACCAGAATTTCAGTATTTGAGGGACACAGCTTTTAATCTAGCTGAAATGATACCACAACACCCAAGGAGGCTTAATGTTGCATCCTGCCAGATCTCAGGTCTTTTACCAGCTGGTGCAATTGAAACTGCTTTATCCAGAAAAAATAAAGAACAAAGCTGGGGAAGAGCAGCCACTGTTGACTTTGTTGATATCAGGAAGGGGAAGGCTGAAAACAGTGGTTAGTGCAGATGGGAAGGTCCAAACTCATGAAGGAGGTGGTTCTATTCCTTTCCTATTTACACCTGTCCCATGAGAAGCCACTGATTTTCCAAGGTTCTGGCAGAGACAAAATAGACATGACTTATTATTCTGAATTCTCATTGAATCTCTTTTTAATTAAACTTTTCCTTCCCTCCAGGGAAGCTTAATTAAAAAAAAAATAAAAAAATCAAATTACTGACAACATAGGCAGGTTGACTCAGCCTGATGCATTGCATAACTGAGGACTGTTTCACTTTGTTTTGATCTTCTTGGTCATTTCAGTGAATGAAGTGAGATAATGTGTTATGTGGTATTTATTCATAATAGGTACACTAAATAAGTAAGATTTATTCACTAGTATATGTAAGAATATTACAGGAAGCAGGTTTTAATCATTCTGACAAAACTACCGTGGAATGGGATAATTATATGGTTGCGTTTAGCTTTAAGGATACTAGTACTAGCCTCGGACTCTCTCTTTGTTACTGTGCTTTGTACAAGAATAGCCTCAATGAAATATATAGACTTATTGATTAAAATAATGCTTTGGAGTTTCATGAATTACGCCCACCTTCTTTCATATATTTACACTCAAAAGTAGGTTACAGACATGGAAAGGAGGAGGGGGTTTCTATGTTTCCATTATTTCCTAATTGAAGAAAATAGAAATATATAGATTGTGGACATCTAAGAACTACTAAACTCTTACCTTCAATATCAGCTTACTGAGTTTCCTATTTCTTAGTCAAGGGCTATTCCAAAAAACTTCTTATTCCTTGAGGGTTGAAGGTTTACTTTATTAGTCCCAGAATAGAAAGGCCTGGATATTCTCATCAAACTAGCTATTAAATACTGCCACCAGTCAGTGACATACTTAAAAATTTTCTGAAGAAACTGAAGAGACATTTGCATTTATATGTAGTCTTCAGAGCAGAATCTTTGCTCTTATCATCACTGGCATAAAGAGACCCCCCCACCAGGATAAAGACCTTGTGCTTCACACTTACTAACACAGAAAACCCATTCCTATCCTGAAGGAGTCAAAATCAATTACCCTTCTCTGTGCATCTTGTGGAAGAGAAGAGCAGGCATTTCCAGCTGTGAACTGTTTTTCTCCCTGCCTGAACAATGAAATAAGTGCCTGTCTTGGAATTTACAAAGCTTAGCTTGAACATGACTTTATAGATTTGCTCTAAATTTCCTCTAAGCTAAGATTACAGTTTCCCTTAATGTAAGAAATAAAAGGAATAACCATTCCCTTGTGCAGGTCTTCTTGGCTATCTTAAAACAGTACTTTATATTCATGTTTAACTGGTTATTATTCTTTAACTTAATATGAATTCACCACTTTCATCACACAATTTTAGTTCAGCACCCATGCAAGCAACTTGGTGCAAACTTCATGCTCTTGTAGGGAAATGCAAGCTAGCTCTACCCACATGCCACGTAGGAATGACTGGAAGGACACACTGCTCAAAAAAGATGTTTTGCTTTCCTGGCTCTCAGCCAACAAGCCCATAGCTGTCATGATGAAGATTTCATAACTGCAGATTTACACAAAGATCCTTTACGTTGGTTGCTGTAGACTGACCCCTATGGAAGTCACTAGGGAACAAGCGCAATCACAATGGTTTGGAGACTGTTATTCATGGATGCAGCTAGTACTTCTGGAAGAAGCATTTATTGCTTACATTATCTTACCACCTGGCATAAAGACCTCTTTCTCCAACCACCATTGTTAGGTGAGAGTCTGTATACACTATAAGACGTGAACATTTAGCCCAAATGAGATAAACCAGATAAACTCAAGCTCAAAGCAATTAAGCACATCACCTAATGATGCCCGGGAAAACTTTCATGAAGTCAATCATCAAACCCATGCCTTTCAAATTTGAAGAAGGTGCCTCTTCCCTACCACCCACACTTTCGTCTTAAGAGTTAGGAGGTTTATGTTAATTTTCACATGCTACATTTTCCGTGCAGCAGAAAAACAGATAATGCACTTGTGGTGGATAATGTAATTGTGGTGGTCCCTGATAAAGTCTCTCAGGTGCTAGAATACTGACCCCAGTGCCTGTGTTGATTAGATGAAGTTGCGAAAAAAACAGGCACTATAAATCAGATACTACTAAGGTTAGGATGGGTGCAAGATGGAGAGGGTAGGAGGAAAATCTGTTCTCTTATAGCTCTGACTCATTGTCTGCTTGCAATCAGAGAAAGGATTTCAAATTAGGACTTCCTTATTTAGTGCACACAAGTCACTGATGCCCCAATCCAATGGCAAAACTGGTGATGTTTGGATCAAGCCTGTTAGAGGAAGTGAAACAACATGTATTCGCTGTGAAATGAGATGAGTCATGGCAGTTGATACCTCCTTCTTCCAAAAGCTTAAGTGGAAAATGACTTGTGTTTAGTGAGAACATCTTTTTTCTTTCTATTCTACTGAGGTCTCAAGAAAGTAGGCAACTCCTTTCATATGGGTTAACCTTCCCCAACAGAGTCAAGCAACACTCCTGAGCAAAAGCACAGATGAAAAGTACATCTCCCTTGCTTGTCTGAAAAACAATGTGGGCTTTTGCAAACACTCTGTGATGAATGTGGGTGTGTAAAGGAGTTTGTAATCCATACTCCTAATGATGCAGTAAAAAGACTACTTCAACTCTGGAGGAGGCCCTGGGGAACAGTGTCAGATACCAAATGTAGATTTCAAAAAGAAAAGAGTTGATAATTTAAAAAAAAAATCTCTTTATAGTTAAAATGTCTAATGTTAGTAATTTAGCAACCCCATGTACCTAATGTTATTAACAAAAAACTAGCTATATGGTTTCTAGGCAGGAACAAATTTTCATCAGTGGACCCAGGAGCACCAGCAATGTGAGTTCATACCTGCCTGGAAGAAATGCAAGCAGGAATAACCTTGGACTATCAGCTTTTCAAAGAATTTGAAATGTTTTCTATAAAGTTTGTGAAAAGCTATTATCACATAACGATCCTATGTGTTATAGTGGCTAGTGTTCACCTCAAATCAACAGAACAGGAGGATTCAGGAAACAGAACAACTGTTCGTAAAAAAATGCAAGAAGAAGTACACAAAAGTGTGTGCAACTTCAGCTTATTATATTGTCAGTAAGTTGGATACAAGGTTGGCAAAGAATATGACAGTAGGGCAAGCCAACACACTCTCATATGATTTTCTCAAAAGGAACAACAGCCATCAGGAAAATGAACTGTTCTTTCTACTGACAGGTACAAACACAACTTTTATTGCACACATTGCCAGTCAGATTTTAAGGAAAATAAACTTCGCAGGAGAACAATAACAAGGATTTGCATGCTGGATGAACAGATTTCTGAGGACAAGATGATCTGAAATTCAACTACAAGTTATTTCCTTCATTTGCAGGAAGTTTAGACCAGGTTCTAGATGAACTGAGTCTGCACAAGAATTCAGTGAATAACTGTCTAAGAATAATGAGAATTAATATTACATATAAGATGAGCTCTGCACTTAAGAAGCAGAGCTGGGAAAAGAGAATTTGATAATCTATAAATATTTGAATGCTGCAAGCTACATCTGATTGAAATTCATCAAATTTTCATTTTCTTTTCCAAACAAACAGTCTCTGTGAAAAATGCCATAGCTGTTTAATCTTCCTCAGGGTTGCTGAAGGAGGTTCTTCCTCTAAAATTAAAATGCAACCTAGTTTTCTACAAAATTAAAAAATAATAAAACAACACAAACCAAACCCTCTGAATTTTTGGGGGCAGTTAGGTAGAAATCCAGTGCCACTGTTCTCTCTGTGTGAGGTTTCTCCCTTCTCTCTGATGCTCTGTTTCGTGTCCACATAGCAGTTGCACCTAGGGTAGGGCAGTCAAAGGGTAATGTGCCCACCTAGAATGCAATACACCAAAATTCATATTCTATTTTTTCAGAGATTTCCTTTGTAGCTTTACACAGAACACCTTAGCTCCTCTGGAGCACCAGTCTCTTTAGAGGCACTGATGCTCCTCTTCCCACTGACATGTCCATCCAGGAGGAGATGGGTAGACACCCACCAGTATTATCTGAAAACACAGCATCCTGCATGCCCCAGAGAATGAACTCTGACTAAAAAAGGCTCACTACAGGCATTTTCACAGACATGTAGAGATCATATACCCTTACAGTGACTAAAAAGGCACTGTCACTATTATTGAGGCTGTTTCTGCAGGATTATTTAGAATAGCAGGTGCAATACAAGTTCTCCCAAGGCCAGTTTTGGAGGACCATATCCTGTGAACAGAAGCTCCCTCTCCATTCTGCTTCCCATTTCTGTTGGGTTTAGCTTACCCTCTGCACTGTGGAGACTGAGTGTTCCTTAGCTCGTTATCCTGTGGGGCAGGCATTTATCAAAATCTATTAAATATTTAGACCTTCATATAGCAACTAATGCTGCCAACTTGTTTGACTTAAATTATACCCCACTGGCAAATCAAATTAGAGAAGATTTGAGTAAATCTACCTTTTAAAATAAAAGCTGATTTTCTCCATGTTCAGCCATTTGTGGGATTAACTTTTTTAATGGGTTCTTATGTGCACAATGTTTTTGTTTTCACGGATACTAGAAGAGGATGAATTATTCATCGGGGGGGGGGAATAAAATCTGCAACATGCATTTTCATAACTTATTTAGTCCCTTTTGTCCTATTCATAAATCAATCCTGATTACTACAAACGAATGTGTTACTCCTAACTGTTCACTCATGACACACTTGGACCATTAATTCAGAGACCTCCTCATAGAGTGCATTAGGAAGCTGCCACTAGTAATGGGCAACTGGAAGAACATCCTTTGTGACCTCCCCTCTTTGCCTATGCATCCCAAACTCCATCTCCTGCTCCATTTCTTATGTATAATTTTACAGACAAAATACATATTCTCCAGTTAAAACATGCTTTTCCCCCTGCTGTTCCAGTGATACATTTGCATGGAGGGAAGGAAGAAAATTGTATATTAATGCTCAGTAGGTTGTTTTTATGACCTAGAAGGAGGATAGAGAGCAATTGCTCAGTATCTACATCAGAAGTGGGGGCAATTGAGGCCAAAACATAAAGACATCACTGAACTAATATGGGAATGACTACAGATATGTCACTGGTGACATAGATCACAAGGTATTTATCTGTTCCTGAAGTGCTGACAAGCTGTCATCAGTGAAGAACCATTGTCATCGAGGAACAATGCTTCACCATTTAGAGCAGTAAATGGAACAAGCCAATTTTTATCCAGGCAGTACTGCATTTATCAACCCGTTATTGCCCAGCTGGGAACAAAGAGAGGATTCTACCCATTTGAAAATTATTATTATTATTTACTACTATATTGGCAACACAGTGCACTGAATAGTTTTAGAAGAAAAATTTATGCTCCAGAATTCCTAAGGGTCAACACTCAATCTTTCTCAATACACACAATAAAAGAGAGAATGAAAACACATTTGTTTCCTTCCCAGTCCAATTGCTGCAGTGCCACAGTGGTTA
The DNA here is from genome assembly GCF_003945725.1 of Corapipo altera. Classification (NCBI taxonomy): domain Eukaryota; kingdom Metazoa; phylum Chordata; class Aves; order Passeriformes; family Pipridae; genus Corapipo; species Corapipo altera. Next base: position 21,399,352 of record NW_020884877.1, read on the forward strand.
GCATTGAACACCATTCTGTTTCATGTGCTGGAGCTCTGTGCGAACCCTAATTACCCATGTCAAAAGGGAAGCATCCCTCAGAATGAAACCAGTTGTTCTTTGCAGCTTCCACTGCTGTGGTTGTTGCTGAATATCTTTTGAGTATTCCTAAGTACCAAGCTGAACGGAATGCAGTGCATCCCACTGCAACTCTATGCTCTTTATGTCATAAAGATATCACAGATCCCAGGCAATTAACAGTTTGGAAAAGAGTACATTAATACCAGCTACTAAAAACCTTTTATAGTCTTGAATGGTATTCACCGAGCAATTACAAAGTTAGCTTTTCCTTGTTATTGCTCCTAGGAATTTATATAACAGTGATGTTCATTAAGAATACTCCTTAACCTCAGATTCAGAGTTGTGTTGTCCAGCATGGACATGGTGATGGCATTTTATTAGCTAATCACTGGTATAATGTGTCTGAAGTTAACTATGACAGGAGGGAGTCACAGAGACTCTGCCCAGGAAACCTCCAGCATCTATTTCCATCTCATTGATAAGCCAGCCTCTGTGGTTAGGAATCTGGACTTTCCTAGCCCAAGACAAGCACACCAACACAATTCTGGAGTTGACACAACCTGCACATCTTGAATCCCAGTGATGATGTTGAATGCTACTTTAAAGCTATTTACTTAAGTCATCTCCATTCCTGACAAAACAGAAGTTGTTGAGCTGCTGTTATCCAAAGCCTGTTTCTATTAGACTCAAACTGAGGGAAAAATCTACTAGTTCACTTAAAAAAAACATTTTCACCCTAGTTCACTCGAAGTTTCCTCCCACCTGCAGAACAGTACCACACAAGGGTGTGATTCCAAGCCGGACTCCTCTCTGATTTGGCACATGCAAAATGAGGGCAAATGGTATACTGCCACTGATACAGAAGGAGACTAAGGGCTCTAGGTCTGCTTTTGCCATGTGAATCATTTCTTGGCATTTCTTTCTAACACTAAAGCCTTAGTCTCAACCAAGAAACAGTCTCCAAATTCATATACAGTGTCTGAAAAGGAGTAGAACAAGCATCTCTCTTCCAAAATTATTTCCACAGACAACTTGTGTCATAGAAGAAAGAAACCTTTTTATCACAGATGTCCATGAACACATCACATCTTGCTGTCATGTCTGTAGCACACTTGTAGTAATTGGGGTTATTCAATGACTATACAGGTTGAGACCTCTTGGGTTGCACTACAGACTGGGAGGTTGAACACTGGTGAGGTCTTTATTACAGTAGAGCACCACTGGATAAAATAAAACTTACCATTACCTAGAAGGCCACTTTTTCTCTGAGTTCTGTAGCTTATTTTCAGTTTAAGTACTAAAATTGTACATTCAAAAAACCCCAATTCTAGAGGCTTTTAATTCACAAGTTATAAAATACAATATAATAAGTGAACCAGCCAGTACTCTAATACCCATTTAGTATCATAAACAGATAGGTTCATACAGACTTCCACGGCTTTATTTAGAACCTGTGTTGATGATATCTGGCACAAGCTATCCAAATTCCAGAATACATCTGCAAGAATGTAGAGAAAAACCTAGAATCATGCAAAGACAAAACACAGCCAGGAAAATAGGTTTCACCTCCTGGAACACAGATCAAGCAAGATCCTTCTTGACATTTGCAAATGACTTCATGCTCTCTCTTTTGCTAAGTTACTTTCTTTTATTTTTGGAGAAAATACCTGTTAAAATCTTAGATACTTTCTGCTTACATCTAAATATATCTACTCAGAAGGACAGTTAGATCACCACACTAGGAACTACTAATTTTTTTTTAACTGCTTAACAGAGCAGATAATTAAAAATAAATAAATCAATGTTTTGGCATTTTTCCCCCTCTCTAGATTCTAATATTGAATTGTTTTCATTATTTAAAACATCATCAGTTGCACTGATCTAGCAAACAAATGGCATTAACAGCCCAAGAGAACCTGCACAGGGCAATTAAAAAATTCAGAGACAAGGTTAATACAAGTAAATTAATTATCAATGATATCAGTGCAGCACTGCATAAAAAAAAATAAAATCTCATTTTCCTCTAACATTACAGAGGTGTGCTAATAGGTCTGCTGTTTCCTACTTTACCAAGTGATGCCTTCAAAGCCTCCAAGAATTGCCTGTGATTTTAAACCTTTATTACGTCAGGATTATTCTCTTCCGTTCTTTATTGGTTTGAGTGGAGGGAGCTTAGTGAAGAAGGAAAAGGAAACAGTTCATGTCTCTTAAAGACACTTTACTGACAGCAGAAGGAAAACGTTCATGCAGACCAACCAGTTTGTTTCTCTTTTGCATTCTTCTTTCCTTCTCACATTAGACCAAGAAGAGATGTGTCCAGCGAGACACGGTGCAAATGTGGCCCTCGTATCAGTAAGACAGCATTAGTCTGAAAAAGTGAATGCTACGGGACCAGAGAATCATTCCCCTAATTCTGGGGGTGGAAAAAAGCCTAGCAGAGTCCTTTATTTAAAAGAAGAAAAAAAAGAAAAGAAAAAAATGAAAAAAAAAAAGCACAGTAGGTTACCTGGTGCCCTACTTACACAGCCCACTCCCTGCAATGCTTGGTAGAACTCTGGGGGCGGGTACGCCAAGGGGAAGCAGATATAAAGAGAGAGCCTGTCACATGTGATGCTGGCAGATACACCTGCAGTTCTCTGTTTCTCTCATTCTTGTCTCTTCAAGAGGATAGGGGAGGGTTGGTAAGACAGTAATTCAAGTTTGCCAAGCAAGCTGAAACCTGTCACATCTATCAAAAATCCATTTTTGGGGCTAAAAATAAATAAATGCTACCCCATGCTCCCACTGCCTTCAGATTCTTATTCAGTTCAGTATTCAGCTATCTAAACTCCACTTGCTTCAAATAGCAGCAGAGAAAGGAGAAGGAGGGGAAGAGGAAATGAGGAGTAATCTATGGATTTAGAAATTACTACATGCAGGGCAAATATGAATATGAACTAACAACAGAGAACAGGACATGACTGCACCACGTGGGATCAACTCAAATGACCCCTAAGGATTCTAGATTCTTAGATTCTCACATTGACTGAACATTTGTCCCTTGCTTATATACACTGCCTCAGTTTCCCATTGGTAAGAGAATGATTACAGTGATTAAAAAACCATCACTAGTCCTACACCAACTGGAGTGCTGGCAGAAGTCTGCACGTGCCATGTGCTGGGAGAGCTTCACAAGTATGTTGTTCTACCCAATCACCATATTTTCCATTTGAAGTCTATACTTTGTACAGATGTACCAAGCACATTTGAAAACAATTTGTTCTTGCTGTTAATTTATAAGGAAAAACCTGCTGCATATGCATGAAATTAAGAGCAAAAAAGAAAAGAAAAATGTCCAAGCAGACAATGTATTTGATACCACGATAATAACCCTGGATAGATTCCTGTGGGCTGGTGATGCCATCTGCCTAGTCCATGCAGAATCCAAAGACCATTGTACTCCTTAGAAAGATCATCTTTTAGACTGATTCAAAGCCAAGGAGTGCTGGTTGAGTCAAACTGATTGAAAGCTGGATAGTGACAGTCATGCAAGAAAGGCTCTGATCAGCAGTGGGACATTCACAGCCTTTCTCAGGAAATCTCATTATTTTATACCATTTCTTCATTGATACATCTGAAGGCATGAAAAAGTAACATTTGTATATGTTTTTCTCCTAATATGAAACTAACAGGGGGAAAGTATGCCTGAATACTATTCTCTTGTAAAGAATATTTGATGGTGAAGGGCCTTGACAGGAAGCCGTGTGAGGACTGGCTGAGAGCACTTGGTCTATTCAGCCTGGAGGAGACTGAGAGGAGACCTCATTGCAGTTACAACTTCCTCATGAGGGGAAGAGGAGGGAAAGGCACTGATCACTTCTCTGGGGTGACCAGTGACGGGACCTGAGGGAATGGCCTGAAGTTGGGTCAGGGGAGGTTTAGGTTGGATATTAGAAAAAGCTTTTCACCCAGAGGTTGGTTGGGCATTGGAACAGGCTCCCCAGGGAAGTGGTCACAGCACCAAGCCTGACAGAGCTCAAGAATCATTTGGACAATCCTCTCAGGCACATGATGTGACTCTTGGGGATGGTCCTGTCTAGGGTTAGGAGTCGGACTTCAGTAACCCTTGTGGGTCCCTTTTAACTTGGCATATTCTGTCATTCTGTGATATTTAAGTACTGCAGCCAGAGGAAAAGCCAGAGATATGTGTCAGATCCTCTTCACTGAGCCTGCAAGCATATGAGACACAAACTGAGATCAGATGATCAACATTCTACCTATTTCAGCAGATCTCTTTAAAACTTAGCATTTCTGACCACACAGATAGAAAGGTCACTGTTTAAGAGACCTCGTGCCTCTACCACAGTTGACCTGACAGGTCTCATTTGTGCTGTTACAAATCCCAAATACACCTCCTGATCTTGATGGCCTCAAGTATCCAGAGTCAAATTTTCTCCTGTAAGTCTTCACTTACACTTGTCTGACTCCGGTACAATTACTATCCCTGCAAAGGAAGGCTAAAATCAGAATGAACACCCTTGCTGCCTGAAAAAAGTTTCATTGTCCAAGAAAATATATAATTTCTTCAGGTCTTTTTTCTATTTCACAATAAATAAAAATACAAACACACACTGCCTATCTTTTAACTCAACAGAGTTATTAAAGACAGATGCATCCTGTAAGGCCACATCTAAATCTACTGCAGAATACTGGACTGCACATTGACCATATATTTCAGTAAGGACTTTAATAGGAGGTCTGATTCTACCACACACTGAATTTCTGCTGCTTCGACTGACAGTTATGACTGGGTTTAATTGAAAGGGTTAAAAGCCTCAGGATCAGCTAAAAAGTGCTAGTGAAGTGGAATAATAAACGCTAGTGATTCTGTGGGAGGAAGAGAGGCTGGGTTCTGGAACAGATACATGCAATAATTTCTGAGAATAACTTTTGCAATGGGAGTTAGAAGGTGCCACTTCACCAGGAGGTGTTTTAATCTGCTATATCTTCCTATCTTCCACATGTGAAAAATCAGTCAAGAAAAATATAAGTAGGGGGGAGAAAGGTATATGGTGTAAAATAGCAGTAGGTAAAATTTTAAAGATACACAACATCAAATCAGGTGGAAGGTCACTAATGGCTCCTGCAATTCTTTTCTGCAGCTGCAGACTAGCCCTGAACTGATATAGCAAAGTGGTTGAGAAAAACATGAATTAATGTCCCTTTCTTTTCATTTTTTTTTATTATTGTTCCCTATTTTCAACTTTAAAAAGGGGAAAAAAAAAAAGTGTTCAACAACTGTAAATCTAGACTTACTAAAGCTACTAACATTTTCAGATCACAGAATATGCTGCTAAAGGGCAACTAATTTGTCACATAGCAGGTAAGGCTTTGTGTCTCCTTTCCTACCTGATAAATGTAGAAGCTTCCGTTCCCCCAGATGTTGCATGCAACACATTTCCAGTGTTATGTACATGGCTATTTATTAATTTTCTAGTAATTAGTATCCTGGGGAGAAATCCTATTACTACTCTATTTACATAATTTAATAAAATATTGCAAAAAGCAAAGTGGGAGGAATTTCTTATGTTTTATTAGCATTTGGCAATTTCGGTCTTTTTAATGATGTCTGCTGACCTCTAGCCAGTAGCTGTGTTTCAAAGCAGTTTCTTTCAAAATTCTTTCTTTAATTAAAAACTATTACCAAAGAGGAAATTGGAATCAAATATCTCAGTGGCGGGGAAGATTTTGACCTACTCAGGATTTTTATTTTACAGAAACTAAATAAGCAGTAGGAAAATAATTTTTAAGAGTTGTCTAATTTAGAAGCAAGGAAAAAACCAAATTAGACTAATGTCATGCTAGATATTAGGAAGAAAACTAAATAAGTTTCATAATCCTTTTCCACTGTAAATACTGTCCCTAGGTCTCTTCTTGTTCACAAAATCTGTCAGAACCAAACCTGTTGAAGTCATCGTGAGCATACCAGTATTGGCATCCAAACACAACCCCTTTGGCCAAAGGGCAGAAGCAATCCTTTTCCCATTTCACTTTGTCTTTCAAACAGAAACTCCTGACAGTGGCCTGCGTTGAATCTTCCCATTTATGGAATTTAGTTATTTCTTTTGGAAAGTTTACCTGGAAGTTCAGTAACCCTTTAAAGCAATGGCATTTTCATGCAGCTATTTAAATATACTTCAGGATACTGCTTCAGTATTTTAGCCCATATATAACTTTCTTGGTCCCAAACTGAGAAAGACAGCACAGCTTCCCTGAGCTCCAACATCCGGAGATGATTTATTTAATAAGGTGATGAATTTTCATACTGGATGCAATTATTGACGTCCATGCAAGCACACAGAGATCCTCACATGCAAATCTAACGAGGTTTCTAGGGAACTTGCAGATATTACAGATTCACAGGCTCCTTCACTCAGCTCCTGGGAAAGCACTTACAGCTGATTCCATGCTAATTCATTGCTCAATGAATAAGTAAAATCTGTACAGTATAATAAAAACATTGATCATCATGCTTTAAAAAGATTGACTCCTAAACATTTAGGAAGCAGTGTGTATTCAAGGGAAATGTTTATTGGTACTGGGAAATTAAACTGTCACTTGTGAAATAGTAAAACTCATTAATGTGGACTTTCTTTTTAAGTGTTAGGAATTAACTTTATGGCCGCATCAGTAACGAGCAGCAAGCCTCAGCCTCAAATCGCCTGCCGTTTAGTATTCACGAACGTTATTAAAACATATTAACCATAATTTAATTGACTGGGAATTTTAAAAAGACAGGGAAGAAGGGGAGGGGGGGGAGGAAAAAAAAAAAAAAAAAAAAAAAGAAAGCCCAAAGCCCCGAAACCGGTCAGCGTTGGGAGTGGCAGGAGAGGGGATGGCAGGATGGATGGATGGGAGGCCGGTGGTGCCCGCGGGGCTCACCCCGGGCCGGGGCCACCAGGACGGGGCGGCCCCGCGCTGCCGGCGGGGCAACAGCGCCCTCTCGCGCCCGCCGCGCCCCGCCGGGGCCCCCGCCCCGCTCCGCCCGACGGGCCGCGGCCAAGGGGGGGCCGCGCTCCGGGAGCCCCCTCCCGCTCCCGGCGGCATTTCCCCCGGCGCATCCCCGGGGGCGCAGGTCACGGAGCACCCCCTCCTTCTCCTCTGGGCTCCAGGACCCGCCAGCACCACAGGCACCCGGACACACCGCGCTCACCCAAGCGCCCGTAGAGCCGCAGCGGCACGGCAAAGCCCGGCGGCGAGGGATGCTCCTGCCTGCGGGGAGCGACCCCCGCAGGGCCGGCAGCGATAGGTGGGCAAACTTACGAGGCGCTCTCCCGATGAAGAGGGAGCGAGAGGCGATTTCCCATGCACAATATGCTGGGGCACACCTCGGGACCCAGCCGTGCCTGTGGGAAGCGCCCGGGAGAACAGACGGTACCGCGGGGCCAGGGGAAGACGCTCGGTGCCACCAGCGCTGCTCTGCCAGGCTGGAGCCAGACTGCTCCCGCGAAATCGCAGGCCTTAAGAGAAGGACCGACCCGACCCTCCAGGCAGAGGTGCGACTCCGGCCCCGGCTCCGTCCCGGACAGTGGCCCGCAGCCGAGGCAGGGTGAACGGCGGCCACACCGACCGCAAAAAGATGCAGCCAGCGGAAGGACAGCAAACAGTGCGGGAAAACCCGCGAGCAGCTCCTCGCAGGCTCAAGCGGCTCCCGGTTACTCCCACGTCCACACCGGCAGGACGGTGGAGAGCAATCCCTCCGTCTGGCACCAACTTTGCATTTCTGAGCTCCATTAGCAAAGCAGAGCCGAGCTAAGTTTCTTAGAGGTCATGGTGCAATAACCCTCTTTTCCAGAGTTTTCCCCCACCCCTCCCCGTCCCAACCCCAGGCAACTCCTTGCACTCCCACTACTCACAATTTGTTGCAGTTAATCCCAGGTGCCATAAACTGAAGACCAGCAAAGTGAAGCCCCCGAGAGCTCGGGAATCCATGTTCAGCCTCGCAGGGGGAAGCCAGCCGCTCGCCTGTCTCCCCTGGTCCCGATCTCCGAACGCCCCTCAGCCTCTGTGCTCTCTCTCTCCCACCGCTCATTTACTCCATACAGCATCCAAACACTCCGGGTGAAGGGAAGCCGGGGGCGGCCGAGGGATCCTCCTCCGCAGCCCTTGGAGGAGCCGCTCCGGACGCGGGCGGCAGCGCCCGAGCCGAGCTCCCTGCCCCGGCTGCCGCCGCGGAGATTCACCTTGCGAGCGGCGACTGGGTGGGAAGCGACAGCCGAGCGCTGGGCATCTCCTTATAGGCGAGAGCCGCGCTGCACTCCACCTCCTCCCAGCCCCCTGGAAGTCACTCCTCCTCGCCTTCCAGGGAGGATCCTTACTGCAATCTTCACGCGTTGTTGATAAGCATCAGAGTCACGAAGTCAGAAGCCTGGGGACAAAAAAAAAAAGACAAAAATAATTAAAATCTTCTTCTCTTCCCCCCCCTCCCCCCCGTCTTTTTATTTTTCCTTTTCCCTCTCCTTTGGGTACCACTGTGGCTGGAACGTTTTAAAGATCCCCTGGCTCAGATGTTTGTCCGTTTGTGAATGCATATGTTATATGCACATACATAAAATATACATGTATATCCTGGCATGTAGAGTGCCAACACAGCCCGAAGAGACCCAGCCCCGCTCCCGCGGCTCAGCATTACGCCCAGGGAGCGGGGACGAGCTCGGACTGATGCTCTATTCACTCTCTTACCGCGGCTGGTTCAGAGCCTTCCTGCCTAGCCTTCCTGGAAGGCGAGCGGAAGTGGTCCCAGCAGAGTCGCGGGGAGCTCCCGTTAGTGCCCTCGGCCCAAAGAGGAAGGCGGGCCCCGAGGTAGCGGATCAGACCTGCAGACCCCTGGTCTGCACCCACCTCCCGGCTAGCGAGCATGATGCTTGCCAAAACCAGATTTCGTGAGTGATTGACTGATTGATTACCCGACTGCTCAGCAACTGAGCGGGATTATCTTCCCGAGGGGCGTACACGAAACCAGACCTGAATAAACATCCTGTCCTACCCCTGACAGGCTGCGCGCCGGCGGCCGGAGCGCTCAGAGCCAGCCCCGCGCCCCACGCTGCTCCTCACCTCTCCGCGCCTCCCCGCAGCCGTATGGGCGGGGGGAGGCACACCTCCGCTCAGGGACTCCAGCTTAATCACTGCTGAGGTCTAACCTTGCTGCTTTGTTGCGGCGTCACCCCACATCAATAGAGTACTGCATCAAAGTCAGGCCAAAATTGCATTAGCGATTCCGCTGTAATCTGCAAGGAGAGTGTGTTTGGATCAAGTCTTTGTGGGGGTTAAGCCGCTGGTCCTCAGCCATAATCCCTCACAGTGGCAAAGAATAATCAGAAGAAATAAACTGTTCACCAAAGCCATCCTAACTTGACAATGGACAGCGGAAGTTTAAATTGCTGGCATGCTGTAAGCCTCATTTTAAAAAGTAAGGAGAGTGGAGGAAAGCCATCGTGCTTAGCTATTAGGCACTAACTGTATCAGAGAGGTGTCAGGGGGACATCTTAGCTCTAAACGAGTAGCCAACTTGGAGAGCAACAGTCCACATTCAAAAATTGACCTAATTATTTTACTTTCTGTTGTTGCAAGTGACACAAGTGACACAAGGTTAAACAGGAAGGATAGCTGCCTAGTACCGAGACTTTCAGCTGGAGTCAATAAAGGGTTTAGACAGACAAAACTAAGACTTAGGAGGAACTTAAAAGCCTAATGAGCTCTACAAGTGTTTAATTTTTTACTTCAAACACATCTGCACAAACAAAGGTTTCATCTTTGCTCATGCAAAGACCTGACGCATAGCTCCACACCCATGTCTGAGCACAATGAGATTCTGGAAACTAGGGGTGGCAGTCAGTCCAAGGCTAACACACCTACATGAGGTGTCTTCTTTCCCTTACACAGGTTCTGATCGAGGTATTGAATGAATCAGCCAAGAGAGGTTTGTGTAAGGGCATACACAACATTGTGTCTGTCAACGCCCATTTTTTGAAGGTAGTGAGATTCTGCTCATTTCCCTCAGTGGATGGGGAGACAAAGGCTCTCTCATTCATGTTTTCTTATCCTAGTCAAAAACATCTCATTCTTCTCTATACCAATCTTATATGAGACTCTGGCCCAGAAACTAAAACCTGTATTAGGCCAGGAGGCTGGAGTACTGAGAAAATTCTGTTATTAACTTGGCTTTTTCAGGTGAGTGATCAAGCTTTAGAAGTTCTAGCAGTGCTTCCAGAGCTACCCACTTCAGTAAAGCTAGGCAGTAGAATACATCAGAAGTCTTAAACCAGAGTGGATTTTCTCTGGAAACACACATCTTTGACACATTCACAATTTTGCAACTATGCATTCTGAAATTAGCAGAGGAATTCAGAAGAAGGGGATTAAAAATGGGTAGGAGCGTTTCATGCTTTCCTTTTAAAAAAATAATTAAAATTAAATGGACTGTATTTCAAATGTTTTCAGTGTCTCTTTAAACTATCTGGCACATTGGTACAGTTTTTGCCTGACTCACTGAACTAATTAGTGGTGTGTTTATAGGAAAACAGATGTGGAAATGAATTATGCAGACTAATTAAAAGCTATCAGTAAATATGAGTCCCATTCTGCAATGCATCCCAGTGGTCACCAATATGGATCTGACAGCAGGATCTGGACCCCAGTTATACCATTGGTTTTCAAATCACCCTCGTGAAACAGACCTCTTCCATAATCTCCTTTGTATCATAAATGCCAGAAGGTGCCTTAAGATTTGTGAATGTTTGGGTGCAGGAGTACTACAACTGAGAAGTTACGACCAGAGTGGAGGGCTATGCAGCTGTTTGTTGCAGGAAATTATGTAAATAATGTCATCTTTAAGGGCTTTTTACCAGCAAGATTTTTATTAGAGTAAATTTATTAATTACTATTAAAGCTGTTCAGACAAAAACTGTGGCTCATCATCAACCACAGATCTGAGTACCGTGGATTTTGGAAAAACTCAGTTATTGGTTTAGTTTTAGTGTATCTGGACTTAATTCAAAATTATGGTGATGGTTGCCACTGAAGGTGTTTCAAAACCTTGCCCATGAGTGGAGGCTTTGTTACACATATAGTTATTAGTCCTTTTTAACTCAGCAATAACTCTTTTCTAACTCTCACATTCACTGTAGCACATTTTCTCTGCCTCCATGAAAGCAAAGCTGACCTTAACAGTGAAGACCCTGAGAGCTTTCACTTCAATTCCTGCCTCTTCTTTGAAAAATTTAATTTATAACCTTTTGCCAGTCACTCGATGTTCACTCCGCATTTCTTAAACAGAGGGAACACACCAGTACCTAATCTCATTCATGCTGAGGGAGGAGAAATATCCTAATGTCTGGCACCTATTCAGAATCTGCAGTCACAGTGATCATATGAGCACCTTTATAATTTCAGAGTCAGTACAGATTGTGATTAAGTTATCTGGGACTGTACTGAAATGGCTGCATTAACTCTGGGTGAGAAAGCCTAACATGGGCATTAAGTTACTCTCCCCTCCACCGTGGATGGCAGCTGAGTACCCATGTTAATGCTGCTCAGGACAATCTTAGTACATGATCTGTGTGATGGGAAGAGGAAGATAAGCAGCATTACACCAGTAGCTGGTCCCATCACAGTCTTACTGACTTTACAATGCAAGCCACAAATTTCTGAAATTGAGCATTTAAGTTTTCAGCCCGAGTGTACTACCCAAGTCTATTCTACCAGTCTGGAGCCTTGTTATTTGAGCAAAAGGAACCATTTGTGGGAATTAGATGAGAGAATATGAATAGGAGAGCAATGGAAGAACACTAACACATAAGGAAGAGCTGCCACCAGGGAACTAAGGGTATGCATTTTTGAAGAAGACAGTTTTTTTATTTAAATGTTTATCTAAGGAGGTAAGCTTATCTGTGATCAGATAAACTTGTTTTCTTTCCTCGAGTTAGTAAGCAACATTAGTGCTGCTATATCCCATGTTGAGTTTGCCACTAGAAGCAGTAATGGTTTAGCCCATGAATTCAGTCAATCCAGCTGTTTGGGTAATTGCAGCTGCAAGCTTTATCTCTGACCCCAACTGTATAGCATTCATGGAAGGAGAATAGCATTGCATATAAACAAACTTAATTGCACATGGCTTTTGGATCATATATTGCTGTTCACATGTTTCTGTTGATAACTAGGAATTTGTCTGCAGAATATGTTTCTCATCAAAAAACCTAAAGGTCGCATAAAAAACCACCAAAGGTCATATTATTCCTTTTCCCCTTAGAATATTCCCCTATAAATAGAAAGGACTCACTCATTAAAGAGAATATGTGGGGAGCTTTCATAAAACGCATCGACCCCAACCAGGTGAGTGCAACAGCAGGATGCTCATTATCCTTGGATAGTTCCACAGCATACCTAAGTCCAGAGGATAGGAAAATTTAATGATCTGCTGGGATAATCTGATGGCCACTAGCATTTTTCAGATGCATGCTGAGATTAGGTAAAATAAATCAGATGTCAAGCTGTGCAGTGATTATTGGAAGACAAAGAATTAAATCACCCCTTCCTCCCCCTCACCTTTCCCCACATTATTTTAACACTGTCTGCTGGTATTATGGCTTTCATTACATTTCATACATCTGCCTATAAAGATGCTTGTGTCTGTCATGGCCAGATACAACTACCGGACTTAAAAGATCAATAACCTGAGTAAATAATAGTACAAACGCTATGGCTGCAAATTACCTAGGGACTTCAACAGATCTTATATAAGACACATTCCTCCCTGGGGTTATTCCAGCGACATTGTGTCTTGCAGTGCAGGACAGAGTCACAGAGGACACCATCCGTGGTCTGCTGTCTGTCCTGGTTCCCTACCCAACAGTGTTCAGCTCCAGCAGGGCCACTCACAGTTGTCCCTGAGCAATACTGCTTTTTTACTAAAATCCAGCATCATCTTGGTACATTTATTGTCTCAAAACCAGCTCTCCACCAGTGTTTAATGAAAGGATGGACTTCATGAGGTGTTGGCATAAATGTAAATCCCATTCCTATGATCTAATCAACCACCATCAACTCCGAAGACAGAACTCATACACGAACTGAGTAATGTATATTTTTCCCCTTGTTTTGAAACCACACAAATTAGAATGAAGAAACATGTACAAGGTCCTGGACAGTTAGGTGTCACAGAATGGATATAATCCTTGGAGTACAGCTGGCTAACTAATGGGAACATACTATAATAAGTACTATGAGTCCCAGCTGAGTTAAAAGCCCAGAGTCTGCCTCATAGTACTTAGAAACTTCAAGGCAAACAAGAGCAAAAAAAATTACAGAACATGGGGAGACATTTAGCAAAAATCTCTATTTGATAGACATCTCAGCTGAGACTACAGAGTTGGAAGGGAGAAATGTCTGTATGAATGCCTATTTCCATGTGTAAAGAAGGCAGCCTTATTTACACATTGGTGTAAATAAGTGGTGGCTATCAAGTCTCCATTTTGCAGAGATTCAGTCATTCAGTCATGCAATTATAGAATCTGCCATGTCACTGATTTAAGTAATGACATATAATGAATAGACACTGGGATAGATTTTCAGAAGCAATTAGTGATTTTGCATGAACAACCAAGGTATCTCTTAAGGGGCATTTTTTCAGAATGATTTGGACCTTTACTTGCTGAATATCAGTGCCGTGATCTGTCTGTCCAAAGAAGATAGTTAAAAGGAGAGGCATCCAAAATCATTAGTCTCTATTGAACACTGGCACCTCAGTCTACCACTAATCTGGTCTCTAGGAGAGATGCTCTAGGAGAGAAACAATCACCTGGGCCTATATACGTAATGAACAACTTTGAATGTCTCCATCATTTTACTGAGGAAGTTTCAAAGAGTGAAAAAGAGAGCTAATTTCATCAAATAAATCATTTGTGACAAATGGTTCATCCAGTGCTTGCACTCAGAAAATTATTATTAGCAACAGCTGGGCTGGGTATGACAACCTATATTCAGGCATTCTCTTTACATTTCTAACTGTCCTTCACTAATCTTTCATTGTGGATAGAGGTCAGAGACGAGCGAAAAGAGGAAAGTTGTGTGGAAGCTAATGCAATCATTAGGTCATTTTTAACCTTGCTGCAATTATCATACAGAAGGAGCCAACTGAGAATAATGAAAGGCGAGACTGTAATTTAGACTCCCTTGGAAAAGAAAGAAATGAATACACCTTTTCTCAGAAGCCATCAGGATTTCTAGGTTCAATCCTGTGGGAATGAGCAGCTCCAGCACACTCCTGTGTTGCTCACTTCTCAGCATAGACACAGGATATTCAGAATTCTGGGCCCAGGTTTTTTCAAAAACCTGCCTTTCTAAAGGCTAATGCTGTCATTTCATTGATGCAGACATCGAAGGACCTGGAACAGAAAATGAGATTAATAGAAGTTCCTTAGTCACGGTATCACTGAGCTGTTTCTGTACAAAGTACTTGCCTACGGCTCAGCTGAAAGTTAATCTGGACTAAACTATGAAAATTCCTGTGTATTTGTTATGTTGTTGTATTGGGTTTCTGTGGCCAGGTTTTGGTGGAGGAGGGGCTACAGGGGTAGCTTCTGTGAGAAGCTGCCAGAAGCTTTCCTCATGTCCTGCAGAGACAATGCCAGCCAACTCCAGGATGGACCCGCTGCTGTCCAAGGCCAAACCAGTCAGGAATGATAGTAACACCTCTGTGATAACATATTTAAGAAGAAAAAAAAGTTATTGTGCAAATGAAAATTGCAACTGGTGAAGAGTGGAGTGAGAACATGTGAACAACTCTCCACACACCGAGGTCACTGGAGGAGGGGGAAGAGTTGCTCCAGGTACCAGAGTTGAGGTTCCCCTGCAGACCAGGGTGCAGACCACGGTGGAGCAGCTGTGCCCCTGTAGCCCATGGAGAACCATGGGAGCGCAGAGATCCACCTGTAGCCCACGGAGGAGCTCATGCCAGCACAGGGGGATGCCTAAAGGAGGCTGTGACCTTGTGGGAGGCCTAAGTTGGAGCATTGTCCTGGCAGGGACCTGCTGACTCATGGAGAGAGGATCTCATGCTGGAGCAGGTTTTCCTAGTAGGACTTGTGACCCTGTGGGGAACCCACACTGGAGCAGATGGTGCCTAAAGGACTGTACTCCATGGAAAAGTGACCCATATTGCAGCAGTTTGTGAAGAACTGCTGCCTGTGGGATGATCTTGCATTAGAGAGGTTCATGGAGGACTGTCGCCCACATGAAGGACCCCATGCTGGAGCAGGGCAAGGAATCCTCCCCCTGTGCAGTGCCAGAAACAATGTGTGATGAACTGACCATAAGCTCCGTTCTCCATCTCCCTGTATCACTTGGCGGGAAGGAGGTCGAACTTGGGAAGGAAGGAGGGGTGGGGGAAGGTGTTTTTAAGATCTAATTTACTTCTCATTTTCCTGCTCTGATTTTGTCAGTAATAAATCTAATTAATATCCCTACTCCGAGATTGTTTTGCTCATGACAGTGATCTCTCCTGGACCTTATCTCAACTCATGAACCCTTCCTTATATTTTCTCTGATCTCTTCCATTGCAGAGGGGAGTGATAGAGTGACTTTGGTGGATATGCATACACACAGATGTATACATGTGTATACACGAGTACATGCAGGCAGATATACACACACAGAAATTTATGTAAAACAGGAAATCAAACAAGATAAACTCACTCCTCACTAGGAGATCCATTTATTTCACACTTACTGGCTAAAAATGTTTATTTTCTTCTAGGAAGTGGATGCATTTGCATCAGAATGAGACAATTCCAGGTAGACCTACCACTGACTTTTTAAAGCAAAGTGTTTTTAACTCCATGAGGGATAGCTGATTACACAGTAATGTGTAGGCCTGAGTCAGACATACTCATGCTACCTCTGACTGAAGCCAACTTGAGGTACAGGATGCCTCTGCTTTCTACCAGTCTGGATTGCAGATTGCGCTGGTGTTACCTACTTGGTAAAGATCTACTGACAACTTGAGAATATTAACATAATGTCACTATGTGGAAGGGTGGTTATTCAGGGGTTCTTTTGCAATCAATGTTTTTGCGTTAGTTAAAAAAAACATCGTTAGCGATTTGAACAAGCACAATCAAAACTAAGCCAAAATTAGAAGTCCTACTTGATGCACCTTCTTTTTTTTTTTTTTCTCCCTGACTCTCAGGTCTGATTTTTGCTTGTTATAAGGATAGTCATGTATACTTGGATGATGTTGTGAATTCCAGGGTAAGGAAGAAAATCAAACCCACTATAGAGAATTTTTATACCCAGGATTTAAACTAGAGCAAACAAGTCCCACTAGGTTCTCAACAAGGAAGGGGTGTCCCAGTCAATCAAACTTTTTGTTCACTTCTTAGATATGTGTTGAATCAGTTGAGGTTCAGGCAGAAAATGTGAAAGAGTACCACAGAGATTTCATTTCATTTCATTTCATTTCATTTCATTTCATTTCATTTCATTTCATTTTCACATCAAGGGAGGTTTCTTGGTTGTGTGCAGGACTGAAGATCAAGGGGTGAAGTGTGGCAAACCATGCTCTGGAGTTCGCCAAAACCCCAGACCTTAAACTGTCATCTACACAATTTGAACATGAGGTAAATTTTAGTTTGAGACTGGATTCAGGCTCACTTTCAAGGCTTGCAGAGATGTACCCACGGTCAAAAGACAGGATTAAGCCACAGAGAAAGAGTATGGTAGAGCTAGGAGGCTAGCCCAAGTTTTCTTTACTTTTCTTATTGGATTCTATGTTCCATACTGTCTCTCCTTCAGTTTGCAAATCAGTTTCATAAATGTAAGAACTCAAGAGAATGGTAGCCATCTGAGGCAACAGCATATAACTCTAATCTTACCCAAATCGGCAGCAAAATACAGCAAAAACACTTTACTTGACTTTGTTTCTCCGTCTTATGGCTTAAGATGTTCATTTCAGGCAGTTCCAGGCAACAGAGAATTTCAGGAGTGACAGGAAGGTCACAGGCACTCAGATGTGCTCCACAGAAACCTTTAGAATTGTTTAATATGAAGAAGCAAATGTGGAAATGAGCAGTATGTATTGACACATACATGTGTTAGTACTACTTATGCAATTGAATTTATTATAAGCAGTTTAATTCCATAGTGCAATTATAACAGATGGATAAACAAGATGCAATATATTGTTCACTTTATGACAATGATCACATAATTCCAGCTTCAATGCTTTTAACTGTTTGCATGAAACACTGATTCATAAAGCTTTGAAAGGCTGTCAGACAAAGATATATGAATGTGTGACATGAGTGAAATTATTCCCCGGTATAAAAACCTAGTGAAGCTGTATCAGGGATGAACACAATCTGTTCTGTCCACTGGGTTCTCCTTGACAAAGGCTGAGCAGCAACTACAACCTTCAATAATCATTATCCTCCACTTTCATTCTTTTTGAATTTACTTTTGTGTCCATTTGGACCATAAGCCTTTGAGAAATAGGCACTTTTTTCCCCATCTATATCTATATGTGTTGTAGTTCTGATCCTACTGTGAAGGTTGTAGAGGCTTGCACAATATTACCACAGGTCAACCGTTATAACACTGTGAGCACATCAGTGAGCAAAAGTCATAATACCAAAAAAATGAAATAAGAATCACAAAGAATTTAGGAGTCTGGAGGGTTAATTCATTTACTACAAGCCCATGCTACTGGAGATGCATTCTGCAGATTAACGTTACTGATACATCCATTCTGCTGAGTGGATACAGTTGTCTGCTGACACTTATTCACTTGTAATGACTGAATTGTATTATAAAGGTATCTCACAAAAACTGATACCAATTCACATTAATGATTTTAGCAAAACTACAACCCAGCTTTTAAGATTTTGAATATTTGGAAATTAAAGAATGAACCACTTAAAAATTATTTTGGTTCTGAATTAGAAAATGTGTTTCTTATTAATTACATTATTGGTCAGTGCCAGGATAAAAAGAGATGTTTAAGAAAAGATCAGATACCTGGCTATACCTAGGTGATGTCTTTCTCTTTTTATCACCTCAACGGTGATTGAAATGAAAGGTCAAGGTTAAATCTGTGATGCTGTGCCTGTTAGGTGATATCCCATGAGTCTAGTTTATGCTTCTGATATCAAAGATTTCCAGAGGAGCTCCTGTCTGAGAATTATTCAATTCCCAGATCTGCTGAATATACCCTGTTACCCTTGGGAACTGCTATTTTGAAAACTACTTCTTAAACTTTCTGGGTTAAGCATCCCCTGATGGAACTGTATGTAGCTCCACCTAATTTTAATGCTGGCTTACATCAGCTGGGTGTCATATGGTGCTAAAATGAAATGCAGTAGCCAAATTCTAAAGGTTTTATATAATTTTAAGCAACCCAGAGAAATCAGGAGTGTTTAGCTCTGGGAATCTTTGTGTTACCTTGTCTCTCTCTGATACAGAGGAAGATAACATCAAATGAAGAGGACATAGAGAAAATGGATTTTTTAAATTCTGTGCTAATCTTCACAGTTCTTTTTCTTTTACTTTTTTTTTTTTTTTTTTTTTTTTTTTTTTTGTTCTTTCATAAGCTCCTCTTAAAGTGCAGATGATAAGCTAGTTACTGGGAATAATCCTGTTAGGAGGATAGTGCTGTATACGTATATCTCTCTATAGATCTCATTCTGTAGAGACACCAACATTTGAAATCAAAAAGTGTTATCTATCCTGATTTTTCTTAGAGAACTCATCTTATTACACTCCATAATCTGTATCTGTTATGTCAAATCATAAAGCAAAAACTGTAAAGCAGAGGTGAGAAACACACTTTAAAAAGTTTTGTCTTTCTGATGTCAAGAGATTTAGTGTGAGAGGGCATCATGCAACATCCTCAGTAAGTTTTGAACAAGGAATCCCCTGAATGTCAGAGAGGTCTTGAAAGACCTGAATTGAACTCCAATGAAGGCATTAAAAATCATTGCTTTTATTTTAATGGCTTTTGGGGGGAATTGTTTAGTGAGTTTTCCCAATTTTCTTACACCAGAATGATGGGCAACAAACATCTCGGCCCTGAGACTAGCTTAGTTGGTTAGAACATGGTGCTAATAACACCAGGGTTGTGGGTTTGATCCCTGTATGGGCCATTCACCCAAGAGTTAGACTCAATGATCCTTTTTGGTCTCTTCCAACACAGAATATTCTGTGAAGCATCTCCCAGTTCCAGAATACCCTGAAGGGAAGAAGAATCTACATCTGGCCACAAGCTCTCTACTATTTGACTTTTAGTCTGCTGAAAGACTAAATTACATGTTTTGCTTCTCTATTATATACTTCTCTGGAGATTGCATAATCATTGTGAAGTCCTTGAGCTTTCTGCTGGCTGCAGATTTCTCTGTTAAAGCCTGGATGAGCTATACAATGCAAAAATATAGCTGGTAAGTTTTTCATTGACATTACTAGGAAGGTGTAATGACTGTCAGTCTGATGTCAACGGGAGGTGCTGTCAAGAAGGGGAAGGAAAAAACCCCCTCAAAACCCCCTGCAGATATTCAAGAAGAAATCTTGTACTCTTGAATAATTACAATTCTCAAAGAAAAAAATAGACTTGGATAAACCTGGAGGCACCTTTATGTTTTTCCTTTTGAAACCTTCCATCTCCCTGACATGACGCTTTGCTGTTCTGTCATTTCTGTCATTGTACCATGCTGGGATAGTTCTTTTTTCAAGGGGGAGTGAGTTTTTTTGGTCCAAAGACCCTACTGTGCCAATATTTAAAACAAAATCTCTGTTGAGATTTTTTTAAAAAGTCTTTTAAACAACAAAGAGATATATTCTTTGTCTGTTGGAAGAGAAGCTGCAATTATCAGGGGAATTTAATTTCAAATGGCATGTACATTTTTCATGTGGGTGGTGAGGTAGGCAGTCATCTCAATGGTAGGTTATAGTCATGTTTGTTATATACTTTGAATGTTGCTGGTTTCATTATGGTAGGTTTTTTTCTGAGGTGAACAGGAAGCCCAGAGCAGTAAAGAGCCTCCCTTCCATGCCATTGTCCCACTTGTAAAGAAATCACGACTGAAATTGCAATTGTGAAGATATGCAGTCACAGAAATTGCATCCCAGGGAGGTGTCATGTCTTGCTGCAAAGTTATTGCTGTCCCTTTGTCTAGACAGAAAATGGCTGAAAAACTCTCTTGTGTTACTCCATTCTTTCCCCTTCTTTCCTGTGTGAATCCTTTTAACTGCTTTATTTCTCAGTCACTTTCTTCTCACCACTCTATCAACATTCTTTTCCTGTTGAGTAGTTCATGGACCAGTCAGGTCACTCGTGACCTCTTTGGGTCTTATATGGTTATTAAAATTATCAATTATGTGTTTTGGTTTTGATTTGGTTTGGTTTGTTCCTTTTGTTTTGTTTTGCTTTGTTTTGTTTGCCATGATTGAAACTGATATTCCCTTTAACTGCTTCTTTCTTCCCTTGAAGTCCATTGTACTGTCTGCCTTGTTTCTATCTCTGCTTTCTGACTCTTCCATTAGTGCTCCTTCAGTCTTAGCTCCAGTGAGAGCTCTGCTATCTTTGGGTTTGCTTCCTGTTTTCCAGTTTGGGACAAACACTTGTATCCCACTACTGGCAATTTCTGTATTCACTCTTTTTCCTTACTTTGCATGTTGCTTTGTTATTACTATCTTTACAAACCTATCCTCACCTGTCACTGTCTGCCCTTGATTTAAAAAATGAAGGGCAGGCCATGTATCTTGCTGCATGGAGGAAATACTGCTGATAGAAAGCTGCAGGGCTAAAGCCAATGTCTAAAATGCTCAAACTTTTCTATGCAAGATTTCCCTGCAACATCGTCTTCTTGATCTATGGCTGTTTTATGACAGTGAAGCAACCACAGATTAGATTCATCTGGCCTAGTGCTTTCATATTTCATCTCTGTATATGTTGGAACGTATTTGCTCTTTGCTGTGTGTATTTGCTATCACTCTTTTGTATTTGATGAAGTGTTTTCTCCATCTCATAAAGGCTCTTTGGGTGGGACTCAGCTGTCTAAGTAGGGGCATATAGTGTTATATTAACCATTGCAGGGGTTCCTGTTTGGCCAGTAATTACCTTTCCAGAAGGGTACGAGGCTTGCACAGGTCGTGTACTCCATGCAGATGGCTCATACTACTGTGTTATGCTTTACTCTGGTGCACATTCCCTACTGTAACTGTGTATTGAATGACTGTGACTAAACAACACAGCACCCCTCATCTTATCTTGCCATCTTAAGCTTCCTCTGGCAGCTTTTCAGGAAGTCAGAGGAGTCACACTTGTGCAGAAACCAAACGGATAGACAAATTATAGCAGGTGGGAAAGCAAACCCCTACTACAGAGCAACACTTTCCTACTGCAGACACCGCTGAGTGAAAATGTAAAGTCAGGCATAATAATAAAAGCAAAAAATAGGAAAAGGTAAAATAGAAGTAAAACAAAATAAAACATTAAGAGCAGCCTTATCAGAAGGCCTTTTTAAAATCAGCCACTGTAGAGGTCAGACTGGACTGCTGTATCTCTCTCTATGGCTTTTGTTGGCTTAACCCTTGCCTTGAGAAATATGTGCTCACCCCTGCAGGTCTTCTGCATAATAATCTACTGCAAACCTTTTTTTCTCCTTTTATCTTAAATGTTTTTCCTGAATCAGGTTGTAGTCCATTTCGGAATAGTGTTGCTGTGTGTACTAAGGTGAGCCTGGCATACATTTGTTTATTACTACAAGGGCAAAATGATTTTCACAGTGTCTCTTTCAAAGATCTGAGACTCATTGTAATTCCACTGAATTAGGCTGATTAATATGAGGAACTCACTCATATTTATGTTTCATAAAAATATTATTACTGGAAAGATTAGAATGTAAAATATATCTCCTTTTTCTGGCATATGTTTCCTCTTTCCTTTACGGAGTTCATATCCCACATGGAAAAGTCAAGACAGAAATTTTCACCTATTATTTCTTAAAAAAAAAAACAAACCAACAAAATTCTCTGTAATTACAGAGTCTCAAAATGTTGGGGGTAGTACTGAAATGTTGACAGGTGTCTAACTTCTACTGATGAGCAATGAGCAATTTAGATAGGATGAGCTAATGTATTTCCAGTGGTAAGTAACAGCTCTCCATTCTGGATAAAAATTATTATTTTAATAAGGCTTGAAATTGCTGGCATGATATGTGATGTGATAATACGTAGGAAGAACTAGTAATGTAAAACCAAAAACACTAAATGGAGCTTGAGCAGCAATCCTCTGAGGGATTATTAATGATTATAACAATAGTCTGTTGGCCATGGAAATAAGATTTATATGACTTCACATAAAACAATTATTTGCAATTTGCAATCTGGAAAAAAAAAAACCACACCCAAAAGCCTTTTTCCTCCTTGTCTTTTCTTGCCTTTAAAAAAAATTTTGCTTTTTAATATTTAAATGCCTTTTCACACTTTATTGTCTTTTCCTGTTTTCAAGGATGATACACAAGTCAATTCTACTACTAGTCACAGATTGCAGGATATAATCCTGCAGGACATCCCAGGCTATCATGTTAATATTGCAGGAAAGGCTAGCTTTTTTAGGGTGCAGGCTAGGATCGCTGGTGATGTCCCTGTTGTGTTTTATCAGCAACAATATTAGACAGAAACTACCCCTGGAAGAAGCTCAAGGTCTGTTACAAAGCATTTCTTGTGGTAAACCACAGCCCTCCTGGTAGCCAGTGATGTTAAGGGCACATCAACTTATTTGCTTTCTATCTCTCTAATTGTCTCCTCACTCCCCCTTTTCTTTGTAAGATGAAAGGCGTTTTGGGAGAAGCTGACAAAATCTACTGCACAGGGCTGTGCTTGGCACAACAGGACACAGATCTTGGCTGGAACTTTTTGGCAGTGCAGTTATACAGATACTACTGATAATAAAGGTTTCACACAGAAAGATCAATAGGTACAAGATGTTAGTGCTTTAAAGCCTCCTCTCTTTTATGATTAGTAGGGAACAATTCAAATATAATCCATCATCCTCATAAGAGTTTTGTGAGAATTAATTATGTAATGCTTGCACAGTGCTTTGAAGATGCAAAGGCAGCTCCATGGCTCTGTTAGAGCTCAGATAGCACAAGGTAGCCTAATACAACCAAAGCAAAAAATCATCCACTGGATTTCTTGGCTACTGGAGAGCAGTTATAAATAACTGGAGGTTATTTTACTGGTTTTCCTAACCTGGGTGTAAGGGTGAGAAGTCTCTTGCCTCTCTCTAGACTCACCACAGGGATGAACTCAAGACAGCTCTTGGCAGAGAGGAGCCTGAGGATACTCAGTGCTTCCGAAAGCTCTCCTTCATGTGATCTAGATAGAGCAGGACATTAGAGTAAAGCACAAAACTCGGTCCAGCAGCATATACTCAGCTCTGCATTAGCACAGCATTGGGCAGTGCACTTCACAGTAGGGCTGCAACTCCCCTGTGCACTGAAGATACAGAATTCCAGAGTTAAACATGACTTGAGCTTTCCTCATTTTTTCAGGGCAGACATAACTTCAGTGGACTAAAATTTAGTGTTGGGCTTCAGGGCAACTGGGTCTATGCCGTGACTCCTCCTATCCCACCTAAATTTTCCTTTCCTTGTTTTTTGACACAAGATCTACCTTCCATGTCCTGGGTATGTATAAAATATATTTAATTCCCAGAAAATTAACTCCATGTTTAGCATGCATATATGAATTACAACTGCACCATTTGAAATTTATAGGCCTGGACTGAGATTCAATTAGAATGGAGAAGGCTAGAGGAAAGAAGTGACCATTTTATGTACCAAATCTTACCTTTCTCAAGTATTCTATGTATGGAGTTTTATTTGTTGCAACTCTCTGTCTCCATGTCATGTTGCCATTTGTCATGGTGTTAAAAATAAGGGAAAACAAAAGTGAAAATTAATACCTAAAGCAAAGCCTAACCAAAAGAATGGGGAAGAAAATAGCCTTTTTAAATAATGTACTCTTATTAAGAAAAAAGCTGATGAAACCTTGCTGTTATTGTTTCATAGAATCATTAAGACTGGAAAAGACTTTTAAGTTCATCAAGTTCTGCTGTTAACCCAGCACTGCCAAGTCCACCACTAACCATGTCCCTAAGTGCCACATCTACACCTCTTTTATATACCTCCAGGGATGGTGACTCAAGTACTTCCTTGGACAGTCTGTTCCAAAGCTTGACAACCCTTTCAGTGAAGTAATTTTTCCTAGGGTCCAACCTAAACCTTCCCTGCTGCAACTTAAGACCCTTTCTTCTTGTTCTATTGTTTGTTACTTGAGAGAAGAGACCAACACCCACGTCACTACAGTCTCCTTTCAGGTAGTTGTAGAGAGAGAGAAGGTCTCCCTGAGCCTCATTTTCTTCAAGCTAAATAATCCCAGCTCCCTCAGCTGCTCCTCATAGGACTTGTTACAAACTTTTGAAATTTCAGAAGCACTTCTGAAACACAACAGAATTAAACCACTCATGCTCAATTCTGCGCACTTAAGCTTTTTAATGGGTCTAGATGGACATGTTTCAAAACTTGCAGAGAGTCATAAAATAAGGCCAATTCATGCTTTTCTGATAGCTTTTTTTTTTTTTAAACTGTAAAACAAAAGCATTTCTCAGAAATAGAACATTTCATTCTACTTTAGAATAAACCACTGGAACATCCTACCTATAGAACTGTACTTGAGGTCTTCTGATTGTATTTGTTGTCTTTATAACAGAAGGAGTTCAATGTCAACACAAGTTATTAGTTTGTCATAAGTCACTTCACAAAATTTATGGCTTGTATAAAGCTTATATTTTCTGGCTTAAATATTTGAATCCATTAATTTATTTATGGGAAATCACAGCTCAACATCAGCATTCAGCTGTTTGTGGGGCAGAGCTGGGCACTGGTCCTGGTATTTTCCACCTCTGAAAGCCTGTGCCGTGATTTTGGTGGGATAGGCATGGAAGAATGAGTACATTCACCATCAAATGATGGGATTCAGTAAATAAAAGTGATGGCAGTCAGGGTAGAGAGCTGTAAAGATATTTTTTTCCAGAAGCAGAAAAGTTACTATGAGGAGTGGAAACCAAGCATTCAAAACAGCATTTGTGAGTGCTCTGATTTTGACCAAGCATAAAAATGTGAAGAGCTGCTTCACAAGCTCTTCTTGTCCTCCATTGACTTCCATTAAGAATCACAGTTCTTGATAGCCTGAATAATATCCTTCTGTGTGTGCTTGTGTGTATGTATATACATAGGTACAAGTTTTGTCATCAGGGAGGATGGCAAGATCTAATATAGCCTTTTCTTCAGAGCACTCACAGAGCAACCCCTGGTTTCCTCTTATTTAAAACTTAAGCACTTCTAGAGAAGCTGCTTCTTCACAGAAAGTTGAGAGGCTTTATTCTCAAAAACATCCTTTATGAAACACTGAAAAAAAAGGCAAACAAAAAACCCCACTTCTATGAGTATTGCACAGAAGGCATGACTCTGTGAGAACAAGGTACAGCCCACCTTCACTGTGAACACAGAGTTGTCCTGGGGCTCATAAATACATTTTAGTGTTAGGTCTATTCCTATTACAGTTAGGATTCAAAACAATCTTTGCTGTCTAGATTTCTGTTTAAACTGCACATAGGAGTTGTTCTAAAAATAATCAAACCAGAATGTTCCTTCTGCACAAAATATCACGATTTTTATTACTTTCCATTTGCAGGAAAATGGAAAATTAAAAATGCATTTTTTTGTATCAACACACAGAGATTGGAAAGTTTTAAATTGATGATGTTAATATGGACTCTTTTGAGGATGTTTTCACACAGAAGAGTTTGTTATTTCAAAACAGTTTTCTTTTCCTTGAAGTTTATGAGATTTTTGAATGCTCTTTTTAAGTGAGCGTGAAGGAATGCAAGATTTTTTGACAGGAAATGCTCTGACAAGTCAATAGAAGCCTATTAAGATCTACTGCAGATACTGAAGAGGCAGATTGAGTGCCACCAGCATCTGGAAAAGAGAGGCTGGCACAAGCTAATCCTGTTTAGAGTCATGGGCCCATGGGAGGAGTTGGCAGCAAGGGAAACCCCAAAGATCAGAGCAGCACACTGTAACTTCTGCCTTTAACTCCTGACAGGCATGATTTTTAAAAAAACTGAGCACTTCTCGTGCCACTTCTAGTTGATATAACTGCAGATATTCAGCAGCTGGAGAAATTGCTCTGTTTTGTTTGGGGCCAGTCTTAAAACCTTTCTGGTCAGAAGTTTAACCCTTTGTACAACATAACTAATGATGACTTGCCTCTTGCGCAGAGACAGGCAGTAGATGGGAGATGCAAATAATTTTAAAGGATCTTGTTTTTCTTTACAGAAAGCTATTCTAGAAGTGGGAAAATACTGTTCTACTACCATTTTTTAACAGATTTTTGAAAGGTCATTTAAAATGGAAATACTGATTTAAAAGGCAGAAGACTAGTTCAATATTACAAAGCCATTAGGGAAAAAAAAAGAAATTATATTCTCCTTTTTATGCTGATTATTTGCATTGGTTGCATTTTTTGTTCATAGCTATTGTAAAAACAAAATGTAAATTGCACAATTAAACATTTGGAACAGCCTCCTTTATCAGCGTATAATTCACAGTGTGTCAGGGACATCTAATAACATCCTATTACGGATCACTTATCAGATAGTTGTTGAGTTAACTGCTATTATCTTCTTTGCCATCCCCCATAATTTGATACAAATAGTTTCTGTTATTTGCAGGATAGCAACATTCTTCCTACATTGTTATGCAGCCCTTTTCCTCTCATTTTTTAGGCCTCATCTCCTTGTTCTTGTCTGGTTTGTGTTATCACCTGGAGGTAGGACTATATAGGACTTCATGCTTGCTCTTTCCTTATACCCTTCAGCTGGTCACTGGTGTAGATACTTTTGTTTTGGTTTGATGGGGCTGCTATTATATTTTCAATTGCTGCTGGTGATCTGTATGCTTTCTAATGCAGATTTTCCCAGGATGGCTGGGAGCACTAAAGCTCCTGCATTAGTGTTGCCTGCTTACAGTGGAAATCGTAATTGTCTTTTGACACTCTTGCCATCCTATTATTTAGGCATCTGGCTGTGGCTGCCTTGAGTGCCTGTCACTAATGCTTCATAGATGTGGGTGAGCATCTGTTTTGAGGAGTCACTTCCCACCCCCTTTTTACTCCCCTTTCACTAGCAACAAGCAGTACTTTTTGACTTGTCAAATGCTAGGATCACTCTGCTTCTGCTCTTTGGGACACCTGCCAGCCCAAAGGAGTAGGAGTGCTGGGTATGGTGAGATCACCACTTGCACTCCTGAGGCCGGGCATCTCGCTACCATGAGCAGCCTCTGCTCCTCTGCCTTCCCAAGCACACTCCATGGACCAGTCGGCTCCCAGATCTGCTGGGAGAAGCTGTCTGCAGAGAGCATTCAGCCACATGTAGGCAAGGGAGGTGGGAAGAGGCAGGAGCCACAGGCTCTGTGATCATCGGCCAGCCTCCAGCTGGCTTTGTGCCTTCTCACTGCATTTTTCATGAGGATTTGCATAATCAGGCAGAACAGTTCTGGTCAGGAAACCCAGGTGGCTCTCTCACTCTTAGGAAAGTGCCTATGCAGTCTCTGGTAGCAATCAATGCAGACATCTTCCAGAAAGTTGATCGAGGTCTTGAGAATTATAGTGCAAACTTCTTACTTTTTATTGCTCCCTCTCAGTTCTCATTTTTAAGGACTCAGATTCTCTGGTACTTCAGTACTACAGTTTTTTCAGCATACAATAGTACACATTGTATGAGTTGTAATGTCCAAATATGCATCTGTTGGTTAAAGACACCTTTAATTTTTCCAGACTTGCATTAATGAGAAATTTAATTTTTAATCAAATGGCAAAGCTGACTAAGCAGTGATTTTATTATACTTTCTCAACAACTGATTTCAAGTTGGAATGCTTAATGCATCATCAGTACTCACTATAGCAAGTCCACCTTGCAGTGTTAGTATTCCCAACTAGAAATACCTCAGACTCACGGGTTAACTGCTGCCTCTCTCCCTGTAAAATACTCATGAAAAATGCTTGAGAGTATTTTGGGATCATTCATAGCAAAATAGCACAGAATGTCTTGTGGTGCATATCTTTTTTTTTCCTGTCCATATACTAATTTAGCACTTGGCTCAAGTGACCATAAAGTACATGAACACATTTCCTAATAAAAAGTGAAATTTCCCTACAGGAGCAGTGAGCTGTCAGCTATCTTTCTGACTCCCTTTATTTATTTTTCTGCCTTTCCCTTTTGCTAGCTCTTGTCAAATTTCTCTGGAACATTTTTTCTCTGCTATTCTGCAAAAGCAGAAGAAAAGAAAATTGGGGAAAAAAAAGTTAGGGGCTTTAAAGTTTAAAAAATAAACACAATTTGGGAACTGTAGAAGCAGCTGCTAGTTGCACAGGCCATAATTTACTAGAATACACATGGCTGTAGTCAGCAAAATTAGTGTTTGCTTGGGTTTGCATTTCAGGCAACTCACTACTTTTGAAAAAAGAATATAACAAAGACATCAACAAAAGCAAAGGAAAAAGGTTTTTGCTGTGTTATTTTTTTTTTTTATTCTAGCACACTTGTTCTCTTGTAAATTACCCTTCTGCAAAAAAATGTGTAATTTCTTTCATTTTATGATCACCATCATCATTCTGTAAATATCAGCAGTCAGTCTAGTTACCAGCAGCATTAGCCTCATGGAAGCCTGAGTTCAGCATAGGAGTGACTGTGGATGTGGAAGCTTTATGAGTTGGGTGAAAAAAACTACAGTTGTTTGGCTTGACTACATTTCATTTTCCTTTCAGTAATGTGTACACCTCACAGTAAAAGATCTTGATGAGAAAAACATCATTTGCAGGGCCCACTCCAAGGACCGTCTCTTCCTCTGCTTATTATTAAGAAAAAGGAATCACATTTCAAATGCTTGGAAATTTAAAGCAAAATGAGCTGATTCCTTAATTTCAGTTCGAACCCACCAGCTAACAAAAATAAATACACCTTGGGAGGTTTTTAAGCTGTTGCTGCCTCAAAGTGGGCCAAAAAGTGACCCTGTGCATTCCTCCATTCCCTCACAGCAACCCTTGGGACCTGGCCTGCCACTCCATTTGAGGGTCTCTACAAATACCACAAACTAGGGTACTTAGACTTGTAAAATCACAGGTTAGCTCTGATATTGTACAGATGAAATGCCAGTGCTGTGTTAGTACTCACATGGTTAGTGTGAAGCATGGACAGCAGAATATGGTCATGGTTTGTTTATAGAGCTGGAGTAAAAGGTGTAAGTAGAGGGAATGAAAGAGGTTCCTGATAGAAGAGAAAGTGCTAAAAAGTTCAGTTCAAAATGCAATCTAACTTAAAAGAGGCTTTGCTCAGGAATGCATATTTGGTATGTTTCCAGTAATGGAAATCCTATTTCTTTAGAGGGCCCAAAGATTTAGCGTGAGTCCCATGAGACACAGATGAGTTTAAGTCTCCACTCTACCACAAATTTTTATTTAATCTTGACAAAACTCTGAAGATAAAATTAAGGCTCTTAATTAAAGGCTGAAGGAAG
Source organism: Corapipo altera (assembly GCF_003945725.1). NCBI lineage: Eukaryota > Metazoa > Chordata > Aves > Passeriformes > Pipridae > Corapipo > Corapipo altera. Next base: position 21,429,078 of record NW_020884877.1, read on the forward strand.
ATAGGCCCCCTAATTACTGCAATACTTTTGGAAATGTTTACTCTTTGACCTTCTCTCTTTTCCAAACATGCTTCAAAGTCCTTCCTGATAATGTTGCCAGCACAAAGCCATTAAAAACTGTGATGCTCACAAGAGAGAAGACAAATAGCTGTGGTATCACAGTTGTAAAAGGCAACCCCCCCCCCAAACAATCCACTACTACAGTATTACACCCACTACTACCCACCACTACAGTAGCAACTGTGGTTGCTACTGGGCTCCTAAACAAAATGAGACATAATAAGAGATTATGAAATAAGTGACTCTCGAAAAACTGTCTGTTTTTCTTGCCTTTCTTCTTGTTTTCACCTTAAAAATCATTATACTGAGTAAAAATTAACCCTAGCTGCCCTTCAAACCACTGTTCATTATGACGTTACCTATCTGTACCACACTACCACAGCAATGTGTGATCTAATAGATATCCCACAAGCAGAACTGAACCTAAATAATAAAAATAATTGGAAGAAACAGCAACAAAGATAAATTTTCTGATTAAATATTGATGTAGAAATGATTATTTATGTTTCCTGACTTTCCTACATTTAGTACTCGTTAGCAGTGTCCCTCAGTCATGAAACATTAATGATCTATTTTTATAGCTTACTTCTGTTCTTAATCTGAGTTATTTTATGAAACTGCTTCTTTTTACGGTGCTGAGGATTCATTCTTTCTGCCTATTGAGCTACACCATTATTGTCCCCTCAAGTGAAGAAAATTTTTTAAAAACTATTTTTAGAAGGAATGAGGATATTTGTTACCCTCTACAGATTAACCATTGTGAGGAGTTTGAGTTTGCCCATGTTCACAGGCTGCAGAACATCTTCCAGACACATTTCATTAGGTGTTGTACCTCTGTCAGAGAGGTAAATCCTGTAAACCTTGACACATGTGAAGTACTGAATCAAAGCAGTCTCAAATGCATGTGATATCAGCCATACGAGATCATAAACACCATAAACATCAGGACAGTCACAAACAGTCTGACCCAGTCAGACTGGATGCATTTAGTTCAGCACCTAGTGTCCAAGCCAAATTATACAGTTAAGAAAAGGATAATGTGTTTTCACTGTGTCTTCCCAGATTTCACCCAATCTGTAGTTTAGAAACTGTCTGAGTCAGAGATAATATCTTGGTGTGTGACAGCCTTTGGGTAGCTTTTAATTCATGTATTTGTCAAAAGCATCTTGTGGACTGCACAACCTTCTGCAGCACAAGCTATGCAAACTCATCCTGCAAAATGCTACACGCTCTTCTTTGTTTGGAATGCACCACTTGGATATTTAATTGGATTCCTCCAAGTTTTGTGTTTTAAAAAGCACTGAACAATAATTTCTCGCTGACTTTTCCTGACCTACTCATGATCGTGCCTCCAGTGCTTCTTTTCAAGGCCTGAGTCCCAGTAATTTTTGTCACTGCTCAAAGGTAAACCATTCTTTACATTTGATCATTTTTAGAACACTTTGAGCATTTCAATTTTTTCTTGGAAATACTGGCTATGATTTTTGCACATTGCTCCTCCTTTTTTCTACCAGTTCTGTTAATACTCCTTCCATAAAAGTCTATGGGGAAATCTCACTTTAAAATAGCTTTAGAATAACTAATCATTAGTAAAGGAATTTGGATTTCTAAAGTCTTGAAAAAATTCTATGATCTCCCCTAAGTTTCATCTTGCTTATGTGCAGAAAAAAATGCAGCAGTTCAGAGCAGATCTTCCTGGTGTAAGTCTAATGGCTCCCACAGCTGGTGTATATTGATGTAGGTCTATTGATTTAGAGAGTGCTACACTGATTTATATCAAGCAAGGACCTGGACCTCTATGTCCCAGAAGAACACAGCGATAAACTTTGTTTTAAAGCAAGTTAGGGGGAGTAATTCTGTTGAACCACATCCTCATGCCAGGTACATACTCCTAATGAGCAATTTGTGGATGCTGCTGGCCTAAGAAAGGCACCATCTGTGACAGAAGCAGCAGATCTGCGGCGTGGCCACACGGTGGCCGTATTTCTGAATGCAGCTTGTCAGGAGTGTTCCAGCACAGGAAGTGGATTTATTCCTTTCAGATGGAGAAGGCAGTCACCGGCGACAGTGCTATTGTGCTTTAAGAACTTGCTGTGTCCCAGCTGCCTGTCCTATATCACTGAATACAAAACCCAGCAAGAATTAGCAAATGCTGATGTGCTTTAATAGAGGGAAGCAGTCTGGACATTGCAAGAAGTGTGTGAACTGGATGTAATTCCTGATACTCCACAGGTGACAGACCACACTCTTAATTTTGCTGTACCAGATTATTAGCTGGTCTAAAGATACTCACCATTAAACATCTGCCTGTCAGGCACAGCAAAACTGTCCCCCACAATTTGTGGCACCAAGAATGGGACACTGAGGGAACATACATGGTATGTCAATGGTTGTCAAAAAAGACGAAGTTAAGACATAACCCATTTGTAGTTTGGGTTTGAACTTGAAAGCATGATGTGGCCAAGACAGTGCTGATCTGCACCCAGTTATTGGATCAGCAAATCAATTAACCACTGTGGCAAGCTGTTCATTGGGAAATCAGATTGATAAAGCATAGCTTTCAGGTATGTACCACACAGCTAAGGTTCAACATTACAGTGGAGGAATGCCAATAACTGTTTAGTCTTTAGGGCTTTTTTTCAATGAAATAATTCCTCCATTTTATAATTGGAAACTGCAAATCACTCACTAATCTCTCAGCGATTAATGTCTGAAGTTTGTTCTTTATCTATTTTATCAATTTACATTTTATTAAGAGCATCAGAGGTTTGCATATCTGTTTATTTATTTATGTATCCACTGACTCATGCAACAGAAGAATAGAGGCAAGAATTTGGAAATTTCAGTCCCCTAAAAAGGATTTAATGAATATGTCTTTGTCAACTCCTGCACCCATACTTCAAGCTAAACAGATAACAACACTGTCTCTGTGTTCACCTGCACGTGGATAAAATCTGCCTGATTCGGTTCACAGTTGATTAATCTGAAGTAGAAATAGGATCAGCATAGAAGAAGTAAGAACAGGGTGGCAGTAACTGCCTCTGTTCACAGGGCACATTAGATGATGAACTTTTGATGCCTAGTCTAGTTCTTCAGCCATGTGGCTGCCTTACAAACTTCTCTTTGACACCAATTTAAGAGTATATACTTAACTTCATGACAGCTTCAGGAATGTGATGGAACAGGACTACTTATGAGCTTATACATGTTCTCAGGTATTCTGCTAAAACTCCATTCACTCTTTGAATACATCTTTAAGATATCTTTTCCTTTTATTTCCTAGAGTATATTGAAAAGATTAAAAAAAAAAAAACCCACAACAAAACAAAGCAGGAATCTAAGCACAGAAACTGATGCTAACTTGCAAAGCAGCTTCCTAGTTCATTACAATGCTTATGTAATTATGACAGAAATCAAGAGATCATAAATGAAATAAGTTGTCTTCATTGCTCATGCCAGTCTCAGTAAGATCATAAAGTCTGTTTTAGAGAAGTTCTTTTATATAAATGGTTTTATTGATTGAAAAACAGTGATACCAAACCACATATGAGACTTATGGAGATCCCAGACAAGCACTGAACAGGAAATCATGTAGCAGGAACATGCTTCTGAGCTGCTACAATGCTTCATCTTCAGTAGTACCTGCCCAGAAGTCTAATTGGCATCGTTTTCACAGACCTATACTATATATAGGCCCAAGACCAGGAAAATCATAATTTCTTATATTTTAGGAAAATCTTCAATTGTATCAAGCAGCTCTGCAAATTAAATGTTTGCAGGAAGTATTTTTTGTATGTCAGCAGGCTGATATTTTAACACTATAGAGACTTCTAATTTAACTGTAGATAATTTGAGTATACTTAAAAAATGCACATGCATTGCAACTCCAGTATTTGAAGAGAAGTAGCACAGGAAATATTAAGGTGGTATACATCTATTATTTTCTCTCTGACATCTAGAATTCAGAAGAAACAAGCAATTTGCAAATGTAAGTTTGAATTAGATCAGGAGACCAGTGAATATTTTAACACTGTCTGCCAGAATGCTTTCTGCACAATCCAGCTGTCACAAAAAACTACTAGAACATCAAATACAAGCAGCATGAGAAATGCAGGCGCTGTTCTTCTGATATCCCTATGGCAAGATCTCAGGTGCACAGAGAATGAATGGTATGGAGCATTTCATGCACTCGTGATCATTATGTGGTATTATCACAGTCTTCATAAGTTTTAGATTTGAGGTAGGATTTTGTGAACACAGTTTAAGGGTATGGAATCAAAAGAAGGCACTCATTCCAATTCCATGAAAAAATAGGAGAAAACAGGTGTACAGCAAAAGAAAATCTAACAGAATATTTGACAGTAGGATAAGTCATGTCTGTCAATTTACCTGTTGTCAATATTTTTTGCAGGCATCTGGAAAACATTTTAACAGATGGTCTGACAGAGAAAAATGAAGTGGCTTTATGGTTTCCTTGGAAAACACCTCCCAGACAGCAGGACAGAATGACAGGAAAACTAAGTGCTTGCTTGAAAATTTAACAAGTAAAATGGGGACCAGGACACAGTGGGAATGATGAGTTTGTTTCTCCTTGGTACATAAAAAATATGATATGGAGGGCAGACTGGAAAGGACTTTACAAGAGGGAAAACTCCCTCACACTTAAAAATTTGAACGAAACCATTAAAATCATTAATATGAAAATTGCTCTGATCCTGAATCCTCTTCACGAAAGGAAGTCACTGCTCAGGACAGCAGTTAAATAGATGTTCATTCTGCAAATCATTAGGAAATATTTCTTACTGTCTCCCTCTGCTAGACACTGAGGTTGCATGACCTCTCCTTAATCTGCTTCAAACAGACTCATTAAACCATTAAGGAAAGTGGATTCAGTTTACCCCACTCATTTCATGTGAAGCAGATTAGGGAATGCTAATCCATTCCCTACCGATTAGGGGGCCCTTAACCTTCCAACATCATTATAAAATCTAGAAGATCATATTTATTTATGACCACATGAAAACAAAACAAAAAAAAAGCTTGGGCCTGACATATCCTTTAATCAAACAAGAGATTTAGACTTTTACCCAGCCCTAGATCTCGCTACATGTCTTACAATAGGATGTATTAAGGCACTGGAATACCTAGCAGAGCTTGTATAGCATGTGCTTCATACAACCAGGTTTCAAACAGTCCCTAGAGCCTTCATCCCTTTCCATAAGGAGAAAGAAGACCACACAAGAGGCCAGAAAGATCAACCCTAGCTACTTGGACTGCATCTCCTGGGAGTCCTTGTACCAGAGCTCGGAGCAATGTGGGCAGCAAGTTCTGCAATAGGGAGAATTTCACAGAATTTCACTAAGTGTTGAACAAACTCCTTCGAAGAATTTTACAGTAAGATCAGTTCCTCCCACATTCCCCCATGCCCCAGACTTGCTGCTCCAGGCTCTCACTAGCTTCTGCAAAGACATCAGACTCACACAAGTTTTCAAACTTCTCCATAAAAATATCTGTCATTACCATTAGACTGGAAACACGTTAATACAGTCACGCTAAGAACCCTCTTAGAATGGTTTGGGTTGGAAGGAACTTTAAAGGTCATTCAGTCCAACTCCCAACACTCTCTCAATAAGCAAAGCAAAACAAAGCAAAGCAAAGTAAAGCAAAGTAAAGCAAAGCAAAGCAAAGCAAAGTAGCCAAAAAGCTGCAGCAACTTTCCCCTCCTCAGTCTCAGCATGTCAGTAAACAGCATCCCCTAAAGCTCACCTGTGTATTGAAACAAACTAAAGTTCATTGTTGAACCTGTGGCTCATCCTTTGGCAGTTTAAAAAAGTTGAAAACGAAGCTGTGTTCCCAAGCTGAGAGAACTGAGAGCTCTGCACCACCCTGCAGCTCAAGAGAAAAAGACCACAAGAACGACACATCCTGTGAGGTTGGGCAACGCGGAGCCAAGAAGATAAGAAAGAATGAAGAATGGCCTTTGACACCCACCAATTCTGTCATCTGTCAGCTCTAGTATCTAGAATCATATCATGTGTCTATCAAAAGCCAAACTTGATCTTTCTTTGCATCATTTCAAGATTCAAACCCCAGTTTGAACCAGTGGGTTGAGTTGGTTCAGCAGGTTGAAAGAGCCCATCCTTCCCAGCTCCAATGGTGGGACTGAAACTTAGCTGAGCTGAGGCACAGCAGAGGGCTAAGAAAAGGTCCCCCTGGCTGCTCCTCCTGCTAATCCTGTCTCTGTGACTTAGGGACATGCCCCTCTATCTTATCAGTGTTTATTTCTTCCTCACCCTCCTCTCTTTGGAGGAAAAAAAGAGTTGCCTATATTTTTTGGCATTGTCACAGTGGTTCTGTCCTGTCAACAAAGGTGATGCCTTGGATGTGTCCTGGATGGTTTGGGACCACCAGATGTTGAGCTTCACTCTGTTTATATTGTGGAGAAAAAGAGAAAATTCAGTATACTCTTTTGCATATTCTGTACGTTTTGGAATTAGTAAAAAAAGCAACTTTGCATGAAAAATACCAAAATTTAGTTGTAATGTGGTTGTATTGTCAGACCTACGTTTAACCTCACTGGTGATAAACTTTTTAACAGTACATGATGCAGAAGGAAAATTAGTAAATGACTTGTTGAGCTTGGTAGAAAAATCCAAGGATCATCCTTCACAAAGGTCAGATGATCTACTTAGAGGGAGAAAGGTCTCTCTCTTTAAAACGAGCACCCAATTGTTTCAGTCAGGTTTGAATTGTCTCCTTTGCACAAGTGAGGTGTAATTCTAAGATTTGTTTTAGAGATTGTACTCTGCATTTAAAATCTCCTTTGTGTGTAATCTTCTGCTATCTCCTTTGTTCTTGTCAAACAGATGAAGGAAGGAACTCCAATTTTTTTGTTCCTCGTTTGGTATATTGCTATAAATTGTAAACACAGACCTTCAGAAAAGCTTTTATTCACCATCTTTTATTAAGAATCTTTATGCAAGTGTGACTGTATTTATAATCATTAATATTTGCATAAAATGGAAGAGGCCAGTACCCAGAATAAAAACAAAACAGAATGCAAACTTTAGCAGTCTGAGAATTCAGCTATGAAATTGTTAGGCTCATTAAAGTATTTGGACTAATTCATGAGAGGTTTCATCTTTAAAACTTCCTTCCTACATACATTTGCTTACACAAGTCCAGTAAATCAGTTAATAAACCAGAATTCTCCAACAATCTTTCCATTTTTTTCATGCAGTTTTCCAAATAGTCTGATATAATGAGATGTTCTCCATTAGAATTGAATGCGGTTCTTTACAGCTATTATGCTGAACAGATTTATATATACATAGTGCACTCTAAAAATACAAGGTAGCACCATCTAAGTGCAATGTATTTATTCAGTGCTGTAAATATTCATGGTGCTTCTTATGTCAATAGAAAATAACAAATTATATTGTGCTTTTGGTTACAGTGATACTGATCTCTGATTATTCCACTGACTCAATAGATGTTTCTAGACTTTGATAAGTGTAACTAATACAGGGGTATGGCCTATGTAAGAAAATATAGAAATAAAAAAATAAAAAGCATTGAAGTACAAGGCTTTATTGGTTCTGTGTTCATTCTGCTCTAAGATCTAACCTGGAGATACATGACAGGAATTTTGTAGTCAGATTTAAAACTGAAACTTGAAGTGTCTGCCTTGGGAGAAACAGCAGGAACGTAGAAAACCTAATTTCTAAGTACCTGGTGAAGGCTGTTAAAAAGAAACCACTGTTTACCAAACTGAGCTCTAAATTTTCAGATAATTACTGTGTTAATGGATACTGATGGAATTAAAATAGTTAATGTCAAAATGACAAAAGATGGAAGAGGAGAAAGGAGGTAAATGAGCAAACTTTTGTCCAAACTCTCCAGACTGTCCAAACTTGTCATTTGCAGGTGAGCCTCACTGTCGCTCTTTTTCAGCATCCTTTGCATTCAATCTGGAACTCTGCAGACACTTCATATTTTAGGTAGTTGAGCAGTCATCTGGTACATCAGGAAGTGGCAGATGAATAATGGTAAGTCTGAGCCTCAGTGCAAATATATATAGCAGGAAAACAAAGGTTTGCAGTAAAAGGACTCTGTAATACCTGTGACTTGGGGGTTTTGAAATCAAATAGCCTGACTATGGTTTTAACGGTAAAGGGTGCAAATCTGAAGTTTTCTCACGATATCCAGGCATTTAGGGGAAGCTGGAAGAGCTGAACCTGGGCACACAGCAGTAACATCTGTTCTGGGAGGTCTTTGCAGCAGGTCTTTGCCTTGTTGCCTGCCTTTTCTTTAGAGAAGAGTTTTTTAAAAATTAGATTAACTGAGAAAAATTGATATATATTTTTTGTTCCTTTTTCATTTTTAACACTGATATGATACTGCATCTACATTTGCCAGAAAATCAAGAAAATTATTAAAGGAGATTTCACTGCCTAGCTCTTAGATGGATATCCTAACTTTCACCAGTACCTTAATGGTGCTGGTTGTTAATTCTTTGTTATCAAAACTTGTAAAACATTGCAGTTTCTTGATTCTGAACAAAAATGAACAGCTGAAATTTTAAGGAATAGTCTACAAATTATGAGATTTCTAATAAGGAGCAACACCACTAAGTTCTAATATAAGTGATGTTACCTTTGCAATCAATTTATATTAAATTGGGTTCTCATTTTTTTCATAGATTATCTCATTCTTTTTCTTCTCTAAAACTCAGAGGTATTCTTTTCTACTATAAAATAATATTGACATGCTGAAAAGGCAGACAAGTGTATAGCAGACTAAGGGATGTTTTACAGATAGTTTATGGACATTATAGACTAATGAAAAAGTAAAGGTGACACTTTACCTGGTTGTACTCGATTATAAGTGACCTGCAGCAGTAAAGCCACAGATCTCCCTGTTGAGCACAGCCTGTGAGGGAATTTAAGGCTATCTGTGTCAGACACTTGTTTCTCTCATCTTCAAATCTTATCTTAAGTATGAACCGTATTGACAGTATCATAGAATCATAGAACTATTCAGGTTGGAAAAGACACTTAAGATCATTGAGTCCAACTGTTAACGCAGAACAGCCAAGACCATCACTAAACCATGCCCTTAAGTGCCACATCTACATACCTACAATCCAGGGATAGTGACTCAACTACTTCCCTGCGCAGCCTGTTCCAATGTTTAACAACCTTTTTGGGGAAGAAATTTTTCCTCATATACAATATAAACCTCCCCATCACATTTGCTAACTTTGAGTCACCTAGGACCTCCCCATTTAGCCAGGACTGCTGGTAAATGATGGAAAGCTACTTGGTGAGCACTTCCACCAGCTCTCTCAGTACCCTTGGGTGGATTCCATCTGGCCCCATAGACTTATGTGTCGAAGTAGTGTAGTAGGTCACCAAACATTTCCATTTGAATTGTGGGGACTTTGTTCTGCTCCACACTCCTACCTTCTAGCTCAGATTTAAAGAAGAGACACATGCATTATGGATTTCCTTCTCAAAGTCTTTTTCTTCTGTGATTGCTTTAATGGTCACTAGGCACATGTGTCTAGTAGTTTTCAGAGCTATGTCCTGTATTTGTTAGGAAGACATATAAAGGTTTCTATGCTTTGTCACTACCTGCCGCCTCTCAACTGGTGAAGCACCTTTGGGATATAAATACATGAGCTGGTCTGTGTCCTCTTAGACCTCTTGACCAAAGGAACACCTGTGCATGCTAATATTGATGGTGGTTTCAGTGATACAGATCCAGAGATCTCAGCTTTTCCAGCTCCTTATGTCCTCATTTCTTACAATGTAATCAGAAGCTTATAAAAATGGAAGATGGATCTGGTTATTGGGACCAGTGCCTCAAGTACTGCACCTCTCTGGAAAAATAATTACCCCAACAACAATAAACTGCAGTTTAATTTCACCTTGATTTAGGAAATTTGAGCTGCCTAGGGGGAATATATCTGATCATAATTACGGAATCCAGCATGTTGTGGGTAAACAGAACTTCCAGGGCTGGAGTGGCTTGTAATAAATAAAGGGAAATCCCCCACATTCACTGGCTGTTCTGCTCACTACCATATTTCTCCTTCTTCATGGCATTATGTTTATACTGCCTAATTCTGTAAGCAACCTTTTTTTCTTGCCCTCAATATCTCATGGCACTGAGCCCCAGAGCATGCTCTGTGGAGCAGTAATTTATCCCCTGCATTTTACATCTGGACAGAATAATTTCTTTGTTCTGGGAGAGTAAATAGAATGTCAGATTTACCTTCCTCAGGTCATGGCTCTCCATATTGTGATTTTTCCAACTCTGCTCCTCTCTAAACTAAGCAATATTAAGCTATTTCAATTTTTTCTATCATTAGCCATAATGGTCTTTCAGAGCTAAGAGAGGTGAGAATAAATATGAGAAGAGAACATTGTTTTTTCACAGAAAGCTGATCATATAACTTTTGTTTTACACAGCTCTCAGCTCTATGCTTATTTACTCATTTAGCAGAGGAGTAGGAGAAGATAGTACTGATGGAAACATCTACAGTGAGAGGGTACTGTAGCTAAATGAATTTGCAGAAGAGATTGGAAAGGAAGGAGTGAAATCACTGAGCAAACAGCATAAGGAAGACCGTAAAGCCTGAATAGCATTCAGAAAAAAAGCATGACAATGGTAAAGGAAGGGTATAATGGGCTGAGCTGAACCTTCTATAGGTGGTAGAACTAGCTGAAATATTTAATTGATATATTACTGTAGAATGTTTTCCTTCTTGTGATCCAAACAAAAATAAATAGATCATGTAAAAAACATAAACCAAATCCTACTAGTTATTAATATTAAAAATACTTAACTATTTTTCCATTGGAATATATATGTTATTTCATTTAAGAAGTTATTTTGGTTACTGAAAAATCAAACCAGAAGAATTATTAAAAATAATTTTGAACAAATTACACCATATGTTTTTAATAGTTGAAATAATTGATTAAAATAAAAGACACAAATAATTAGACATGAATAACAGGCAAAAGACATGCAGAAGGAAGTGAAACCTAAAAATACAGATTCCTCTTATTTTTCTCTTATGACTTACAACCTCTTTATTAAATTTGTTAAGAGTTTTACTTTAGATTTTGGGTTTTTTTGTGTGGGTTTTTTTTGGTGAATCTGGAGTATTTATTTTTACAGTTTACCACGAAGATATGAAGAACATTGGGGAAATCTGGAGTTCCCTGTGCTGTGGTAAGCTGTATATTTTATAATCACTAGAGAAGAAGCTCTAATATCAACTATATTATCTCTATATTATAGAATTTCTGCGTCAAATCTGTCAAGACAATTTCCCTATAGGAGCCCCCCTGAAGCAACTCCACAGCAAATATGACCATAGAAAATATCCTATGTAGCTTTTTGTTTTAATGAGCTGGTTTAAACAGAAAGACTTTGGGAACTAGCTGCCAATTTTGCTGAGAATGAAAAAAGCTGATGAAAACTCGGTTTCTGCTCCTTTACGCTGAACTGTGTCAGTGAAATGGAATTAAAAACTATAGCAAAAAGGCAAAAAGTAGATGCCAGCTCCCATGAGACAGCAAACAAGTAATATTTTGGCTGGTCAGACCAGAGAAGCAGTGAATGATTTGGAGTTTCAAGCTTAATAGAGTTAATAGGGCATTTGGAAGAAAAAGAAACTACAATGAACCTCCTACCTTACTCTGAAGTCAGAGTTTTAGAGAGAGGGTTTTTTGGTACCACTTTTGCAACTCTTCTGGAAGAACTGTGCACAAAGGGTTGCTTATTACTGTCATTTAATCTAGATCCCATTAAAATCAAGGGAACATTCAGACACTTAAGAGTATATTTTCAATTCTAATATATGTTACATAATCACAAGAAACAGAGCTGGAAGTAACATTGGAAGTAAAACTAGAGATAATTTCATGGATTTGAAGGATGGTTTAAAAATCTGTGAGGAGAGTTCTCTCAAAAATCACATCTTTTTGTCTAGGCTTAAATGAGTATTTTAGGAGAAATTACATTATTATCTGAGGCAGACTATGAAACAGAATTTCTGTATTCTCTACCTTGTTCTCTGCTATACAGACTCAGTGACTTTATCTGTCTGTTTTCTTCTCTTGTCATCTCTCTGTGCAACCAATTTCCTTCTTAAGAGATATATTCACAGTGTTGAGTATGCTGAGTCTGATTGCAGTAACTGTTGCTACTATGTAGTTTTCTAACACCACTGCTCATGAAGCTACAGTGTTGTTTTGTGATGTAATTGTCTCACGACCCTTAGGAAAACAAATGATCTAAAATATTTCAGCTTTCTCCTCTCTCCCCACTATAATGTCAGTAAAAATAGGAGGATAACCCGAGTATGTTACCATAAATTTAAAATTTAAGTATCTAGGACAGAGTTCTGGGTATTTTGTTGTTTTTGTCTAGAAATCATGCCAGATCATTTCCTTAAATGGAGTGGAGTAATTTAACTTAAAATGCCACAGCTACTCTAGTTTTGTATCTATATGAAGGACAGTTCAGTCTCCCATTCAGACAAGTCAGTATGACTAGTAAAACCACAACACATAAAAAAAGAAAAAAGAAAAAATACAAGGACCTGAAGAAACTTTTAGTTCAAACTTTCAATAACATCAGTAATATCTGTTTGTTTCCATGGAGCCTACCATAACACTTTGGAGAGCTGGAAACGAGCGGGCTTCAGGAGTTCCAGTCTCTATTATCATCCCAATCAAAACAATGTCTCAGGTATATGAATAAACAAAAAAATTAGGTCAGTATTGGATGGTAGGATTGTATGCGTCTCACTCTGAACCCATTCTGGGAGTTTTGTGCTCCCTGTATCCTCTAATCTGGAATTACTTGGTGAACACACAAACTATCAGCAGTCCTATCACTTTCGTGCTCTGAAAGCTGAGAGCAATTGATCCTGCTTCACAGAGATCTCTTAACCCTTTCTACAAGATATAGATATGTTATTTTCTTAACTTATGTGAGCTAGAAAACTCTGCTTTGAAGTAGACTGTCCTGAATCACCTTGAATTTTAAATCTGAAATTGAGTTTCTTTAGCATGAAATTTGTATAAAAGAAGACATGGTTAATTCCACTGAACTGAAACAGTGTGGGGAGGACAAATCTCCATGGACTAGGAAGCTCTCTTTGCATAAACTTTCACATATCCATTAGTTTCTGTGGACATATATGAACTGGGACTTGTAACTTACTACTTCTGTATAATCTGCGAAAATACATTACATGGAAAGGGCTCATTATTTCTGCAAGCAATCAAAGAGAAAAGTGCCAAACAAATATTATATGTCTGTTGTCTAAAACAAACAGAAAAGAACTGTGGCATTTTCCTCTTCACTTACCTAGAGAAATTCCACAGCTGTTTAATCTGTTTATTTAGGGACTCCTGGGAGAGGTCCTGAATCCATGCAGAACTTTATTGATGATAATAATGTTAATAACAAGAGCAGAAAAGCTTGACAAGAAAGAATGTGATAATGAACTGACAAAAGAAGACCTGGTGGTAGATTTACACTGCACCACATTCTATTGGTGTTTTGCTTAAAGAGCATTTAATGATGAAGAGGAAAGGGTAGGGCTGGTAGGGAAGACAGTGGGTCATCTGGTCCAACTTCCCTGCTCAAGCAGGGTCATTCTAGAGCACATTGCATAGGATTGTGTCCAGAGAGTTCTCAAAAATCTCCAGTGGGGGAGACTCCACAACCTCTCAGGACAATCTGTTACAGTGCTCAGTCACTACACAGTAAAGAAGTTCTTCTTCATACTCAAGTGGAACTTCCTGTGCCTCAGTTTCTGCCTGTTGCCTTTTGTCCTATTGCTTGGCACCAATGAGAAGAGCTTGGCTCCATCCTCTTGACATCTACCCTTCAGACACTTATAGAAATTGATGAGTTCCCCTCTCAGTCATCTCTTCTCCAGGCTGAACAGGCCCAGCTCTCTCAGCCTGCCCTCATAAGAGAATGCTCCAGTCCCTTAATCATCTTTGAATCCCTTCACAGGACCTGCCTCCAGGAGCTCCATGTCTCTCTGGTACTGAGGAGCCCAGAACTGAACACAGCCCTCCAGCTGTGGCCTCACCAGGGCTGCGTAGAGGGGCAGGATCACCTCCCTTCACCTGCTGGCAATGCTTTTTCTAATGCACTCCAGGATCCCATTGACCTTCTTGACCAAGAGACGAACTCCTGGCTCATGTTTCCACATATTTTATGAACAATGTCCCACATATTTGTCCTCCTCCTAATAGCTACTACTTAAAGAAATCCTCCCTTTCAGAGCATGTCTAGGCATTTTCCTGGCTAGACAACTCCTATGGGAAATACAATGAAGTTTGCTGATTTGGAGCATTAGCTAGATCTCATTAAAATACAGTTTTGTAATGACCCTACCAGCCTCTCACCTGGTCTCTCACCTCAGTTACAGGCTTCTGAAAATCTGGTAGGTATCCATTCAGTCTCAGTGACAGGAATCATTTTACCAAAGAAAACTTAATATCCCAACAACTGTATTCATCTCACTTGACATTTGCTATCTAAATCAGAGGTGTCCAGGTCAGTCTACCTTTCTAGTATTGGTCTGTATTCAGTGGAGTGAAGAAGGAGCAACTCAGGTTTTGCTGTACCTCCTTTATAATCAGCACATGCACCAGTGTCTGGATAGGAACAATCACTCCCTGAGTGATTAGTCTGTGCTCTTCATTGGTTACAGGGGAAACTGAGACAACATCCTGAAGCATTACAGGGCTGAAGCTAGTGTACTTATCCCTCTGAAGGTCTAACAGGACCACAAATACAGTTAGATTCACTATCCTGTTTTTCTTTGCACTCGTCCCTTTTACTTCATTCACTCTTCCTTTTTTCTTCAGGAATATGAAAAGTAATGATGTGGATCCACATTCAAGCATTTTTTACAACTTTTAGATTTTGAATGGGATGAAACAACATTTCCTTCCTCCAAAATAATAATAAAAAATGAAGATATCATATTTAGACAATCTAAGTGTCTGATCTGTGCAATTTAAAATTCATCCTGTGAATAAAGGCAGACTCACATGCTCTCTTCACAAAAATAACAATATTTTGATTTATCTTGCTAGACTTTTCCACAATTACCTAAAAGAATAAAATACTTTCCTAGAGCTGTAGAAATCAAATGCTCAGCTATTTTTCCCAAGTTCTTTAAAAGGTATCAGACATTTAATGTCATAGCTATTTCCAAAGCTCACTGTTTCAAAGGCTGGTTCACAACTTCAATAGACAGCATTATGAACTGTGGCAGCAGCCCAGGTGTGTCAGGGATTAGGAAATGTAGGAGGGGACAGACATGCTTCAGCCAGTCTTTGGTATAAAAGAATTCTGATTTACTGCAATGAGCTTTGATCAGGCTCTTAGTTCATCTACTCTTCTACTGCCTGTTCACCACAGATCATCATTACTTAATGGAGCTCAGTGCTGCCCTTAACTGAGCTTAGAGAATAATAGATAATGGAAAATTAATGGTGAGGAGAGTTGGAGGGATGTTAGGGTCTATACTACTAATGAATCACTGATTTTTTTGCCCACTGCCACCAGAATGGACAAAATATTGATGGAGTTCTTTGTAGAAGTCAACGATGTTAATCAAGGGATATTTTAGGACTTCCTCCAGTTTAAATGATGTTTTGGAGCCAAGGAATCAATGCAAGGTTTGTCTCCTACTCTTGGTCAAACTTTCAGACAAATAATCTCCATTCAAAACTGACAGGCTATTTCCTTTTTGTCTGAGTAGTGAATGATATTGAATTCACTGAAATTCTTTCTTTTTGTTTCAGTAAAAGCATTGTCTCTTTGCTTTCCCTCCTTAGATCTTCAAATTCTGTTGGGAAGTGTCCAGATTTTAGTAAGCTTGGATGTAAAGGAAAAGAAAGTCAACAAAAAGGAATTTTTACAAGTGGGGAAAATCCAATTTTATTATGGTCAAAAATACTTCATAAGAACTAGTTTTAAGTGAAAATAATTTTCTGTTTGGAATAATACAGACAAAATACTACCACTCCTTATTCCATTAATCCTTTTATTTATTTATTTAAGGTTTATTGTAGGATTCCCTGAAAGGAATGATGCATCATCAATGAGGAAATCCCATCTTTAAATATATTGTTGCTTTCTGGCTGAGTTATGCTATATTTTGGAATTTTAGTTTGATGTAAAGCTGCCTGATGTGTGACTTGCTATTTAATATGATTGTTAGAAGGACTTATCTGCAAAGTAATTGCTTCATATAATACCTGTAGCATGAGGATTTATTTTTAATTTTCCATTTTCAAAGGAAATCCACTTTGTTTTGCTCATTTCAAAAGGCAATGCAAGGTTCTGAGTGTATGTAAAACTCTTCTGGAACTTAATTTATGCTTAAAAGACCACCTTCAATTTAGGTGGTTGCATCCTTCATTTCAAGCTACTGCAGACTATTAACTCCGAAGCAAAGCTTTCTTATAGTAAGCTAGTGACCTTGCTTTCTCTCCCAACAGTCCAACCATAGTTTATTTAGTACTTGGTGTTATATGGTACTTTGATCCTGAAGGATAAAATATTGTTACTGGATACACTTTCAACTGGCCTTTATATGGCCCAGAAAATGATGCATCAAATACAGATATTTGAACACATAACCTGACTTTTCAAACTACTGTTTTCATACCAAACCCATTATTACTAGAATCTGACTGGATAGTCATCCATTCAATGTGCATTGCCTTCACATGGAAACCAGCTGCAACTGCAGGAATAGCACAGAAGTTATAAAAGCTTATTCAGTAAAATACCACCTTTGACTTGGGATCAGTATAGGTCAGTTTTTGTCTTTCATAGTCCAGCTGGGGAAGAAGACAGTGTGCAGTGCTCTTTCCCAAGGACAGGTTATATTGGCCTTGGCACAGTGCTGTTCAAATTTCCTTTCTGCTTGCTACATTGAGAATTAACTAAGGCACTCTGTACTGTGCTTCCTAAGTTTCAACCACCTCCACTCAAGAGGTGTTTCTCTTGAGGAAGAGAAAAATATTTAATCCTTTTCCACATGCTGCTGTTTTATGCATAGTCCAGAATGTGTTTGGGTGGAGAAACTCCCACTCCTACAACATTAGATGAGCAATCCTCACTGCACCAGGCAGGGGGCTGAGTAACAGTTCTTGGCTTCCCAGCTGAAGGACCACATCCTTATTTGAATGGAAAAACTGAGACTCTAAAGTGTATGTGTAAAATCTTTAAAAATCAGTTTTAAGAAGCTGGGGAACCTTTTCATGTGTCACCAGGCACTTTGGCTGAAAACATTCTTAGCAAAAAGAAAATGCTGAGAAAAAATTATTTTCCTGCTGTGAGTGGCAACATTATTAATCTATGTGATTAATTCTGTAAATAGTAAAGAAACTGCAAGGCGCTCTCTATTTAGTTAATATCATTAACAAACACACATCTGTCACTCAAAATATCGTGTACTCAGCAATGTTGTTCTTACAATATTAAATATTTACTATTTATTATGATTGTTCCTTTTGTCATTTATTGGCTTGCAGCAGCCAAAAACATGCCAGACAGCCTAGGGAGCCACTAGAAAAACATTTTTAAACCAGCCTGCCTTAAAGTGAGGCAATTAAATACAACATTAGCTATTTTGGCCTTCATTCACAGAAGTCCTTGTCACCGTATGTCCAAGTCCCACAGGGTGGGTGTTAAGCACATGCTGGAGTTATTGGCTGGGGAGGGAAAGAACTAAGAGGAGTTTTGCTGGATCATGCCTGCAGTCCATGGTTAGAAGCATCCTCCTGCCTTTCACAGCAAAGGTCTTTCACCCTTAATGCTGAAAATGTGAGCAAAATTTGATGGAGATTGTTTATCTATAGAAACAATTCCAGCAGATGGATCATGATATTGTATTTACACTTATTTACTTCTATTCTCAGCCTGAGTAGTTAGAAATGCTGGATATAAAACTTCCTCTCTCTGAGCCGCACCAGTGGTCTGCAATCCATTTACGGAAGACCCCACCAAACCATTAATGCATTTTTTAGACTCCACAGGCCTTGTTCGTCTTTGGACCTACAATTCTGAAAGCAGAAATGTAGTGGATAAGAAGGAAGCAGTGAACCATCTTATAATAATAATAACTTAGAAGAATGCCTCTGATGTTACACATTAATTTCTGTCCAAAATACATGCATTGATTTTGAGGTAGCTTTATGCAACTGCTATTAAATTGTGGATGAGTACAAATACTGCTTCTTATCATGTCATCATCTGCCTTTTCTTATGATTCCTGAGCAGCTGAATAAAGCTATGATAATAATTGCAGTGATGTTCAATTTCCATGCCTCAAAGAACAGTAGAATTTTGACAGGAGGAATGTTTCCCTTCATGATGTACAATTATTTAACTTTTCAGGTTCTTTCTCTTGCCTGTAAGTTCTTATACAGCTGACACTAAGGACAGATTTTAGAGAAACAAAACAGACTATATAGACCTAAATGAACATTCATTCAAGTATTTACTATAAGTAAGGATTTTGCAAATTGTTAATGAAGTTAAAGAAACTTCAAGTGCAGGAAAAATATGTCTTCTAGGCACTGTTTTTTGATGTTTCCTGCCTGTTATGACTTTATTTTTCTGTGAAATTTGTATGGAATATTTTTTTATACTTTGTAAAATGAAGTCAAATTGTATTCTTAAAGCATTTCTCTCTCAAGGTTTGATAATTGACTGTATTTCCATGGACTTCCCTGAATTACCTTTAATTGAGACCATTTGTTAGAAGACAATATCAGACCTCAAGACCAATGGCTGTGTTTTCACAATGTTACTCCCAGCAAAAAATCAAATTGGAGACTCCTAAGAAACATAGATTCTTTTTTAACTAGCAATATAGTAAATATAGAAGGTTATAGCACTAGTAAATATAGAAGGTTATAACATCTTAAAATAATTTATAGTACTGTCAAGTCTGAAGAAGAAAAGACTTCTCTTGGGAAGCAGTTTTGGCAGGAACTTCAAAAATTGTATGTTTGACAAATAACACCACAGCTAACAATGCTCAAAGTGCAAGGATCAAGGGAACTTTAAATTAGAAATTTAAACTCTCAGGTCCACATAAAACTATTATGGAGGAAGATGCTGTGACCAAGGAAAACACAAACGTTTAATGTGTCAATGAAATCAACATGAGAAACATATCTACCGATCTTTTGGGATCTGAGTTTTGACCTGCCCTTACACCAGGATGTCACTGATAAAAAGTGTGAAATTTTATCTTAAAAGAATAATATTTTCCTCCCATCTAAAATTTTTGAGAATCTTAAACATTTTTCTATGTCATATTCAGACCAAACATTCAACATGACAAAACCCCCCACCTAAATATAATACAAATATAGCTGAGAAAAATGAAATATTAATGCTATATTATGTTGCAGTGCTTATCATTTTTATCTTTCTGAGCTGTTTTTTAGCTGATATTTTAAAACAATAAGTTGCATCATGTGGAAATGGTTTCAAAAAAAATACTTATATTTTAAAATCTGCTAACTGGCATTTTCCAATGAAAACATTTCATTGGAAGATTTCTAAAAAGTTCGACCCCTTTTTCTAGGCTGTGGCTTTTGGAACAAATGTATTCCTTGAGGAGCAGGACTCACTTTAAAAGCATGATCTCCTTATTTATAGGATATCTAAGGATGAATGAATAGATGTGCTTGAAAATTAGTTCCTCTTGAACATACCAAGGTACATAAAGTGTTAAGGTTTGTTCAGGCTCCTTTCAGCTCTTTTGGACATAACTTAGTATCCTGAATTTAAAGGACTTCTGCATCAGGCTACTGTTATCTTAGTTCCTTTGCTAGGACCATATGCTTTGACAGAGATAAGAAAGAGAGGATTTGCTGTTTGTGAATACTCATTATAATTGTAATGAATGAGATAACACCGATTAACAAAGAAATTAAGAGTTCTATTCTTTGGAGAACAAGGTACCCTACTCCATCAATCCATTTAAGTACTCAATATTAAACAGGTGAGTTGTTCTACTGATCTTAATTTCTTACAGTTTAAGCACCTGTTTTAGTGTTTTACTAACACACAGACCTTGCAGCGATTCCATTTTTCATCAAAACCTTCTTCTAAAAATAAAGTTAATCAGAAACAGGAAAAATATGTTTTGACAGATTGAACACAATCTGTTCACACCTTGATGTATCTAAACAATTGCATAAAATATTGTATGTATCTAAACAGTTGCACACCTATACACCTTTGTGTATTTGTGAATTACCTTTCAATGCTATGCTCTCCTTTGAAAGATTCCTTACACTGTTAGTGTTTAGAACAAACTCCTTAATTTCCTTTTTAAATTACTGTTTGAGTCACGGTGCTGATTTCAGGATATTTCTATAAGGAATTTCTGTCTTTTCACAAAGAAGAAAGAATGCAAATAGCATCCCTGAGCTACAGATACCTGAGTACCAGAGAAGAGAATAGTAGTTTCTTTCATGGTTAAAGAGGTTTCAACCATCATGAACACTTCAGGGAGGAGCCCAAAGGCAGGACACAACAGTAGCTTCATACTGGAATGGCCTAAATAATACACAAAATTATGAAAGAGAAAAAAAGACCACCTTCCTGCTAATCCAAAGCTTTCAGTTTCAACTATGTAAACCCCCAGATACTTACACAAACATACTTCCCTTCATACACCTCTGCCTCTCACTTCTGTAGTGAGTCTTACAGAGGTGAAGACAGTTGTTTTGCACATGATTTGCATAATAACTAGTCTCATTGGGACTGCTGTACTGATTGTAACACAAAATTGGAATTTTTTTTTAGCCTCACTCGAAAGTGGGTCCAGCAGCCCATCTGCCTGTCTGTCTGTCCCCTGGTATTTCTAATTAACTGATCACTAAGGACAGTTTTCCCAGATGTGCAGAGGCAAATTACAGTGATGGGAAATCTGTGCATTGAAAAGGAAGTGGGCATAATAGCAGTCCTTAGGAGAGAGGTTGTTACATGCTCCGCAAAGACGTACTTTAGTAGAAACAAGTTGCCCATGACCTGACTTTTCAAAGCCTCTTCTTAATCATTACAGCTTCTATGGTGGTGGTGGTGGTGGAACTGAAACAGACAGAAACTACAAAAAAAAACCCCAAAAAACAAACACCTCTGGGTAAATCTTTCCAGAGGGGTTGGGACAACCACTTGTCCCACACAGGGCTCTTTTTTCATTAAGTTGTTATGTTCCCAACGTCTCTGTTTAAATGTCTTGCTCTCATAACAGTTGAAAACCATCACAGATGTCTAAAATGTGTGCCAAGTCCCACACTGTGAGCCATGTACAAAGCAGCCATGCAATGCTCGGGGGGCAGCCTGGCCTCCGCACTGCTGCTGATTGCTGATGGCACAGTGGATCTTATTTATACTCTAAGTTTTACTCTCTTTAAGTTCCTTTCTCATACCAGTAGTTTTAGAACTTAACTGCACTGGGTAAACTATGATCCAAAATGCAATGTCAGGGAACTGTTTCACCAAAACTACAAGAGCAACCTCATTTTAGTGCACGTTACCCTTACGTGCTCCCTCCGGGATCCGGGCAGGCTTCAGCTGAGAGTCACATTCAGGAGTTTTGCTGATGTGATCCTTTGCCAGCTAGATAATAACCTCTTAAACCAGGCAGGCAGGCAGGCATCATTGTGAAACGAGCACATTTCATGATCGTAAAGTGCCATCTTCAGAGTACTTCCAGACCTCACACTGTGATTGCAGGCTGCCTGTCCCACACCCTCCCTTTAATTAAGAAGCCTCTTGTGATCATGCTGGGACTGTTACACACGTTGAACCTTGGCATTTTCAGATCTATTTCTCTTCTTTAAAGCCTTAGTGCTTCTATACAATCTGCAGGGACTGTTGCATTTCAAATGCATCTTTAATGCATTCATTTGTACATAACTTTACCCCAGAAATATTCACAGCAGCAATACCAAACTGTCGTCAGCTTGATGTACACACGAGTATCAGACTTAGTCTGACTCTGGGTAAGTAGCCATATTCTTCAGAAAGTTTCATCAGAGATGGCAAAAAAGAGAAAATTTTCAGCATATTTATTGTACCCACTTCCCATCTGTGATGTTCACTGTAGGTCCATCAGGCCAGATATGGAGGAGGCTGTGGCACATTGCACTTAGTGGTATAATATTTCTACAACATTGCAGTCATTGAACCAGGGATGAGGATGAGACACATATATAAAATGAGATGGAAGAGGAGAAATTGAGACAATCTCAACAGCAAGTTCAGCCTTATGAGAATCTTCTCCCTCTTCCTTCCCCCTCCCACGGCAGGAAGGTCACCCCAACTCCTCTTTTGAAGTGGTTAAATTCACTTCTACTGATAAGAGGACTGAGTGTGCAGAAGATTTTGAATCCAAAGAGAGTCAAAGTCAATCTCAAATAATCTTAATGTAAATTTTCTAGTCTTTTGGTAAGATTACCTCATTATTCAGGGATTTCAAGACATATCTGCAGGTCTTTCAAACTGGAATAGCTTAAATTCTCTCAGGCTAGTCTATTCAGCTGTCCATGGCCTTAGAAATCAAGAAAATAAATCACATTTTTTTATAAATATAAAAATAAGATCTGAATGTACATATTTATTTATGTATCCCTTTTTGTCTTCTTGTACCATTTTATAGAGGGCTCAATCTGATTTTAAAAAAGTGAGGGATTGGTTTTGGGGTTGGTTGGTTTGTTTTTTAAACAGTCAAATGTCAGCTGTAGTGGCTCCTACAAAACAAGATGCAACCTTTGAGAAAAGAAGAGATTAGTGTGGTATATCCTCAAACTAGAAATTACTAGTCTTCAAAAAGAATAATGATAATGAAAAAAAGATTAAGTATCCCTATCAAAGCTAGAATTACTGTTGTAAAGGAGACTGTAGACAGAGGAATTGACCATTGTGAGCTAGAACAACTGAATCTTTCTGTGAATTATGGGACACCCCTACCAGTTAACCTCTTCCTAGAGCCTGTGATGTTCATAATAGCTAGAGAAACAATGTACTGTGATGTGGACCTTGCCGCATGTGTAATGTAGAGTGCTAAATCTAGTTGAAATATCCCAGACAAACTGTAGTCATAAGGAAGTAATTCTGAAATCTCAGGACTTTGAATCTATGCTTTCTTTCATCTTGGGGATTCAGAGAGGAAGCCCTGCTGCCACATTAAGACTATCACCCTTTTGTGGCAGTATGTTTTCTTCTTTTGCTTTCATTTGACTTTTAATAATGGAATAATCATTGTTGCCAGATTTTCTCTAGGAAGTCTGAGTTGCTGGGAAATCAGAGAAATCAGTAAGATGTCTGTTTCCAGGAAGCTTTTCTTTATAATCCCAGGCTAAGCCTGCTAGAGTTAATGCTTGTAATTCTGGCACAGAAAGAGATATGCAAGGAAATGACATTTCTGTAGAATTATCATAAGTCACAGTCCTTGCTTACTTTGGACAAGCCTGCAAAGCAGGAGTGAGGAAACACTTGCTCTTCTATCCATTATGCAATGGCATTCAGTGAAGTATTCCCTGGAGGCAGGGTGATGACTTGGGACGTGGAAGATTCAGGTTCAGCTCCCTGGTTCACTGCAAAGGCAGCAGATAGGAATAATATGTGCCTACATTTCATCTGCTCTAGTTCACAGCCACGTATGAGCACAAAGGCACCTTCCCTGCTTAGCCCAGCAGACAGAAGCTGTTAGTTTTAACACGGATCAGTTACCACACCGTTGCTCATTGCCCAACTTGCAAAGCTAGGTGCTCCTTCAGCGGCTTGTGAGTGTCACAGCCTAAACTGAAAAGGAAAGGATGATCAAAATATATTCCCACTGAGCTTGCTTAGATGGTGATGTCTGCATTAGTAAGTACTGCATAAGTCTCTCCACCTTTTGATTTCTTATTGTGTCTTCAGACCTACCTGTAAGGCACTGAACATAATTCTAACAGTAGATAAATCATGAGAAAGAATAGTAGTTTCTGATCATTTACACAATATGATTTTTTGTTCTAACCTGTCCTTTCTGACAGCTTTCCATAGGTTCCAGTCATGGGCTTGTATGCTGTTTTCAAATTCATGTACTTTTGACTGCAGCTGAGATATCTCCCACACAGCTGAACAATTATTTGACTATTGGTTCTTTGATGTTAATACCCACCTTTTATTACTTCATCAATACTGAGTACAGGGTGAAATAGAACCAACTACAACTTTTTAAGGTTTAGAGATTGTGGTCATGAAGATGACAGAATCAAATTCTCCTTGTCTATAGTTTAAGGGGTTTGTGCTATTCCTCACACCAGTGACATATTTTTGGCTACAAAAGTGAAATAATAAATTCACTTAAGGCACCTAAGGAGAGATGCTGCAAGTCCTCCTGTTGAATAAACATCAAGTGGCCTCAAATGAGTTAGAAAACGATGAAATTAGATGTGTAGATTTTCTATTTTGTGAAGGCAAAAAAATTAAGCCATTCCAGCAACACATTCATTTTCATTTTTGTCCTTAGCAGATTAATTCTCTTCTTTGTATAAAAAAATTATATAGTGTTTCTGTCCAGATTGTCAGCTGGGAAATTTGCAGCCCCAAGTAAACGAGATGTTGAAATGTTACAAGGAAAGCAATTTGGTCCCATGTCAGTAACTATGCATGTGTTTTCTGATCTGTTTTTAAAAGCTGTCAACTTTTAAAAACAAATAAATGAATTCCAAAGAAAAACTTTATTCCTTTAAAACTATCTAGTATTGTAGATAACCAAAACCTGTTTCTGTGCTTATATTGTCTGTATTGCTTAAATGAGATATAAATTAATGAGAGCATAAGAGATCATCATTATAATACGTGAAACCAAAGATCAAAATTCTCTGGTACAAATCATGGCCTGTAGTGCGTCAATAAAGCTAACATGATCCTAGTTTGGAGGTAGAAACTGGAATGGTTTATTGGGCTCACAACTTCATATTTTAAAGGGTTTAGGGTTTACATATTTAACAGGGTGTTTACATACGCTTCAGGAGGTTTTCATATTCATTCAATTACAATTGGGGACTTTACAGAGATGAGGTAAAAGAGGAAATCAAAAATTACAAACTTTTGGGTCTTAGCACTTACATCATAGGAAAAACCCTACTTTATACTTTTTTCCTGGGGGATTTCATGGGGGGATTTCATGGGGGGAACAGGTAATACAAAGGGAGAGATAAAACAGAAAAGGTTTTCTGCACAAGTTTGATGAGACTGAGATGTGGATTCTCTGGCTAGGGCAGGACATGTGATAACATCATGTAAGGAGTTCCTTTACATCCTACTGAAGAAGACAGGAAAAGTCCACAGAGATGAGGTCAGGGAAGAGAGGTTTTCCCAGCTTCTATTCTCCATGGCCTTCTGCAGAGACCACTCAATCTTCTTGCTACAGATATCATATTTTGGAATCCAACAATGGCCAAACCTTTTCAAAATGAATATAGTTACTTGCCAGATCTTGGGATACAGCTGTGTAAGATCAGCTGAGAACTCAGAAAAATGAGGTCCAAAAATGGTGAATAAAAGAAAAGAATCTGGAAATTTGCCAAGTTCAAACACTGTTCATCTGTCAAGCACTGCTTATTTGTCATCCTGCTGCTGCAAAACCATTTACATAGAATAGCTGGGAAATTGTCAAAACAGACTGAGGCTTCCTCCTCAGAAAAAGTACCAAAATCACAGAATAGATGGGTTGGAAAGGACCTCTTGAGATCCTCAGGTCTGATTGTCTTGGCTGGTTAGTCAGGGAATAGTCATACTCCCACAGTGTTTAATATAAAGTCTGTCACTCAAATGACAGAATATGGTATGAAAGAATAAAACAAACAGGGTCAAGTGGATAAGAAAGCACTGAAAACTAATTATGATTCCTAGTAAATGTTTTCTGTTGAAAATATTGGGTGGATAATAAGTTTTGACTATAACTAATATTTTTGCAAGTAGTATTGACTTTCTGCCTTTATTTGCTTTTTTAAAAGAGCCAACCACTCAGAAAGGCTTTTTTAATCTGAGAAATTGTATTTCTAAAATAAATATGTTATCAAAATGTCATAAACATTGTACCTATATATTTATTAATATATTACAAATATCATATGTGTATTATATATATATATATATATATATATATAAATATATCAAATAATTTCCAAGTAACTATTAAAGATTGATCTAGACCTAGTTGCAATACTTTTTCACACAGATTCCTGCTGCTTATATGTCCCAAATTCAGTCACCTTCTGGAAATACAAAAGTCCTCAGTCAACATAAGAGCATGTTTAACCCAGAGACACGGAGACGCTCCCTTTTTTTGGGCACTGTGTCAGCAGCACAGCTTCACACAGAGAGGACATATGGCAAGGGCAAAGGCAGCCACCTGTGCAGAGATCCCAATCACTTAGCAATACTGCTAAATATGAGAAAACAGAAACTCCTGAAAATAACAATTTATAGTGCTATTATGGCTTAGGAAAGCCTGAAGAGGATTAAATGGTCTTTCCCAAAGGAAAGAGAAATAGTTCATTCAAAGACACTATTAAAGGCAGTCATGAATGCCATGTCCCCATCCTTATCTATAAAAACATTCCTCTCAATAGGTTTGGATGAGAAAAATGAAAGAGTGGTGTATTTTCCAGAACTTCCTCTTTGCTATTTCTCAATAACTTGAGGCACTTCCCTGACCTGTCTCCTAATGAGTGACTCCAGACATGAACATAACACAGAGCTGACTCAGCTGGCTGTGTTTCCTACCCACAAGCAGTATATCTGTCTGCTTTGAAGGATAGCACTGCAGCAAGAGACAGAAGCACTACATGGTTTGGAACCAGCAGCTGAACCATGGAGAATTAGTTTCAAGGTAGAAGACATTAGCAACATAATCATCTGTCTTTTTACAATGTTTACAGTGCCAGGGGTTTGTCGATTTCTTCCCATGCTTATGTTTGTGACACTCAATTTTATTAGAATGAACCTTCTGTCTGGGTGCATTGGCCAACCATAGAGAGATAGAGTGAAGCCTATTATAAAGTCAAAATCTATAAATAATTTTAAGTCAAAATCTATAAATAAATTTAGAGTTACACAAAATGTCACTAGGCATACTGAGCATTTTATTATTCAATATGTCTTTTTGCTAGTGGCATATCTTCTTAATTCTGAGATATCTGTATTTATTAAGCCCAGCAAGTATTTAATAACCAACACTTTAGAGCAACTAACTCTTTTCTTCAGTAGACAAATGGAAATACAGAGCTCTTTGGAAGGTTACGGACAATTTCTAGCTCATGATTAAAAAAAGAAACTTGGTTTGAAACAGCTGAAACCGAAACTCATGCCTACTTCTGGCGGAGCAGAATGTTTTTATACAGACAGATCTATAAACATACATGCAGTTTTGATACCTAAATGAGATATTAGTGCTTCGTAACAACACAGCTTTCAGTTTACTAAAACTAGCATTTTTTTCTCAATTTCTTATATAAATTATCTCAATCCTACTCAAACCCCTTAATTTAGATGCCTAACACTGAAAGATATGAATATTGTATACAGTTATATTGGTCTGTCATGGCATCTGGGACTCAGAATTCTTGAAATCAGTGTCATTCAGACCTTGCTATGCAATGTTTTTCAGAAGAAAACCTGTCCAGTGAGACCTGTTCTCTATTTAAATCCACCATTTGAAATTTACAGCTATATGAACATTGACAATTTGAATTCACAGCCATTTCCCCAATTTAAACAATGTTTCCTTGATTCACGTGGAAACCAAACCACTATAATGAAATGCATCCATTTATACTCTCTGCATACTCAACTAATTTTGGAACGGGTCCCATGTCGTATAAGACTTCCTCGATCACCATAATTTTTGAGCTGCTCTGTACAAAATTGAAAGGAAGATGTCTTATGTAATCTCAAAGTTCAAAGATGTTAAAATCAGTTGCAGAAATCAAAGGTTTAATTTCAAAGATCATTATTTTCATGATTGAGTGTCCTTAGGTAGGGCCTACTTTTCAAGTGGACTGCCAACAAAAAAAATCATTGTGACACAAAGGGATGGGATCAATGCTCAGTACTTTTGAATGCTTGGCATTTTCTGTAGATCAGTTACAGAATCGCAAGTGAAGCAACCAATAAGTTCTCTCCTATTTTGTCACATTGACATTTGACTGGAGATCAGCAGGAATTAAACACAATCCTCCGCATGTCTTTGAGACACAACTTAGTTGAGCAGGAAATCTTCACCTGTTTTGTGAGAAGATAACCCAGGTCCCAGTACTTCCATGAGAAAAGGAGAGTCCTGTCTTTAGCTGCAGAAAATCTGAGGACTGGGGTCAGGCTGTGTCAGTTGAGGTTCTGCCCTCTGGCTTTGCCACTGCATTTTTGTATAATTTGATTAAGGCCAGAAATTCCCTCAGTCATTACTAAAGCAGAATTTCTCTGAAGTCAAACAAAATTTCATCCAAATAATTTAGTAGGATTTTTTTTAACATTGCGATTTATGAAATGATTAATAGAATCTATAACTGAAGGCATCTTAACTTGCTAATTTCAAAGCCCTAGTAAATGCCGGGGGAAACTCAAGTTGAAGTCTCTGTCAGGTTTGAAACAAGATGAGCAAATGGTTTTCCAGGTAGAAGAGCAATTGAATATCTGAATGATGCTCATGTTATTAGCATTCCCAGTTAAAACTGTCTTGAGCTCAGGAAGTTTCCCTTTGCGAGTACATCTAGACCTAAATGGCTGAACCCTAAAGCTAAATATATAGTTGATCCATAGGTCATGTTAAGCACTAGACTTGCAATTCTTAATGAAATCATTTTGATACTACAGAACAAGTAATATTATCAGCAAATCACCAGCCTCCATGGAGAGTTGTAAATGCTACTGCTCTGCATATTCAACACTTAATACGTTAAAAATTATTTCAAAGTCAAATAATATATATTATTTGTAATAATTAAATTGTATTTTCTTTTTCTTTGTACTTATTAAAAGCATCACTCACAAAATTTCCAACTTGTAAATAAATTACTACAATCCCTTTTACTCCCTACACTTAATATCTTAATGGAAATAAACACGACTCTCTCTTCTCAGAATGCTACCATATTTTATGTGTTTATGGTGCATTCATTGTTTACTGTTCTGTATTTAGTGCTGCATAATAATCTTTAAATCAAACACACCAAGCCAAATGCCATTAAGTACAATCAGATACTGTATGATTTTGAAAGCATCAGCCCAGATGTTAGGTATGGTCTACTGCAGGAAGAGTGGAAAAGGCTAATAATGCAAACAATTATAATTGCAACTTGATATCTTCCTTTGTAATGAATTTTTGTAAATCGAAGTCCTGTGTGGAAGAAGACAGGGAGGACAGAGAACTCCTTTATAGCAAAGACATATTCTGTAAAATAAAATAGTATCTATCATCCATTGTATTTGGTTTTCTGGCACCCTACAAGTCACAACTGCAACAGCTTTAGTTGCTGCAGTAATTTATATTGATTTACTAAGCTGCAGTTCTTCTTGTCATGGTTATCATTGTGTTTGGATTTGTTGAATGAAATTAAAAAGTTCAAGAGACAAATAGATTGCACCAGAGAGGTTAGCTGGGAGATTGTAGTTCAGTTTTCTGCTTCAGCTAAGAGTCATTCTAAAGACTAGTTTTGCAGCACAAGCTGAAAGCAGGTAGAAGGTAGAAGTAACTATGGTACTTGCTCACTACTGAAGTAATTTGAAAAGACTTTTCCAATTTGCAGAAAGTACTGCTGAATAAAGAATTTGACCTTTCCCTGAGAAAACAGCAAAATTTAAATGGACAGTTGCCAGTCTGAGAATGTCTTTGTGATGATACTTGAAATCAAATGTACTTGATTGTGCTTGTGCTGGGGTTGAAGTCGCCTAGATATCTTTTTTCCCTGAGTCTTGTGATAATTAGACAAACCAGATTAACAAAAGGAACTGTCCAGCAATGCTGACAAGTAAGAATAGCTACAAGTTCATGAGAGAAAGAAAATGAAACCCCTATGCTCATCCTGTGAGGACTGCTTTGCCACTGAAAAAATTTTGCATTACAGTGGGATAAGCACTGAGAAAAGTTTGTGCTTTATTTTGAATGTTTGCTTTAGTTTACTTTTTTTAACATAGGCAAAAAATGAACAATTGTGTCAATTCTGTCATCATTAGGGAGACAAAATTTCCACCACATGAACAGGTTGAACAACCTATCCTCTCTTCAAATGCTGTGCTATTGATAATTTGCATTCACAATTATTTAAATATATCCGAATTTTGTTTTCTATTCCTCAGGCATTAGTGAATTAGCAAATATTGTCTGTTGCAAATCATGAGCAAAGCCCCTCATATATATTGTGCCTGAAGCCAGCAAACTTGCTGAGCAAAGTGTACAAGGACTTACTTAAGGACTAAGGTTATCCAGTGATTTCACACCTTGGTCAAGAGTCTTAGGTCCCTTGTTTTTCACCACAAGAGATATGAAAGACTGGAACCTTCCCTGGCATGTGACAGGCTTCATTACAAAGGTTACCAATTATTTTCAGAAAGAGAAAATGATGCCCAGCATGTTCACAATTCCTGCGAGAATCACCTGCGTTGCCATATTGTTAGGCTGAGATCAACTCTCTCCATCATCTAATGATTCTGCAGTCAGTAGTGACAACATGTTTTCTCAATATCCAGTGAGAATCCTCCCATGGACTTCCAATCAAGCCAAGATTTTAAATTAAGTTTTCAGATGGTGAAGAAAGTAGGTACTGCTTTGGCTCTCAGAGAAAATAAGGCAGAGAGAAAGTGGTCCTGTCTGGTGCTGTAACCCTGATATGGCCCCAAATGGTGTGAAGTGGCATCAGAGATGCGCATATATTAGGAAGTCATGGCAAAGATCTGTTTTCTGAAGTCCAGACTGTAAGCACTTAGAGGATGAGTGTACCAGAGGGTACGGCAATAAGTGAGAACATTTTGAGACGGGGGCCTCTCAGGCACCGACCTAAATCCCTCCCCTGTCTGGGGACAGGACAATGTGACTTACACAGATCCTCAGGACTGTCTGAGTTATACAGAAAGTATCTCCCACCCAGAGAACCCAGGCTATCATTCAGCCTTCCCTTTCCCTCCTCCGCCTGCCCTGCACCTTTATGGACTCCATGCAAAGCTTTACCCAGAAACAGCGAATTATTTGTGTGTACCTGATGGCCTGTGTGGTTGATAGGTTTGCTGTCACGGACTCAGTGATATAGAATGACAGGTCTCAGACAGGGCAGAAAATCTCTGGTATCTGAGTGTTTATGTTCTTTTTCCTAAAGTAGCAAAAATTCATCCTTTTACAGCTTTGGTCCAATCAGAACACAGTGTTCATTGCCTTATTTAAATGTAAATGACATGATATTTTTATCTCTAGACCTCTGCTTACTTTATCTAAAATTCCTTTTTGGGGTTTGGGTCAAATTTTTTTGTTTGTTTGCTTTTTTCTTTTATTTTTGACTGATGTTTAGTTCATTTGATCATATGATTTAATTTAATTTCTAATAGAAGTGTGGTTGATAATCTAATGCTTGACAAATAACTGCAAAATTGCTATGTATCACTGAAAAAATAGGGATTTAAAGTAATACCAACATGAAATACTAATGCCAGGAGAAAAACTTTGCTCTTTCATGCCTTCAAAGAATCAAGCCTTCTCATCTCAGTATACTTTTACCCTTCCTAAACATTTTTACTTTGCACCTATAATTTTATTTTTTTTAAGCATATAAAAGAGGCCTTAAGAAAGTGCATACTGTCCTATTAAATCAAGTCCTTATATTACATTCTACAGCTTAGGTTTCGTCATGAAAAAAAAAAACCACAAACCCACATTTAATGAGCCTTTGTGTAATGATATTATTCATGCAGGTACAATAGAAGAAATGGTTTTCTACATAGCTTACAAGCAAAGAAGTTCACTTGTGGGCATGTAATTTCTGAGGAAAACACATTTATGATTCACTTGGTGGAAACCTGAAGGAAAATAGAAAGGGAAAAAAGAACTAGAATAGAGCTTTTGGGAAATACAGCTCTCATCCTCTTCTCAAAGGAAATTTAAATCAAATTAGAACTAGTATATTTTCATACAGCATTTATAAGCATGTTGATTTTGGTGGGAAAATTATGATCTGTTTTTGCTAATTATCCAAACCGCTTTGATTTTTACAACTATTCACAAAATTCAAGGAACCCACCTTCAGAAGTGTAGGGGTTTGAACCTTGTTTTCCCCCAGAGGCTGAAAAGTGGTAACCCCCAGGGGTGGAAACCCATGGAAGTGTTGAAGTTCTGTCCAATGGGTGCTCCTGCAGAAATGTAAACATATCACAAGCACCGGAAGAGAAGAGTTGTAGTTTGGTTAATTAGAAGAAGTAGCCATATTGTAGAGTCACGAGGAAAGGGGCCCGGAGCCCCTCGGGGCCTCTGGGCCCCCCCAGCCCCAGTTGGGGACTGCAGAGACTTGGAACAGTGTTAAGCTGGACTATGTGTCTGTAGCTGTGAGCTGGGAGATGTTTTCCATCTTGAGTGAGCAGAGACAGAGCAGAAGCGGCGGCAGCGTCCAGAGGTTATGGCTAAGAGCCAGGACAGATAAGAACTGAACCGGAGGAAGCAGCAGAAGCTAGCAGCAGAGCTACGGAGTTCTGGGGGTAAGAACTGATACCAGACTCCCCAAACTCCTTTGAGACCTCCTAGAAAGGAGGAAGGTATCTCAAACCATGACAAGAAGTAACTCTCGGTAACTATCCAACCCCCTCCCCAGATAAGTCCATACCACTGCTCTGCATGTCACTGCTTACTGAAGCAATTAATCACTTTTTTGGACCATTTTAATCTCTGACCATATCAGCTGCTCAAAAATAGTGGTAAAGCAAGCAGGAAAGGCATAAAACAGCAGTTCAGATTTAAAGCGGCTAAGTCAGCCCCTTCCCCAGACAAAGCAGTAGAGTCTGGTGAGTTCTCACATGCCTGGTAAGGGCCAGAGGAGCTGGGCAGCCCCTGGAGGCAGGGAAGTCAGTCCACTCTTAGGGTAAAGACAGGGAAGATGAGCAGATCATCATATTGTAATAGAAGAGCCAAAAATAGAAAATTGTATCAATTTACAGACTGTAGTATACGTTGTTCCAGTTTTGGAGACGAGATTTTAAGCATCAAAGGATGCAGAAATGCTGAAATTGGGGCTCTGCCCCAACAGTGACCACAGTGGATGGATTTACGTCCTGACTGCCTCAAGACTTGGGTCCATCATGGAGCTTTACATTCCACCACAACAAATAAATTTATTGTTTCTCAATAATGTTTTATTTGTTATCCTAAGCTTTAAATCCTACACATGAGCTGTTTGGAAGTTGTTCCTACCTCAGTATCTCTTTAAGTCTTCTGAAAGTCACACCATTTTAAAGAAGTCAGTGGACTTCTACTCTAACAGAAGTACTGAAAAAAACAAGAATCCCATGCAACAACTGAAAAAAGTAAAGATATATGCATCATTGCATTGCACTTCTTTCATTACTTCATTTTATATAAGGATATACAAGCAACTTACAGATAGTTGTCAATAACTATATTCTTCTGTTCACAATACATGAGGTTGGCTCAATCCTCAAGAAGGAATCATGAAGTTTCTATGGAAGCTTCCTAATTAATAGCTCACAGTGCTAAGCCTTTTTTCCTTTGCAGATTTCTAAGTATTTTCCAGTGGAACTGCAGTGCAACAAATACAAGCCTACTGGACATAATTTGGCTTTTCTACATATAGACCACTTGGAAATATTACATGGAAAAAACCTGACCCACTTCCCTTGTGCCCTTGATTCCAAATCATTTATGCTTTAGCTCAGTAAGTGGCTTAGGTCCCACTGAATAAATATGCTATGTCCCATTAAATAAACATAATCAATTACTTTGGTTTCAAATAAAATCCCTTATGTTAAATGCCAGCACATACTGATAGATGTTTATGGATTAAGGCATCAGTTATTAAAAGATTTAAGACATAACTTATGTATTTGCACTATTTTCATAAGAGAGTCTGCTGACACAACAGAAAAAGAACAAAAATGGTATTGGGCATTCCTAATTTGTCTGTTTATAACTGGAGTCCACTTAGATGCATAAGCATTTCAGATTTCTACTTCAATAAATTAAGGAGAGAATATTTATACCAAACATCACTGGAAAATTAATTACTTTTAGAGGTCCAATTAAGGTCTAAATTATTCCTGCTTGTCTGTGATATCAATGATCTTCATTTAGGTAGTAAATTTAATTTGTAATATTTAAAGCCATTGTACTGACATTTTTTTTAAATGAGATGACTAAATGAAGAAAAAATTATGGATGCCCTGAAAAATTTGCTCATTTATAAAACTGAGCTTATTAACCTTTATTAACTCTGTTGCTTACATGGTAAGTCCATTGTCTCATACTGAGTTCTTATGAGATTTGTGAGAAAAAGTGTGCAGGGGAGAACTCCTATGAGAAAGACACCAGTCTGTGAGTCTAAACCACACTGAACCCCAAGTAATTTCCACTTGCAGAGGACCATCCTCCTGACAGACATTGGTAGGATGGTTCATTTATTACCCCCTTTTTCCAGAACTAATTATTTTTAATTTTAGAAACATGAACATGACTGCATAAATAATTTATTTGGGTTTATTTTTGTTCTCATGAAGCACCTAATGACAGATGTAGAAGAACTTAATTCTATTTTGATGAGTTATTGGAAGGTTTTAGGTTTCTTTGTTTCTCTGTGCATCCAATCAAAGAGTAGATGGTAAGATGCTGAACAATTGAGGAAGAGAGAAATATTGTGGAAAAAAGTGTTGGGCACTTCCAACAGTGGAGTACAGGAAATAGCATATTTTTCTGTCCATATATTCTTCTTGCTTTGGCAGTTTAAATAGGGATTACAGTTCCTCTTTGAGAAAATAACTGAAAGGGTTACAAATCCTTTGAACCATCACTGAAATGCCAGAAGGTGGCCTATCATACAAATGTGAAGACATTTAAAGGATTTCCAATTCACAGCCAGATCGCTTCCACAATTTTTTGCCTTACTAGTTGCTTTAATACATAGATACATACATATTTTTAGCATATTTTTAACTTTAATGGTTCATTACCATAATGGGAGAGTGTTTAATCAGAAAAACCTTCTCCAAGTCAAATGCAGATTGCAAACCTGCACTCTCCAAAACTGGAGGGTTTTCAAGGACCTCACATTCTGTCAGGCTCACCTACTTAGTTTAATCATGCAAGTAACTAATGGGGTCAGTGTAAGAGGAAAATTCAGGCTGAGTATCCAGAAGGGAAAAACAATAATCTGGACAGTCGAGATGCGCTGAGCTGTGAAATTAGCCTCCCTGAGGGATGTGGAAGAAACAAGAAAATTCTAAAATACCAGAAATCTGCTGTGAGGCAAAGAGCTACATGGGTCTGAGATCTTCAACAGGCACCCTCTGTCTGACACCTGGAGTGATTTAACACTTTGCTGGGCTCACTCTTCTGCCAGATAGGATCACCTTCAGAGCAGAATTGGAAGGAAAATGGGTGGTTTATCAACTTCAGAACCCAGCTGTACTTCCTAGGTTGAACAGCTGATAAAAATGGGGTTAAGCTCAAGGTTCAGGCTGTCAGTCAGTGAATGTGACATGTAGGCTCCTTCCAGATTTTGTTAGGCCTTCTACATAGTGTGAGGGAGGAGAGACAGGGGCAAGCTTAGGAAAAATAACATTTTAAACCTCCCTGGAAAGATTTGTCAGAGGACACCTGTCAGAGCTCTGATAGTTTTTGAGTTTTTGTAAGTTCTTTTTTTTTCACTTTTGACTCCCACGATAGCTTAAAACCATGAAAAGCATAGCGAGGAAAAAAATAGGCTGAGACACACATCTCCAGAAATAGTGAAATAGAAACATATTTAAATAAACCAGGGTAAATAAAATTGTTAGAGGCAAATTCACACAAATTATCTTCCACCCACTTCTGAGTTGGTCCCCGATATTTAAAGGCTTTCTTCCATCCCAAGTGCTCTGGTGATGGCTAGGACAACTGCTCTTGGCTCTATTTACTTCCTTCACACATTTTATTGGGTAAGAAAAGCTGCCAAAGTGGGAGTTTTATGAAAGCAGTCAACAAATGTTATGGGTAATGCTAAACAAATTATGTTTTACTCTACAAAAATGGTCCTTTCTTTGGGTAAAAATCAACAGTTACCTGAGAGAAATCAGTTTGTCTCTCTCAAAGCAATGATAAACCTATTGTCAAGGGCTAGAGCTGGCAACTGTAGAGGCTGTGGAAAGTCAACATTATTGAAGCTGCTTTCCTGACAGTGATCTCTGAAAAGCTATTAGTGATTTGATATCTTGATGTCACAGTCTGCAACAGGTATTTCCATGCATAAATGATGCTCAGTGCCCTACCCTAGGATTGAGGACACCTCAGTTCATTGCATTTTACTGTCCCAGTAACTGCTGGGACCTGTACTTAGACATTTTTCTCTTGGTCTATCAAGTTTATTAGCACTTTGCTATGCAGGAACTACCTTTACTCTCCCCTCTGTATGCTGTCTGACATGATGGGACCAATTATCAGGACCATTACACAGTTACTATAAAAGATGCTGTTAACAATATTTGAGCTACTGGGCATTACAGTTTTTATTTTTCCACTGTTTTCCTTGTTGTTGTTTTGGTTTGTATATGTTATTCATGTATAATGCAGGCAGTTTATAACACTATGGAAAATAGTTCAATACAGTCCAGCTCTGACAGTCAGAACAAGCCCTTCCTGTAGCCAGCCTGCCATTCTTCTAGACCATACCTTATAATGCTACCATGCAGAGTTCTGAATGGAATTTTAGAAATTGAAGTGAGACCTTTGCAGCGTATATAGTATCTGGGTGAACAATCTCAAAAATTTCCATTTAGCTGGCATCAAAATTTGGACATGAAGTGCTTTGGTTGCTTAAGTTCTGCTTCTCCCGCGCTAAGCTAAAACGTGCTTCCAATCTGACTCATAAAAGGAGTATTTAAATCCTCAGCCATTGGAAGTCCATGCATTGGGCATTTCTCTAAGTACCACATCCAATTCAGCAAATGTTGTTGGGGCTCACCTACCACAGGAGCATACACAATATGCACCCATCTAAAGTGCTTTCCAGCTATACTATGCAGCTGAGAAGGAAGGGACCTGGATTTAACTCTTCTTTTTGAGATGCAAATCCACTATTCTGGAGAGTGCAATAACTACTAATCAACTGGCTAATGGGAGTTGGCATTTTCAATTTCTCCTGTAAAAACCTGTTCCACATTGCACAAAAGACTGGAGGGAATGGGAAGAGAGTGCAGCAGAGCCTGACTCCGTCTTCTCATGATAGGCACTCACCTGGAAACAGAGAAATATGACTCTCTATCTTCTCTAATAGTACTGTTTATGCATTTCATTCCATGAGTATTTAATGCAAAAGATATAAAATTAGGAGTCCATGAAGCATTAATTAATTTATAACCATTGTTCACTGGCTTTCATCCTCTGAGAGCAGAACATTTCGTGCTCTGGAATAGGAATGACAAATGCTGCTTCTCCACCCTCTCTGTTTCCTCTGCTTCCAGTTTCACCAGATCACAGGCTCTTTTACCTACACTTAAACCTTCAGAGTTCTGTAGTGATACCTCATTTCAGATTACCCAATGTGGAGAGCAAATAGTGGGATAGCATTACAGATAAATAAAGAGAGATTCCAAGGGCAATGCTTCTGAACAAGTGACGTTTTAGAAGCACCATAAAAAGTTCACAGTTCATCTTAGCAAATATAGTATCTACCTGTGAAGCTATTAAGCTGTAACAGGGAACATCTCCATATCATTCCTTCCCTTCAAAGTAATCCCTGCTATTGATGCAAATTATAAATTATTGAAATGATAAACATTCACAAATTCTGAAAAGCGGGATTCTACATGAAATTCCATAGTGAAGTTATGCATTATTTGCGTGATGGAAAGTGCAGAAGGACACATTGTTGTCAGGATAAACAAACAGTTTATTATTCCAAGCCTTTTGGCTTTGCACTTACCCAATCACATTCAGACAGTGTAATAGCTTCTCCTTTTCTGGTAACTCTTTCTGGCCTCTTAAAAGGAATGAAGAGAATTTTATTTTCTTCTCTTTGCTCACTAGTCTGTATGTATCCCATCATCATTAAGAGGGGGTTAGGAGTTTTACCCTAATGGAAGTCATGTTATAAGACACAGCCCAAGACTTCAAGCCACTGAGTGCCTGTTCAGAGTGAATTATATTTCTACCTGTAAGAGTTTACAGGTGAAGGTGAGGTGCAAGGGCTATGTAAGATCCATGAATCCTTTAGTTTGCAAATATGAATATGATTTCTCTTTTGTTGGTATAATCAGAATTTTAGCTTCTGTCCATACAAGGAGTAGAAAAAAGCAGTAAATAAATTAACATATTTTAGTTGTAGAAGCAAGGGAAAGTCAGAAATCATGGTAGTTGCTTCTAATATTAAGAAAGACTCTATTTTATAGAATCACTTCTGTGTTGCTCTTTCTATTTTCTAACTACACAGCTTAAAGCAGGAGATGATGTAGGTTCTATTTCTATTTTGAAATGTTCCTTTTTCTTATAAAGAAGAGATAATTGATTTTTATTATTGACTACCTTATTTCTGTTTCAAATTCTTTGTTCTAAAATGTTAGTTATTCAAGAGGAGTCTATTTTATGATGTTAAACTTGTGGAAAACGAAGACCTCAGTCCCATGAAAAAATTGTGTGGTGAGAGAAAAGGTTTTGGTAATTGGAGGGAAAAGTCCTTTCCTTACATGACATATTGCAGTGCTTGAACCATAGTCTCAAACAAGAAGGAAAAACTCTCTTGGTCTTCATAAAAAGACTGGGATGTGATGTTTACTACAAAGATTGAGTTTTTCATCCTTTCTCTGTAGATAACATAATTAGAAACACATGTTTGCACACACTGGAACACCAAGGCAGACATCACCTGAACAACACTGTTGAAGACAACTGATCTACACTGATGTTTTCAGCTACAGGGTTGTGCTGCTTGACCCTAATGCAAACATACCAAATTTTTCAACTGTTTCTGGAACCAATTTAATTATTTTAAACCACTGTATTTCTTCAAAGTAAGAGCTACGATGAGACATAAACATCATGTCTACAAGTTCATGGTTTTTACCCAGGAAAATCAAGCTTTTAATGTAAAGATCAGAGAGAAGCTCAAAGAGACATATTAGTCTTGGACAAACTGAACTTAAAAAATAAAAGCAATAATTGCAGTCCTTGGAAATCAACATTGTCTAGACGTCTACATATTTACCCAGGATCTTGGGTGCCTTTTGCAGCCCAGGCTGAATGTTACATTATTTCAACTACACCATTATTACTATTGTGCTAAGATGTGGAAAACTATCTCAAATTCAACCTTACAAGCAGTCCTACATTCCTCAGAAGCAACATTACTGAATAGGGATTTGCAATAATTTTCAGAAATACTTCTGAAATGTGATATTAATACAGTCAGTCAGCCAGTTTTAATTCCCACATATGTATTTTGGGTATAGTCAAGTGCTTGATCTGAAGAAAAACTTTCCTATTCTGAACAAACATTTATTTTAAAAAGTGCAGTTGCAGGAATTTATAAATATAATGTAATTTCAGAGAAACACATTCATTTGACTTAAAAAACATTACATAATTTTTTTAAAAAGAAATTTTAACAATGATAAAGAGAAAATTTGTCCTTTTCAAACTTTTTTCCCTTTTTAAATTTTTTTTTTTAACATTTTTTGATTTTTTTTTCTCCACAGGCAGAGATAAATTAGCCCCAATGCCTCAAGGCTAGCAACATTTAAATTCAAAAATTCATGCATATAATCCATAATGACAAAGGACTGTAGCTGAAACTGCCTCTATTAAGAGGAATTTTGAACACTAAAACCATATCCACTAAATAATGCTGGTTAATATTTTAGGTATTCTGAAGAGACTGTGAACTTTTTACTCATTTAAACTGAGCTGGATAAATCCCTCTAGCCAGCTCTGCCAGGGAAATTGGAAATTAGGAGCCCAAATTCCTTTGAGGGTCCAAGGTAAAGTTTCCTAATGTTGGAGAAAATCAGGTTCAGTTTCCTAAAATGTCACGATTTTAATATTTCAATAAATGTCATAATTTATTTTTTAGGCATAACAAATTCTAAGGAAGATATATACTGCTCTTTCAGGATTCTTTTATACAATAATGATGAAAAAA
Organism: Corapipo altera; assembly: GCF_003945725.1. Classification (NCBI taxonomy): domain Eukaryota; kingdom Metazoa; phylum Chordata; class Aves; order Passeriformes; family Pipridae; genus Corapipo; species Corapipo altera. The sequence goes on from NW_020884877.1 coordinate 21,469,592, forward strand.
CTCAGAATGACACTACTTTAACGCATATACCACAAATTACCAAATAGGAATAAAAAAATTACTCCCAAAGCCTAAAAAGTATATCATACACAAATAAAGCCATAATATTACTAGCAATATGAGACAAGGTGCATATAAAGATTTCCTACCATGAGAATGAAATTATCTCTTAAATATTTTACTCTAATGTCTTTTTCAGGTTTTTGCACATTTGTCAGGGCTGAATTTGTTTCATTTTAAGACAATCCGCAAACACAATCTTTGTTCAGTCTTGGCTCTGTTAAAAAAATACCTACTCCTTACTTTCCCCTCTATTAATTTCTCAGCAGCTATGAGCAAACTTTCAGTACTTTCACAGTGTATAGTTTACTGGAAGAATTAGTCAAACTTTCTGGAAGGAATGGGAGCATTAACAAAGCCTTATGGCTGTTTCCATAGTCATAATTTGGAACAAATGCATTATTTTGTTACTGAAAAATGGAGGAAATGGGCTCATAATGCAGTGCTTATATTTCCATATGTGAATGGATGTGTGTTTTTATGTAAGAATATAGAACTTACAATATTAGAAGCTAATAACTGATTATGGGGCCAAATTATAATCCAGACAGTAACGTTCTGCCTACCCAATTTCCCCCACATTTTTTTTTCAAAAAAACTTTTGTTTAGATAATGAAGCAGTAAAACCTTTATTTCTTTTCCACCATCATTCATGAGACTCATGTGTTTTAACACTCTGAGTTGTCCAAACACTTTTGCATTTTGTAGCAAAAAAATTTCCATTCCAGCTCAGAGAAATTAAGGAAGTTTTAAAGGTAAAATCCTTATTTGACCATTGAAAAGAGAGTCTGCAAATGGAGAAAATGCTAGTGTAGCCATTCAAAATCCTCACAATGCAATGTGCACTGAGAAAAACCACCTAAGAACTTTCCAGAATACTCAATTGTGGGTCCTGACATCAGAGATTCACTGCGACCATTTTGCAGACAAAGTTACAAGAACAAATCCTAAGACAATTCAGGACTCTAACACTCTTGTGTTTTTCATCTCCTTACTTTTTCTGTCATGTTGGAATCAGACATTTCAGGTGAAATCTCAGTTGAGAATATAATAAAAAGAGACTTGATTAACCTATGGTCCAAATAGGTTAATGACAGAAGGAGCTGGGTCACTTGTCTCAGCTTATATAGAAAATCAAGACAAAAGCCGAAAAGTCCATTTAGGTCCGAACTAGTCTGTGTTGATAACTGTTGGACAGTGCAGCTTCCCACATGACCTGTTTGACAGTAGTGTAAGAGAGGAAATTGTGACTTTCAATCTTCAAGCTGATACTACGCCAGAGAATTTCGTATTTGCTCATTTGGACATGTTTCTCCTTTTATTACCTGATGTGGCCTTTTGAGATAGTCCCTGTAGATGACAGCAGCAGCACATTAAGACAAAAGCCAACAGCCTATGGAAGTAACTTGCGCCACTGTGTTGCTTGCAATGACAAGCAAAGACCTTTAACCCCAAATGTAGCTGAGCACTGGACACAGGTGATAGTTCTGAGGATACTGACCACCAATAACGAGGCCAAGGCCAGTTATTTATTCCACTTACCAAATCTGCTTCACTCAGAAGACAAAGATTTTGAGTTTTTATCTTTCCTTACAGTGGTGTTTTAAGGAACTATTCCTAAACTAACTATACTGTTGTTTCTCAACTGCTGGGTCAGATCAGATGATGTAAGTCATAAGGCATTGGAAATATTATGAATCTGTAACAGAAAGAAAATTTCATTCCCAAAGTATTCACATCCTTTGGAGCCAAGTGCTCTCTGTAACCCCTCATAAATCGAATTAGCACTGTTACCATGGACACTTTCTCTTCTCCCTTTAAAAAGAAATATGTAAATTTGGAAATAAGTAGAAAGAGAACTACATGATGTTCTTTCCCCCTATTCTTTCTCTTATGTTTTGTTGGTTTTTTTCTTAATTCATTACCAGCATTTCTAAGTGAAATATGAAATGCTTTCCCTCCCACCTTTCTCCATCAAATCTAAATGAATACTAGTTAAAAAGGGGAAGTATGCTAACTCAGTCTCAGTAGTTTAGTGAAAGAATAATCTCTTGCCTGTGTTAAGCAGCACTAAAATCTTCATATGCAGCAGGTTAGAAGACCAAAGAAACACCAAAACAAGAGGAAAAAAATCCTAAGGTTGCAAATTCTTCTGTGATGGAAAAGCCAAGCTATCCAGGTGAAAAAAATCATGTTTGTTACGCAAAAGCAACTTATTCATTTATAATGAAGAAGAGGAAAAAAACACAGGAACAAATAACAACGAAACCAATAAACATGCAAATTCCTATCTTTGCCTTCAAAACATATTCAGTTTTAAAACCTGTTTATCCTTCAGACCAGCTGAAGAAATAGGAGAGAGGAAGAAAAAAAAAAAGTGTAATCTCTAGCTTTAAGAAATAGCTTATGGAAAAAGCTTAAGCCACTGAGACTACTGAGTGAACAAGATGATTTCATAATACAATTTGTGCCAGTTTGGTAATGACACTAAACATGTAGAATAAAACCCAAGAACAATCATCTAGCAATTCAAGTCAAAACTTATTTATTTTCTTTTAAATGCTTTTTTTTTGTTGATGCCAGACTTCCTCCAGAAACTAACTGGATTGAGTGGACCTGGACATTGCAGAGTTTTAGCCTAAGAAACATTCTACCACTTAAATCATCTTCCGGTGGGTGCCCCATTTTTACAGAAGTTTGGAGGAAAACTTTTTCGAGGTGTTTTCGAAAGGAAGGAGTGATCCAGGTTGCAGACTGCTTTGCACCTGGGAGCTGTGAAGGGACCTCAGCCATCGCATTACATAGTAGGCAAGAGGAGAGAGGGAGTTCGATCTTTATGTATGTGCTGAAATAATAAAGTTAGATACAAGTTGTACTTCTTAAAGGCTACTGAGAAAGTCAAGAGTCAAAGATTTCTTTTAACTGCTGGGTATAGTGGACCTGCTTTATGATATAGATATCTCCAAGAGATAGAAAGATTTAGTTTAAACACTCTTTTTTGGTTACTTTAGTTTTGCAAATTCTGAAGTCTGTTGTGGCAAATGTTTCAGTAGTAATTCACCCATCTAAATGCAAATGGATAATAAGCAGCCACTTTATGCTGATTGATTGATTAGAGAGTGAGCTGAGACATGGTGGGAGAGTCTTTGCTGATGGTAAACATCCAGTTTAAGATGTGTCAGTTCATTTTCTGTAATATCTTTCTCTTTTCACTGATAGGAGCCTGTTTGACATGCTTGGACTTGACATCTTGCAGGCAGATAAGATGAATCCCCCTACCCTTTGGCTCATGCTTGATGTGATTCTTCATGTCCAGCTGTAGCCAGACCTCACTTTGCTTCTCCTCTACTTGTTCCTGCTAAGACTTGCACCCGCTAGAGAAAGCTCTCTGGGAAAAGATGAAACCCAGATGAAGAGAGCAGAGGGAAGGATGAGTTCAGATTTTATCACAATTGCAGTGGTTTGGTGTTCACACAGTGGCTTGTGTAATTGAAAGCTTTCCTTCTGACACTTACATCTCTCCTTGTGTTCAGGGGCTTCAAAGTGATTTTCAGAGGGGCATTTCGTGCCCCCTTGGAGTTGATCAATGGCCCCAAGGATTGATGCAGAAGAGAAATTGCTATTGCTATGGTCCCAGGGAAGCCCCAGGAGCATGGCTATAAGGGTAAATATAATCACAAAACATGTCTAGCCTTTATTTCTAGCAGTAGGTGACATCTGGGCAAAACATGATCATCTGGAGATAAGTAAAAAAACATACTGGTTATCAATAGAGCCATTCAAGTGACGCCACTCAGAATTCTGAGTAGAAAAAACTACAGCTAAGAAAAGTTATGAAACCAATCTTTAGCTATAAAACACCAATACTATGGGGGCAGGTTATTTCTGATCTTTTCTGGGTATTCCCTGAGGCCAGTAATCCAAATTAAATTGTTTACACTGCACAGTATATGTAGAGCTGAATGATTGGAAAGGATAGGTAGAGTGAATATCTGCTTCAGTATTTTATAATAGCTTTTCTATTAAAATATAAGCAGAGAGGTCTGTGAGAAGAATATAAAAGATGAAATCATGCAGTCCTGGGGTTTAGATCTCATTCTTTCACTGACTTCTTTATTCCTTTGTTTTTGGACAAATCATTTCCATTGCATCTCTTTGTTTCCCTAATTTAAAGTCTAAAACTCACAAAACACAAAAAACTATTTTCCTGCTTTTCATGTTTCAAGTATCAGTTACTGATTGCACAGTACATTGAACTTAAAATGTTAACTTTTATCCTGTCATAAATAGCAGGTCTTACTAATGATTCGCTGAAATGGTTACTTTACAGTGTTATAAAATTTAGTTTTACTAGCTGACCTTATCACTCTGCTTTTTGCTTTTGTGTGATTTCTTTTAATTCCTTAGGTTCATTCAGATACATTTAAATTAGTTCATTTCTCTTTCAGAAAACAGTTATTAGAAAAACAGATTTCTTTTTTTTTAGTTTACTAAATACATATGCTTAATATATTGCTGGCAAGGCTTGACTCTTGAATTTTGTTTTTTAAGTTTTTCATTTTATGCAGAACTGTAGTCTTCACAACAATCCAGATTTTTGGGTTTGTTTTGCCAGACAGTGTACTTTAAAAGGGGCTTATACTTAAATCTGCTCTTCAGATTAAGAGCAGCTTAATGGATTGTTGACAAAGAATGTAGAGCTCAAGTAGGATGTGATAATACAAGGTGTTTTCTCACTTTTATACAGTTTATACAACTTTATTTTCGTTTCATGCCTGGCTCTCACTTAGCACAATGATCTTCATAATAAAGACTTGGAAGAGAAAAACAGGGAAAGAAACTGTAGAATTAGAGCTCACATCAGAGACAACCATATGCTTCTTGAGGCCAAAGGAGATGAGATGTCTCTGACCAACTGCGTTATGAAGGAAGTTCAGGGAATGGCTCATACTCTTTGCAGTCCACAGGCCTGCAAAGAGACTTTTTCATGTCTACAGGTAAGGATCAACTTTGGTTTAATAACTGAAGTTATTAAGTTTGAAGTTTACCTTATGAAATTTCAGCAGATGCTCTTTTCAGAAGGAACAGTTAAATGGCTGGGTTGATAGGAACACTCACAGAGAGTGTCACTGTTGCTTCAATAGATCACTTCAGAGGAAAATTCCTAAGTCAGCAGAGGAAAGGTTTATTTTGTGGATGTACATCTGGATATTACGTGGCATCACCAGCTTCCTGTTCCACTCCGAAAAGCCCCTGATGTAGTGGCTGAAATGCAATGTGGGTGTATCCATCCACTTCTAGATTCATGCAGATTGCCCCCTCAGATGAGGGGCCTGTAAATTATCTGGAGACCTCTCACCATTATATTCTATTTCTACGAATAAAATAGAAGGCAAGACAAAGACATAGAGACAGTCTGCCTGTCCAGCCTCCTATGACATTTGCTCTCATGATTTTATAAGCTTCCTGGTCATTTCTCCATGTATTTTCCAGGTTTGTTCATACTAAATCATAATTACCTGAAATTGCCACAAGAGACACTCTAATACCACTAGAAAAATCATCATATTACCGAGAGAAATGTAGAGTACTGCAGCAGTTGTACAGAAATAGTTTTTCTTTGCTTGCTAATTTGATTTTTGGTAAAGATTCAGGAATATTTTGAGGAATTGATTGTTGTTATGCTTTAAAGTCAGGGAATATATATATAGATATATATATGTATACATTTAGTGGCCATTTTGCATTTACTTACCTTAGGTAACAAACACATGAAAACATATCTTGTACTCATTTTCTGCATTTTTCTGTTTCTTTGGAAAGCCAAAGTGACAGCTTGCAGCCTGTGCAATCAAACCAGTGCCTGTCAAAGAGGGAACTGCACTACTTCTGGCATGCAATAAAATGCATCCAATTCCACAAAGAATCAAAAACATCTTTGTCAAAATATTTGTCATGACACTGGGAATTCATTTAATAACAAAAGTTATCCGTCACAGAAAACCTCAAACACACAGGTGGAGTGAGAATTAGCTGATTACTAAGAATGAAGTATCTCAGTCCTGGCCTCTCTTGCTTTATCTTTTGGTTCAAGTGTATTTGATGTCCAGAAAGTGAGTTCTACTAAAAATCAAGTCAAGAAGACACTACAGGGGACAGGTATTCAGCCATTCCTGTTGGAGAAAGGCCCTATTTACCTGCCAGCTGTGAAAACGGACTAAAGTCCTGACTCTGTACTAAAATTAGTCTGCTGTATCCAAAGTGGTCTTGAACTGACATTCAGGTCCAAATTCACATCAACTTACAGCCGTGAGCAAAGTTTCTAAATTCATCATACCTGAGGATCACTTTGGTGGATGGGGGTCCTCTAGTGACACCACAACAGTACAAAGTACTCTGGTATTTAGGACTCCTTATGAGCATAATTGTTTTGATTTTTATGCTGGTCTGTTGGGTTCAGTTGCAGCTGGTATGCTGTCAACCATTTTAACAGTGGTTGGCACTGAGAGATGTCGAGAATTCAAGCCCACACATGAGGATTTAGAAGTATCTTTGCAGTTGCAGACTGTTCTGTGTAGACATCAAGCTTTTCTGTTATCACTGTTCTCACTAAGGTTCAACTAAGCCATAACCCCCAACATAAAAAGGATATGGATCTGTTGGAGTAAGTCCAGAGGAAGGCCACGAAGATGATCAAAGGTCTGGAGAACCTCTCTTTTGAAGAAAGGCTGAGAGCATTGAGGTTGTTCAGTCTGGAGAAAAGAAGGCTCTTCAGGTTGGAGAGGGATGTTTTACAAGTGTATGCAGTGACAGGACAAGTGAAAATGGCTTTAAGCTGAAAGAGGACAGATTTAGACTAGATATTAGGAAGAAAGTCTTCACTATGAGGGTGGGGAGGCACTGGAACAGGTTGCCCAGAGAAGTTGTAGATGTCCCATCCCTGGAAGTGTTCAAAGCCAGGTTGAATGGGGTTTTGAGCAGCCTGGTCGAATGAAAGGTATCCTTGCCCATGGCAGGGGGAGTTGGGATAAGATTATCTATAAGGTTCCTTCCAACCCAAAGCACTATATGATTCTATGACTCTAATCACAACTTCTATTAATAGTCCTGCCAGCAAGTAGAACTATCTAGATATATCACTGGTAAACATGGGTAATGATTTCACACAGTGGGGAGATAAATTACAGGCAGCTGGGGTGGGTTTTTTTTTTTGTTGTTGTTGTTTTTTGTTTGTTTGGTTTGGTTGTTTGTTTGGTTGGTTTGTTTGGTTGGTTGGTTGGTTTGGTTGTTTGATTTTAATTATGCTAGGAGATCTGTGAGAAATTACATTTGCAGTCTTGAATCTTTAGGTTATTGCAAGGAGACCTGAGAAAAGAATGGGAAGAGGTATCTGTAAATTACCTGGGTAGAGGGTAGAGTCCTTGAAGCCTGGAAGCAAGATGAAGACAAGGAAAGAAGGAATTCCAACCTTTCAGATGATTTAGAAGACAGATCAACTTGTTGACTTCATGTCAGCAGAAAACGATGCAAGACAAATGACAAATCTCTTCTGTGCTAGTAAATTCCTCATTTATTAACACTGTCTTAGCCAGTGGGAACCTCTGACTGGGGAAAGAACCTCAGTGATGATTACTTCTATCTATCTATCTATCTATTGATATGTATATATATATAAATATACATAAAGAAATGTACCTCTCCTCTGCTGCATAGAGATGTTCTGAAGCAACTTGTAGTGAAAGACAACATACCTAGAATTTCAGATAATATTTATTCTTACTTCTACACCTCAGATGGAGTTAGAGAATTGAGATGCAACAGTTATTATTCAAACATAGGTGGAATACAACAAAGATCACGAAAACTCATACTTTGGAGATTTCAGATATGCAACCTCTGTCATCAGAAAGTAACTCTCTTCCTAGTGTAAATCAGCCAAAGTACATATGACTATATTTTCCTGTATTTTTTGTTTTTTATCAAATACTGGCAAATATCCTTTTTTCCCCTTCATTCGGGTGCAAGACTCTTAGAGGCCTCAGGGAGCAGACGTGGTATTCACGATTTTGTTCTAAACAATCTGAATGTTTTGAAAATATTCACAGGAAAACCAGCTACAACACCAGATGTGAATATAGTAAAGCAGCATCTTGTGTTTACATTTTAATTTCTCCAGCTAGGAAGGCTGGAGTGTTTATGCACTGGGAACTCATAATACAGGCTGCATGCTCTAATAATCTATTACTTTTATATGATACTGTGCATCTCTCAGTGCTCTGCAAGCCTTCTGTGCAGAGGACCCACCCACTACAAAACTGAGTCCCCATAGGTCTGTGATACAGCACCTGTATATTAATTCTTAATAGTAATAACGTTAGTGTAGGAGTAAAGGGTAAGTGAGAACTGCATCTAACAGCAGCTGCTTTGAGCTGGCAGATCTCTAGGTGCTTGTGTGTGTGTGTGATTTTTACAGCTTTAGAACATCTGTAAGACACACTGACTTTATAGTGCTGCTGCAAACACCTCTAAATAAACAGGTCCCAAGAATCTAAATTCAAAGCACACAGAATGGAAATCCCAGCTCATCTTGTGTTGTGAAAGTGGTATTTTTCTGTTCTGCCTGTTTTTTGGGAGCCAAGTAATACCAAAGCATGAAAAAAACCCATCTGGCATTGTGGTAGCCCATGTAATTAATACTGCAGGCAGTAGTCAGGTAAAGAATCCAATTCTGAAATTCATGCCAGGTTTGAAGTGAGGCAGAGATACTGCTTTCTGTGACAGAAGGGATGACATTGCACAGAGCTCATATCTCTGTATTTCCTAACAGTGGTTTCAGAGTGGTGCTTAGTGTCTTGAGAATGCACAAAACTAGGAGATAAAACCAGAGAACTCAAGCTACTGTTAATGGGATGTGGTGAAGGCAGAGGTATGTGCTAATGGAGAAAGGATGCAGGACAAGGTTGTATGCCCTGCCAGAAGGTCTCCACAAGTCACTACATTTGTCCTTCTGTGTTTGTGCAATTAGGTGGGTGAGGGTTCAACTTTGGGGATTTACAATCAGTGTGTGACTAGTAAAGCCAACAGCAGTACAGCCAAAGATGCAGAAGAGCTATTTATTACTAAAACATTTCTAATAGCTGCAATAGAGACCTGATCATGAGAGCTCCTGTTCTGAAACCCAAACATAACACCAACGTGGGAAAGGAGTGCAGTCTTCAGCAGAGGAAAGATCTATGGGAAAGAATAGAGATGTAACTGCAAAGGCAGTATCTCTGCAATGCCAATCTCTCAAATGCTGAGCAAGCCACCAACATCCTCATTTCATCCTGCTCTGCTCCACCTCAGTCTTGAGACTAAATTTTTCTCTTTTAGTCAAGACCTTTAATGACAAGGAGGAGTAAATTGAAAAACTTTCCTTCTGATTAAATCAATGAATTCTCACTGTGGCTGTTAGAATAAATGTTCAAGGAGCCATGGAGCACTACGTCATTGAAAATAGGCTGAGTTTACATGGAATTGATTTGAGCCTGGTGTTTTATGACTCCCATGTGAACTTCATGTGGCCAAATTGACTCTCCCTTAGGACACTTTATCAGGGAGTAATATCTTTTGCCTAATTAACGTGACTCAGCACTAAAAGACATGACTGCATAGAGGATTCAATGTGCAGGCTGCAGTGGCAAAGGAGTGAGAGGCAGTGGTGGTTTTAAGAAAACCGCTTGGGGGAAAAAAAGAAAAAAAGATCCTATCCTGTTTTTCCCAACATCATATCTATGTTTGGAAACTTCCTCCCTAAATCTTTAATGAAGGTAGAATGGGGTTTGCAAAACAGCTGGAGGACATTGATCTACACATTCCAATTTGTTTATGTATAAAACATGCATAAAGGATTAAATGCTGCTTAACAGTTTGTCTGCTTTCAGCTGCTTTCATGCCTCTGGTTTGCTGTAGTACCAATCCATGTCAGAAGATACCCCGGGGGCTTTTAAATAATAAATAGGTTTCTTTGGAGGATGTCTTTTTTTTAATCTAATATTAATTGGCACACAAAATGGTAATTATACCTGCTGTAGAAATATGCTGTACCACTCATTCTTCCCTGGTCGATGGCATTTGTCCCGTCTCACAGTAGATGTAGGAGCATGGAAGGCCAGAGCTAAGGCTGGAGAGTGACATCAGACTAAATTAAGTGCTCATACATTTATGTATCAGCATAAAGCAATGCAAATGCATTTATAAGGAATGAATGATTTATCAGGAAGTCATTTTGATGCCTTTCTGTTGCATGTGACTAATATGGTTAACAAGTCAGTTCATTGATTCAGGTTCAAAATCCTGGTTCGTCTGTCATTATGAAGGGGCTGCTTCAAAATCCTGAATTTTAAGTACTTTTCTTTTTTTTTTTTTTTTTTTTAGCCTATAGAGGTTAGTTCACCTCTATCAGTGTGAATGATTTGTTAAGCAAGAAATATGACTGGCTCTGCTTACAAGCTAAATGCTGAAAATGGTCTCTTCAGAATAATACATTGCATTTCCCTTTCATCTAATCCTATTTTACAGAGAGGCACACAAAATAGATTGGAGAGGCTGGTAATTTTAAAAGATAGGCAGCTGTCCATGCTATGGGAGGTCACAGGCACAGTCTGTGTATAAAGAACCAAATAAGTTACCTGTCACTCAGCTCAGCAGGGGCAAAATTCTACTTCGTGATGGCCTAAAATCTAAATCTTAGCTGTTCTGCAGATATGCCACTGAAAACTGACAGCTCTGGGGCATAGCATGGAGATAAGTTTGTAGATAAGATCAAAACACTTCTAACAGGGATGTGAGCTTCAGTCTTGTGTTGGATATGCAAAATTTATTATCTCCCAATTATATATCTGTCTCCAGCATTCTTGGTTCACAAAGTGAGCCATGCCAAGTTTCACAATTGCATCCTATAACATAGTAAAGCACCACATGGTCACATTCTTTATTCTTATCCCAACTGTCATCATGACTCCAGGGTCTTTTATGATCCAATATCAGGCAGTAAGATCAGCAGAGTTAAAACTGAGTAATCTAATGTCTCTAATAGGATGTGTTCTGGTAGCACAGGTAGTCCAGGCTCTCATCCTAATGATCCATCATAACTAGTACCAGCACACTCATAGAGAAACATCCAAGGAATCAGGAGCATAAAGAGTTAAAGATGCATACATTCAGCATTCTGTGTTATCTTTCTATTGAGGACAGACAAATGCTCCTGCAGTTTATAGCACTGCTAGAAAAAGCCACAGAATACTTTAGGAAAACGAAACCAGGCCTTCTGGGAGAAATTCCCCCAGGTATAAACATAAGAGTGGAAAACTTGTGAAAACCACATACTGCAAGAAAGATTTGCTGATGAAATCCCCAGAAAATCCCTGCACAGGCCAGATTTTGCTTAACTCAAGGCTAAACTAACTTAACTGATCAGGGGTGCTGTCAAGCATTCAAGTTATCCACACGATGGAAACAAATGCTTACCACTGATCAGGTGACTGCAGCTTACAGTACAAATCTTGTCTCTTCAACCTTTTTTCTTATTTCCAGTTGAATGTTATTCCTGGCTGGTTTAAGCCAAAATTGTATTTGTTTTAATTAATTAGCAGAAGAAACGCACTCACATCCTGTCAGACTCTCTGACCAAAACATAGATTTAAAGGACATAAAGGAAGAAAAAAAGAAATCTTAAACTCCAAAGTGAAAAGAATGGTGGATCACTCACTTGGTGGTAAATATAAATTGGTTTATTAAGTTCAGTAGAACTACAGGGACATATTCGAGAAAGATGTTGGTTCAACCTATACATCTTTCAAAGCCTGATTGGGCCTTTCTCATCCCTCTACCAAATGCCATCTAACCAATTAGGCACAGAGAAGTGAAACTATTTATCCCATGTCAACAGAAAATCTGCAGAGGTACTCAGAACTCAGGTTTTCCCACCCCCACAGTCCATCACCTAGTTACATAAGGGCTTTGCCTATCCAGAAAATAGCTTACAGTATTATGACTGGATCAGAAAAGCAGCTGAGTATTTTGGTGTTCATTTGCTACAAAATGATTAATTGAAAATGATGCTAGCTCCTTTCCCAAGTGTCATTGCTTTCTCATTTACATAATGAGATTATAGCTTTCTTAATTTTAGTCAAGATATTTTCATAACTAAGCTACAAGGAAATATTTTGGTAGGCAGGGTCCATGCTTCCTCACCCCTCCAAACCCTTGTACTGAACACTTTCAAGATTCAAGCCCCATGGCCACCCCTGCCTGAGGATCCTTAACCGCACATTCTTTTGTCCCCAGGCATGCACATTTCTCACACCTCACCTGCATGGTATCTGAATCGATGCTGTTGTACACAACCAAATACAGCTATTCCTTGACTCCAGCCTTCATTCCTGGGCACAGTTCCCACAGGTCTTTTGTTTTACCTGCCAGCCTTCAGCTGATGTTGAGGTCACATAGACACATATGTTTAGGAACCTGAATCCATCCTATGAAAGAAATTCTTTAAGGACCTTAGGATTACTTCATCAGTGTTATTATTAGAGGAGTATCAGGTGATTACAGAAAAACTGTTGCATATCTCACACTGAGGTCTGTCCCAGTCCAAGTTTTCTACTCTGGTATGCTTTGGATCTTGTCCTAGGTTCATTTGAAAAAGAAAACAAAATTATTATCTTTTTTTCTTCTTTTCGATGTACTAAATATAGATGTATAAACAAAATCCTCAGCAAGACAAAGATAGCAGCAAACAGATGGCATAAAAAATAAAGCATTTAGCAAGCTTTGAGACAGGCTGTACCCATATACGCTTTGCATTACAGTTTGTTGCCAGCCAATATAATTCCACAACAGTTAAAATCTCACTCAACCTTATAAATTATCTCACTTTATTAGTGAATAAATATTACAAATATGTCTCTGTGACTCTTCTGTAAAATCTGAGTGGTTTGGGGTTTTTTATCCTAAAATATTTACATTTTATTTTGTGGGCAATCAGTTTCCTGCTCTCAAAACACTTTGTTGGATGCTTTCCCTTTCTGACGCATGACTCCATCCAGTATGTACACTTGTTAGTCCTAAGAATGTGGGAACTAGGGGTGCTGAGGTAACAGATGTTCTCAGTCTATTCTGCCAGGCAAATATCATTATCCAGAGTACATTTGGCATTAGATGAGGGAAAGAGCATTCCTTCTAGGCTTTCCAGAACTGCTGAGCTAAATTCTCCTGTTCACCAACTAAACTAGTTATGCTTTTCTTCATGCAAGGCAGAGAAAAATGGTTTTCAGAGAAAGGTCTAGTTCTCTAAGTCTGTATTTTAAAAAAAACTTGACATTTTAGTACCCATTTTTAATTTAAATAATTTATATTCACATTTTGAATGCCAATAACTTTCCAGATTTTAATTAATGTAAGTTAAAAGCAGAAACTTCACGATCTTTATAATGAAAAATAAATACATATCAGACATGTTTTAATATACATTTTACAGGTTTTGCTATTTCTTGCTTATTCTCTTTCCAGCCCATTCTCTACAGCAAATTGGGAAACATTTCAGCAAAAGAGGAAGTAAGAAAAGCAGGAAATGGGCAAGGAGAACTGGAAGCCAAAAAGGGAAAGATAGGAAAACTGGACATATACTCTGTGTATTTGATATACAAAAATATTAAGTTTCTAAAAATAAAAAAGTTAAAGAAAAAAATCCTGAGAACGTGAAACACTCATACTTTTAAAAAAATATCTACCATATCATTCTCTCTTTTTTTTTTTTTTTTAATTTTTTTTTTTTTCTCAAGAAGTTCCAGAAGCTTAGAAAAAGCTGTTAGGATGCCACTATTTAAAAAATGTAAATGGGATTACTTGCATAATTACAGGTCTGTCAGGTTCACATCGATCCTGGGCAAATTACTGGAACATTGATACAAGACTCAATGAAGAATTAACAAAACTTGAAATAATTAATGGCAATGAACAGTTTTGCATTGAGTTTTTGTGGTCCTGAAGTGAATGCAAGGTATTAATGAAACTCCATGGCCAAAAGGTAGGGCAAGATCTGAAGCAAAAGACAGAATATGAGCTAAGAAAGAGGAGGGTATCCATACTATGGTATAAGTGTCTGTGAAAGACTTGGAGTGGAAATTCAAGGAGGATATTGAAAAATTGAAGAGTGAGTTCACTGGAAGATGAACCTTATAGTGAAAAATGCAAAGAAATCAGTAATATATTTAAGACCAGACTGGATTTCCCCCCCCCGAAAGTTATATTCTCCTACAGATAGGAGTTAAATCTGAGTGCCTTGCCAATGTTAAGGAAAGATAAACTCAGTATGTCGATAAATATGTTTTATGAAACAGATACAGGCATTTAGAAACCAAGTCTACACTTCTTAAAAACGCTTTTACCTCTCTTTTCCATGTTCTGAAGATTAGCAGATACCCTGCAGTAGAAACCAAAGGAGTGGAAAAGTAATGGAAGTAAGGTTTTAAAGTGGGAAGTGGGCCAGAAAGGAAGAGGAAGGGAAGAAACTTAGCTTTTTCCTCAGATCTTACCTAAAGTGTTCAATTGTACAGTTTTTGGTTTTATGACATATAATAGGTAAAGTCATTTACCTTCCCCTTCTTCTGGTACAGACTTAACTTTCCCAAACACATGCATTCACTGCCTTGTTCAGGACTAAAGCACCATTAATTAATCTCTAGCTTTTTGGAGGTTATCGCTTTATCTTTTTCTTGTTTATCTTCATTATGGAACTCAATTATAATGACCACATTGGCATGTCATGAATCACACGAGCAGAACACAAATCAGTGTAACTGGTACACTTAGTTATAGTGGAGGCTACAGAGAACAGAGCTAGTGAAAATCCATGAAAAATTTCTAAAAACGGGGTGGAGAGAAAAAACAGAGAGAGTGTGCCACATTTTCTTGCTAGAGATTGTTTTCCCAGTATCGGAAATTGCTGCAATAACCTTTGCTTGAGATTAAACTATTGTCCTTTACAGTACATTGCATAGGCATGGCTTTTGATGCAAAATAGACAATAATAAGAACAACGATAACACTTAATTAATTATTGGATAGGATTAATTCCAGATGACATAAGAGAATTCAAGTCCCAAATCAAAACTCTCCTTGAAGCACTATGCAAGATAAAGTACACCTACAGTCCCTTTGGACAGTTTTGGTGATGCTACACAGATGATTTAAGTTACAAAAAGCCTTCCAGGATCAATTACTACTGGATAAGAGGTGAACTCAAAGAACTACTTAGCGTTAAAATTAGACTTTGTCCCTTCACTGGAATGGTTCTAAACAGCCTCAGTCAAGTTGATAATATAATCCTTCAGCAAAGACCATGCTTTATTACTTTACTGAGTGAGTTGCTGACAGAATTAGTGGAACAGAGAAATGGTTTTCAAATGGAAAGCTGAGTTCATAAAGCAGATAAATTATTTCTCTTATTCTCTCATCTGCTGGAACCATGAGAGAATTTTTGACCCAAAATTCTTTCATTTTTACTTTTACCTGTGAAAAGTGAACTTTAAATCTTTTTACTTCGGTGTTAAAAATATAATTCTTTTGCTCACTCAGAAACCCAGCTTAACCTTTCCAAGAATCAAAGAATCATTCCTTTAGTCTCCTTTAAAATAATTGATTAGACAATAAACATAAAAAGGACATTCATTATAATGTGAGAAAAATTTTACCTCAACCTCCAACTTGAAACATTTTTCTTCCACAAAAGCTGCTAAATTGCTATGAAACAATTTGATACTGCTTGTAATAAATTTTTAAACCTAAGTTGTGTAGATATAAAATGACAAATTTAACTGCATTTATATTAAAGCAATTTTCTGCCTATCAGAGAGATGAGAAAATTAATATGCAAGCCATTAACATACAGTCAGAAACACTGTGCACTGCAACTGAAATAAGGATTTTTTTATGCCACCATTTATATTTTATTGCTTTCTCAAAAGGAAAATACCAAAAATTACAATCACTGCATTTAAAGGAGGCTCATTAGAAGAATATATACTTTGTGGGAAAGCATTAATGAATTATGGGGCAGTCATGCTTACAAACCCTTAATCTATTATTTTGTTTTTAAATTTGTTTCACTAGCAAGCTGCTCAGTGCAGCAGTCAGCAATCACTGGTACACAGTGTAGCGTTCGTGTTCTGTCATGAACCTTGCTGCTGACGAAAATAAAGCTGACTTGGAGAAATTAAACATATTATTTTAGGAGCCTGATTATTCAATTTTTTCTGGGGAAAAAAAAAAAGCAGATTTTTTCCTTCTCTGTGTCAACCCTTCCTCAGCCTTCATTCCTTCTCCATGCCATGGCATTTTTGTTTGCCCTAGCTTTCTTTTGGGTCTCACACACACAGCACCACCTTGGAGCTTGATGTGACTGAATGAATCGGAAGCTCCTTGCCCTGAGGATCCACCAGCTTAGCTTAGGTTCCAGGACTGCACCTGTACATCATTAGGGCTTTCTCACTGTTTCACTCACAAGGAAAGATCCAGTCTTGCTCGCTATGCACCTACCCTCCTTCCAGTGTTTCTTACCACCACTCAATGTGGTGGAGGTGAAACAGGCACTCCTCTGGGAGGTAGACAGGGTACTGCATCCTTCCAAGGAATCAGTTTTGAATTGGTTTAATGTGTATTAAAGCTAAGCCTAGACTACTGTAACTTATTAAATCAGAAGTCTAGAGCCAGAATGATGTCCCTGAACTCGGTTTATGTTCTCTGTGAAGATAACTTCTCATCCTCATGTCCTCTCACCCTGCTGCCCTTCCTGTTAGTGATGACTGTTTTTTCTCATTTGTGGAAAATACATCTCACCCTACTCCACTGCTGTCTTATCCATCCAAATCAGAACAGAAAATAATGTTTCAAAATCACTGTTCTGCTGCAAAGTATGCTTGCTGATTTGGCCAGTATTACTCTGTCTTCATTGCCAAGCATCTTACCTTCTCCACCTCGGCTTTGTTTATTCAAGATACTACTCCTTGTCTCTTAACTAGTACCTCCTAAGACAGGAGCAGTAACTAGCTGCAGAAAAGATGGGACAAAAGGACAGTGTGTCACTGAATAACTTTAAAGTTCTAAGAACAAGTTCTTACCTTTCCTTCTCAGCTTCCCCCTCAGGAGGACGTTGTTTCTTTGTGCAAAAGTGTATTTTCCCTTAATACAGCACCCAGATGGTTCACACAGGGGGTGTATTGTAGAATCACAGACTGATTTGGGTTGGAAAAGACATAGATCAGCTAGTTCAACTCCTCTGCAATGGGCAGGGACATCTTTCACTAGACCAGGTTGTTCAAAGGCCCATCCAATCTGGCCTTGAACACCCTCACCACCCTCATATGGAAGAATTTCTTCCTTATATCCATCTAAATCTACACTCTTTCCTTTTAAACCTTTTCTCCTTGTCCTGTCACTGCAGACCCTGACAGAAAGTCTTTCTCTATCTTTCTTACAATCCCCCTTTATATATTTAAAGGCTGTAATAAGGTCTTCAAGGAACATGTCCTCACAGCCAGTCTTTCTGCAACTGATGGCCACAGAGAATAGACAGCAAGCAGGAAAAATCCTCTCCTCTCCACCCCCATGGCTCAGATTTGAGGCCAGTCTGTACAGGTAAGCCTTTTTACATGAAACAATAATAATAGCCTTGAAAAAGGTGGATAGGTAGAAAGCTAGGCTTTATCATGGAATAACAGCTCAGTTTCTTGAAATCTTTCCTTGTCTCACATCTGCGTATTTTTTCTTTTCTTGAAATGACACAAAACTTCTCTCTCAGTCTGGGAAATCAGACTAAGGAATAGTACTGTAAAGTGAGAAAAAGTTGTGTGCTCTTCCTTCGTCTTATGACTTTTACATAGTGCTTTCTTAGCTAGTAAAATATGCAAAAGGTACAACTTAATTTAACAACAAGCTTTATTCTAAAACATACAGCCATAGGCTGAGTGACACCTTCTTGTTGTTTGCAGCCTGATTAATGAACTTTAGGCCACTTTGACCTACTTACTTTCTCATGAAAATTCATCTTGGCAAAAAGGTAAATTTTCAAACCCAGAAATACTTGTGGGAAATGTTTCTTACGTTGATGAGTTGGGGCATTGATCTACCTTGGGGTGAGGGGGATGGAAATTCCATCAAGACTAAGTGAAGCTGCTTTTTTTTTTTCCTGGAAGAATTGGCCAGGATAAGATGAATAGAGAAGGAATTATAAATGTGTAATTGTCCTGTTCCTCAAGGCTTTGTAATACTACAACTGTGTCAAAATTTGAGTCCTCTTCTGTTGGAACACATGAACACAGAAAAGTACAAACCAGAAAGTTCTATTTTAAATTTTTTCTAGTTCTTGGACTAGCACTCAGAGAGGTGGAAATCTGGGATTCACATGTGTTTTCTGTCTGTGGGACTTTTTCTTGGATCCATGTTTGCAAGTACACAACATTACCTGTGTCTTTGAGGTTCTCTTGAGTCTATTTCAACACACTTAAAGTAAAAACAATGGGCTTTATTCATATTTCACAGCTATTGCTGCAGCTGAGTCAAGTAAAGGGCTGTGTTCTGTTCTCATTGTCTCAATTGAATACAGAACCAAAGAAGTTCAAAATGAGAAAACACTAGTAGAAATTATTTCATATCAGCCAAAAAACATTGAGTTGATTTACAACCCAATGAGCTGATGATCTTGACTCTCTTCCCTCAGTTGCCAACTTCAGCCATCCCGGAAAATGCTTCTCTGACTTTCTCAGGCCCAAGTTTTGGGTTACTCCTTTTTTGCTTTGTTTTTGTTGTTGGTTGGCTGGTTGGTTTGGTTTTTTTGTTTTGTTTGCTCTTTGTTTGTTTGTTTGTTAGTTCAAGGTTGTTTTATACTGAAAAAAAATTCACAGTGTTTCTTGCAAATGCATTAACTAAATTATATATCACAAATTAGTTCAACTTTTTTTTATAGAGAAGGTTTGTGTGGTATCCCACACACATTTTTTCAGTGCTAGGGTTCTGTCCACAAATGCAGCAATATCCTCTTTTATCTGCTGGGGCATCTTAACTCCTAGAGCCACTGCTATCACAATCTTATCAATGTTACCTCAACATAAGATTTTGTAGAATTGTCAGAGTGAGAAATTGCAGTAGTTGGTGGAATAAATCCTCACTGCAGGGTAAACACAAGAAAAGCCCCACCAATATCACCCTTTTTTATGCCAGTTGGATATGGGGTGCCTGGAGAGGAGAGAGAAGAAAGGACCAGTCTTTTACTCCCTGAAAACTTCATCAAGTCCTGTGGCAATACTTTACCTTCCTGCAAACATGATCCCCACAAGAAGCTATTCAGTGTGTGTGGTAGCTGCAAACTATCCCACTATTTACATTGAATTGCAGAACAGGGAAGCACAGCAGAGGAGCTTGACACAGGAGATAGATGAGGTGTATGAATATGATTTCTCCCACACACAAATGAAGGCAGCAAATTCAGCTGCAATATGAGGCATCAGGATATTTATTGCTTGCAGGTGTTCATGAAAATATATGAGAATCCCATGAGGTTCACAGATTTTAGAAGGAATTATTGTGCACCTGGAAATTTGTCCTGCAAAGTGTGGTATTTGTTTCCTGTTGTTATTTGTTGTCCATTCTTTTCTAGTCACTATGCATTATTCATGGCTGTACTTGTAGGAGAGCCAAATTCTACAGATACTCTTCATCAACAAGAGGGAACAATTCAGATAGAAAATCCTTCTTGGGAAAGGATGACTCGTTTGTTTAAGAAATCTAGTACAGAGTGAATTTACCTTCTTGAGTTTTTCTTTTAAAGCTAAAGTTCTGTAACTTATCTCCAGGAAAAAAAAAAAAAAAGACAACCCTTTTATAAAGGCTTTGGGAAACCGTGTATAATTCCTTTTTCTTGAAAAATTTTTAATGGAAAGTGTGTACTTCCCTCTCTTTGCTGAGGAAGTAGAAACAGCAGAAAAACATGCCCTGGTGAGCCCTTCCTCATACATCAAGGATCCATACTGCTCACAAGCACCACACAGGCCAGTTCTGTTACTGTAATGTACTCTGGGTATATCTCAAGGCTTATAAGACACTTACATGACAAAAACTGTAGTAAAAAATATGATAGTATACAGATCTAATATGACTTTTTGGCAGATGACAGGATTCACAACAGAACCTGAGGAGTGTACAAGAGGTGCAACCATTAGTGTAGTCAGAGGGATGCCTGTCATGTCTGCATTTTGGCTGAGGGATACAATTAATTTGGCATGCATCAACTCCTCACAGCCTTTAAGAAAAGAGGTGATGGTGTCCCTGGAGTTGTCTGGCCAGACAGAATGGAAGCATTTTTTGCAATTATTTAAAAATCACAAAACCTTTCCTAAAAGTAGGACAAATGAAAAAAGTAGCTGCAAATAGGAGGAAAAACAAATCAGATCCCATAGATTGTTAATGTCATCAAAATACTGAGACTGACAAAATTTCGTCAAGTAATATTTACAGAGAAAAAAAAGATTAAGCCTAAAAATATTAATAAAACATTTCTGGTTTTCCTTTGTCTTTTTTTTTTTTTTTTTGTACTATTTCATACTCAAATGTCAGCCTTCTAAATGTTATCAAAAATTGAAAAAACTGTGTGAAATAATATAAATTTTCTTGGTGTTTCTTGCTGTTCTCTTCAGTCATGTCTAACAGTTCATTTTTGTATTGGATTTGCAGGGAAAATCATTGGTAACAGGAAGGCAACTGGGGTGGCCTCTGTGAGAAGCTGCTGGAAGCTTCCTCCCTGTCTGACAGAGGCAATGTTAACTGGATCGAAGATGGACTCGTGACTGGCCAAGGACGAGCTCATCAGTGGCAGTGGTAGCACCTCTAGGGTGTGAGATTTAAGGGGAAAAAAGCCCACATGCAGCTGGAGAGAGGAGTGAGAGAATGTGAGAGGAACAGCTCTGCAGGTCCCAGGTCAGTGCAGAAAGGAGGGGGAGGAAGTGCTCCTGGTGCCAGAGCAGAGATTCCCCTACAGCACGTGGAGGATCCCATGGCGGAGCAGGTGAATATCCTGAGGAGGCTGTGACACCATGGGAAGCCCATGCTGGGGCAGGCTTCTGGCAGGAGCTGTGAACCTACGGGAAGTAGGATTGCTGGCAGGACTTGTGACCACATGGGAGACCCACACTGGGGCAGTTCATGCAGAACTGCAGCTGATGGGAAGGACTCACGCTGGAGAATTTCATGGGGGAGTGTCTCTTGTGGGAGGGACCCCACGCTGGAGCAGGCAAAGAGTGTGAGGAACCCTCCCTCTGAGGAGGATGGAGCAACAGAGAACGTGTGGTGAACTGACTGCAGCCCCCATTCTCCATTCTGCTGCACCGCTGGGGGAGAGAGAAAAGAGGGAGTGAAGCTGTGCCCAGGAAGGAAGGAGTGAGGGGAAGGTATTTTAAGATTTGATTTTATTTCCCATTAGCCTATTCTCATTTGATTAGCAATAAATTCAATTAATTTTCCTCAAGTCTGTTTTTCCCTTGACAATAACTGGTGAGTGACCTCTCCTTGCCATTTCATTATATTTTCTCTCTACTATCCAGCTGAGGAGGGCGATGACAGAGCAGCTTTTGTGGGCAATTGGTGTCCAGCCATGGTCAACCCACCCAACATATTAATAGATCAATCAACTGTCTAGAGTCATAGCTAAAACTGAGCTGTAGAAGAATGAGAAAATTCTGTGTTGCTAACAAAACATTTCATTTTTATCATTAGTAAAATGGTTATAATTACGAAATAGAGCTCTTTTACCCTCTTACAGCACAAGAGGGACAAGACAGCTTGACGTAATGGAAGAAAATTATTAATGAAGGAATATAAAGAACTTTTTGCATGATGGCCTTTCCCGGGAGAGAGCAGTGAGGAGTCAAATGCAAAGTGTTATTGCATCAGAGAAGGCAAAGTCCTCTGTTTAGCTTCTGTATTTTCATTCAGTTTTATGTACCATACCATTTTGAAACTGTTGTTCAGCCTTCATCTGAATAAATCCCAGACCCATAAAGGAGGTGCTATCAGCTTGTCTACAGCCCTTCAACATAGTTCATCCTGTTCTTCTGGGTTTTTTCCCCTTGTTTTCATCCCAGGTTTAAAATCTTCCATTTTGCTTTTGAATTAGGGGGGCCTGAATCTGCAGCAGTTTCACTCATCTTCTCCTGGATGAGGGAGAGTATTTCCATTCACTGGAATTCAACTTCCATTTTTACACACCAGTTTCTTAATGCTATCTTCTCTCCAGTTTCATAATTTGTGAGAAAAACAATTACTCTATAACTACATTCCTTTCATTAACACAGTAAAACAGGTTGGAGGCCTGCTCACAATTTGGTTTTCAGTCTGTTTTGGAGGGAAAAGTAAGACTGCCCCTATCTGAGAACACGTGGCAAAGTGACAGCTTTAATTTTAAATGCTTTGCAACTCTAGCAGCAGTGCCTTATCAGTTCTCAGAAAATAGTTATCTGATGGGGGGTGTTTCTTTTTATGTTAGAACACATCCTTAAGTACCAGATCACAAATTTTCCTCTTGGAACTCCTATTCCCTGATAAATGACCATCACATGCTATTAAAAATCTCTGCACTCTCTGCTGTTATTCTTACAATTTAGGCGGGATGATAACAGTCTCTCCAGATAGCTTTGCTCTCCTGTCTGGAGAAACAAGTCCAGGTCTCCATACTCCAAAACAAATAATGTTTGGACTAAGGCAGCCTTGAAACACACTAGAGTAATTAGATTAATTAGGAAGTCAACAGCCTTTGAAAAGCTTGGAGTAGAAATCTTTGCCTCTGTCCCAAGGCAAAACCCACAATACACCTAGAAGCTTTGATGCATTTGAATCAGAATTTGTTAGTAACAATAGGGTATTTCTTTAGCATGCAAATTGAAACTGGGGTAGGTGTAAATATATAGACAACAGATTGTGCTGAAGATTTTCTAATTTAAATAGACAAAGGGTGAAAAATAAGCCAGAACTCAGATGCACAGAGATTCACTTAGAACACAGGTCAGGAAGAGAGCTAGAAACAATCTCAGATGTTTTGGCTAGTCTAGCTGTTCTCTGAATCTTTATTTCTCTTTTAATATTTTACAGAGAAATAGTAATAGTAATGATGACAATAATAACTGTAATAATAACAATATTATTATTTTCTTACTCACTGGGGGGAAAAACCCACAACCTCACATAATTTTTCATTCCATTTACTTACATGACTGATATTTGCATAGCTAAAACCCTCTCCCTCATAAACACTATTTCACATGCCTAACTAAGAATTATTTTGTGATAAAATTGTCTAAACTTCCTCATCATTAACTTCTTTAAATTATACTGTCTGAAGATGTTTATGGATTTGCTAAGTAATCTACTGTGGAGCACAAACTGCAAACCAAAGTGAAATTGAGTTCCCAACTGACTGAGAAGGTAATTAATGATTTAACTGCACAACTGTTAGCAGATCTATAATGCAACTTAAAAGCTAATTGAGAACTGTACAGCCAAAGGAAAGAGGAAAGCATAGTGCAGCCACAGAACTCCTTTGAGTAGTATTTGGTCAGTCTGCTGTCAGGGAAATTGGAAAAATAGCTATCCCTACCTCGTATAAAAATAAAGACACTATACAAAAATATGTGCTAACTTTGGGGAATTGGCATTTTATGATCACCTCTTTAAGAGGGCAAGTTTCTAGCAGAGCACTGAATTCCACAACTTCCCCTTCTCCCTGGCCAGTAGCATTAACATGCTCCATTTCTCTCCCCGCTCATAATGCATCAAAACCCACTCCAGCAAATCAGCTACCCAGAAGAGCCAGGAAATGCTTTTCACTGCCATTTTATAGCCCAGTTATCTTAATTAGTCCCAGCTGACTGAGGAAGCCCAGAAATAAGGCAGTAGATTGGGTTGTGCATCTACCTGGAGGAACTTTTCCAGATTTTTGGCAGCTGCTACAGAATCTTTAAGAACCAACAGCTCTTTTGCCACCTTACGTCTGGGCAAGTGTTAATCTTTGCACAGTATGTGTGAGCATTTAGCATCCTACCACAGCCAAAAAAAGTGAATAATTATTTAAGATACACAAGGATTTACTCCACTCTAGCAATGAGCAATCTATAAGGAAGGCTGTAGACTACTAGATTTACCAGAGAAGGTGGATACCTAAATCTCACTGTCAAAGCCCTCAAGCCTTATAACATATATAGAATTCACAGATCCTGAATTTTTAGAGTAATAATTATTAGTAAAGGTGTTGAGGACAACTGTGTAAAACTTGGTAGTGTTGAAGCCCTATGTATTTTTCAGTGTGAGGCATTCCTTTCAGCAACAAGTCAGGCTAGCACATATTTTCCACACCTATTTAGTAGTTTGGACACCAGTATACAAGGTATTTCAGAGGGACAGGTTGATGTTCCCCTTTGTCACGCAGTTATGTAGTTAAAGGGCCACCCAGATGTAATAGAGATCCGTGGTTACTCCAGTTCCCTCTCTGAAAGGATGTGAACCGCATCATCATCTACTGCCAAGGCAGCTGCACTAACCTGTACCTCACAAGTTGTTCTAAAAGTCAATATTGAAAAGTGAGAATATGTATGTACTAACATTTCCTCCAATAGAAAAAGGGTTTCAGCTCAAATGAATTCACTCTGGGTAGCTGTTCTACCCAGTCCCCCAGCGTCAACCACCGCAGCTCTCTCTAGCAATATTTCATAAACCAGAGGGGATGCAAGTGTGTTAGTACCAGAAATGGACCACAGACCCTGAATGTTGCTGTCTCTACAGGTCACAATAAGGCATATGAAGGTCATATCTCAGAGCATTCCCTCCTCAGCATCTACTCTTGTCTACTTTTGGTGTCTTCCCACTCCCTGTGTTGGCACTGACAGGAATGTCCCTTAGCAAAAGCAGCTCCCACAGATTTATAGATGACATTGATTAGGGCTCTGTATTCTATTAAGCTAACAAGTCTCTAAGGGTGAGGTCCATCAGCAACTATGGATGTACCTGCATATTTTATTTTTACTGTTAGCAGTAAGCGATCCTCTTTGCCATAGACTTAGCCTGGTTTGAAAAACCCATTATAGACTATGAAAGCATTACATGTGTCAACAGATGGATAGGAGCAACAGGCAAGTAAGATCCAAGGCCAGCCCTAGACCAGCTCTCTGTCAAAGATCTTGATACCTATTTGTTAGTGTGAAATAAATACAAAAGAGATCTCTGCCCAGAGAGGTTATGGACTCCCCATCACTGGAGATGTTCAGGACCAGCTTGGATGGGGCTCTGAGCAATGTGGTCTAGTGGAAGGTCTCCCTGCCCAAGACAGTGGAATTGGAATTAGGTAGTCTTTATGGTCCCTTCCATTCCAATTCTATGATTCTATGTCTTTGAGATATGAAAAAACATGCAGCTTTCTCCAAATTCCTCTGAATTTGAAGTAAGAATCTTGGCTTAAGTTCTTCCAAATGAAAACCGGTATGCTATAGGGAATTACGAGTCTCTATAACCACAAGGTGGTTGAGAACTGCAACTGACTCTGTACCTTAGGTGTTTGTATTACCCCTTAATCTCCTTTAATATCCCCAAATGCCCTTTAATTATTTCACTAAACAAATGGCAGAGTTCTGTATTTGATCTACATTCGATCCTAAATCATACACATTCAAGTGCTGTCTGTATATAGTTGTAACGAGTGTCCAGTATGTACTTGTTTACTAGCTTCTTCCTCTTGTAACAGATAAAGGACAGAACTAGCCTTTTGCAATTAGGAGCCGTATTTAAAAGTTTTTTCTCTAATCCAGTGACACCTTCTGTGAAGTTGTAAGAGAAAGAACTGTCTGCTTGACCTATTTGGCTGAAATTCATCATAAATTCAAGAGGTATTGGGGGTGAAATTTTATTACAAAAAAAACCCCAAAACAAACAAAATAGAAAATAGAGAATAGAGGACATAGCCTTTGAATATCTAAGCTAAAACACTAACTGAAAACTGAAACCCATGCTGGATCAAAATCTTGGCCTTGTTGAAGTCCAAGCTGATTATATTTCAGTCCTGACAGTGTTTCACCTTACATGGTCTATAAGCCAGCCTATGGAATTGTATATTAAAAAGACAGCTGTTTGTTTTGGTAATAAAGTAAAAAGAAGGTACTAGGAAATCCATCAGTGTCCTTCCCCTTCCTAATAAATATATTGTCCACATTTCCAGCCTCTGAAAAGGTTAGCTGTCTCCTAGAGGCAAGAGTAATGAAATTACAGCATGCAGCTTCCTGCCTTCCTGTTTCACCTAAAACTGTTTTATTTGGAGGAAAAGGATCCTACATTTTCTAAAACCAGCATTTCGTCATGCACTTGAGCCTCACAGTTATAAGGTAACCACAACAGGTCTTTGATTAGACCCTAAAGTTTTCAAACACTGTACTTTTTGTTATGTGTACATACATGTGCATGAGATTATCAAGACAAAGTCTTTCCATACTCTAACTCTATGCATAAATAATTAAAAAAATATTATTCATAAATTATCCCATGCAGACAAATATGAAGAATTAGACCAATAGTGGTTTTCTTTTCTCCTTGCTTCAATTTGCAAGCCAGAATTACATAGCTAAATAGAATGCAGGAAGCGTCTGTGAACAGATAGATTGGCTGAAGCTACAGGTTGTTAATCCCTAGAAATTGTCTGTTATCACTGTTAAACCCCTCTCTTCAGAAAAAAAAAAAAAAAAGGAAAATGAGAAAACAACTCCTGTGGTTATGTTTGTGTTATTTTTTGTTGTTTAATTGTCATCTTGCAATACAAATAATGCTTTCTACCTAGGTCATTCACAGGACATAAAAAAGGCTCTTCTCTTCCCCCTGCTCCCTTCTTATCTGTGTCCTGACCAGAGCTATTGAAATATAACAGGTTTTTAAATAAAACTGTTTTAATTTTAATGTGGTTTGTTCAAAGTTTAAAAGTGCTGTTGCTGCTGCACAAGTGAAAGGAGAGCTAAGGAAGATACAATCTAGTAAAAAAAATATTCTCTTTTGTACTTTCTCTGTTGGCAGTGTGTTTTTTAGATAAAAGAAGAAATCTTACTTGCTCTGTTTGGAGCAAGGTGCTTGAAGAGAAGGAGGAATGTTCTTCAGATACTTGTCAAGAGAATAAGAAACAGTTTCATCATCTGCAGAGGTCTGAGTCCCTCTAAACAGAAGAAGTGAGAGTCTGCAATAGCAATATACTATCAAGGCATGTTGCAGGTATCTTAGACCTATTAGCATTTATGTAACAATACTAGTAGAAAATACCTGAGATGCCCATATAGTACAGTAGTTATGCAAAAACTACTGATGTGTTGAACTGTTCATTAACTGAATACTAACAAGTCTATTCTGAATTTAAGATTTTACTATTTACAACCCTCTCCTTAATGTGAAGTGTGAATAAATAGCATCTATAAAGTGACTGTGTATGATCAACAGAATTAAGATGATGTTCACAACGAGTTGGGATCTCAATATATGAAATATTGAACCTTATTGGATTTCTTACACATACTTTAGATCCCAATTCAGCAACGGAAATTGTTTTCCACATCATGAAAAGTTCTGGCTCTTATTTATAATATTTCATTCACCCAAATATCAACACAGTTTTGTTGTAGTTACTCTAGGAAAGCTGTGTGTAGCACTTGGTCATGCTGGGTCAGAGAATGTTGTTAAACAATCAGAACCAAAACACTGGCATAAGAATATCAACTTTCTCATGTACTGCTAATACCTCAGCCCAGATGAAAACCAGTTACAATGTCTGTTTCAATTAAATCAGAATGTACATAACTACTTTGCTAAAGAGGAAGAAATACAGGCACGTGCCATGGAACTTTGCTGAATCCAGGCCTGATATAGAATTTCTCCTTTTTGGAAAGCATTGGGAACAATATGTTCTTATGATATTAATATAACCATCTGCCAGTTGCATAAAGGCTGGCAAATTATCTCATCATTTTCCATCCTACATTAAAAGTAAAAAAGGGAAAAAGAAACTCACCTCCGGTATTCTTGGGATGCTGCAAAGCTGTGGAGGAAAAGCTTGATGGATTCTAAGCAGTTCTTACCTTACTCTGAGCACAGACCTGCACTTCTAATTAAATAAACAAATCCACGTTCAGAACAATAGTACCACTCAGGGCTTAGGAGGTCAGGTGGAACACTGCACTAGTAAGCTGGGTTTATAGTCAAACAGATAATTTCATATGAACTGACTTAGATGTTCTGCTCTGCTAAGTCTCTCTAAATCATCCCCCACTTTGACCTTGGTTGGGAAAGCCAGTTTTTATCCTTTTGATGTTAGGTTTTCTTGGAGAGAACGATCCTATTCATCTCCTCCATTGCTGTGCCCCAGAGACAGAGAATGACTCTGTTGTGCTTGCAGTTGAAGACAAATCTGAAATGGTACCCGAATTTTGTTCTGCTTCAATAAACATGCAATGGCTGAAGCAATGTTATGAAATTTGATTCTCTGAAACTGAGTGAAGCTAGCAAGGAAAAGGTTGCTTCATATTATTCCCCATGTGGTCTTACTTATCATACTGCTTATACTACTTATTGAGCCAAAAAATCTTGGAAAAGCAATACTGAAATATAAGAATAATGCATTTTAATTATATGTATGTCTTCCATTCATGAAAAAGATTTTACATCAGAACATTAGTTGGTATCAAACATAAACTCATCAGTTTTCAAGGTGAAAAAATCATAAATGTTAATCTTGACTGGCTACCTGCAGAGTTCAAGCCAAAGACCATCATGCATTTGTAAGGTTGGACAGGCGTGAGAGGGTCCAGGGAAGTGCCACAAAGATGACCAAAGAACTGGGAAGTTGCCACGTGAGGAGAGGCTGAGAGAACTGCATTTGTTCAGCCCTGTGAAAAATAAAAGCCTTAAAAAAGACAATATCACCATATTTCAGTACCTAAAGGATGGCTAGAAAGAAGATGTAGACTACCTTTTTACAAGGAGTCACATGGGAAAGATGAGGAGTAAAGGGTACAAGTTACTCCTGGAAGGATTCTGATCAGACATGAGAATTTTTCATAATGAGAACAGTCAGCCCTTGGAATAGTCTCCCCAGGGAAGTGGTAGATTCCCTAACACTGGACACTTTTAAGATTCATCTGCACAGGGTGCTGGGTTGTCTTTTCTAGACCATAGTTTTGCCAAGCAAGGTTGGACCAAACAATCCTTGAGGTCCCCTTCCAATATGGTATTCCATGATTTGCAACTAGATTGACAGCTTTTAGCTGGGCTACATCTTAAAAAAGTAAATTCAAATACAATACCTAGTCCTGATGAAAAGATACACAAATAAAAATCTTCCAAATGCCATGCTGGGTCATTCCAGTGCTTAATTTTCCCAATGTAAAAATAATGACTTAAAATTATTAATTTCAGTAGAGCTATAACAAATAATACCAGCTGTGCTTTTGGCTCTTGACTCAGGTTTGCTTTGCATTTGCCAGGAGCAGTTCTGTTTATTTGTACCAGCTTCACCATTGCTTTCATTACAAGGGCATGAATCCAGTTCAACAATTCTAGAGACAGGACCTCAATATAGAAAACTACTTAGAAAAACTAATAATAAACTTCTTTCATAAGACTTACACAAACCTGCAATAAAACAAGCAGTAACAATGTTCGTGGATACTTTTATTACCCTTTGTTTTATTTTCTTCCAGGAATTGTTTAAAATTTGAATCATAATCATGCACATCATGGCTCAGAAAGGAACAATATTACGTTGATTGAGAACTGGTTAAAGGATCACAAACAGGAGGTAAGAATAAATAAGAATGCATTAAGACGAGACACACTATTCAGCAGGAAGAGAGAGATGAGTGTTAGACCTGCTTTTATTTAACAGCATTATTAATGGTCTTGAAGAAGAAACAAACAGGGCATTAATTAATGTCTGCAGACCCAACTGAATTGAGATGTTTTGCAAACACCATTGAGAAAGGGAAAATTATGCAATGGGAAAGAGACAAGTTAGAAAAACGAGCAGGGATCAGCAGAGGCTTCACCTTGACCAAATGCATGTAATGAGATAAAGGAAAGCACATTTGAACATACATATTCGGTGGATGCAAATTCCCAGAAAGAAAATATCAACATAGATAGACATGACAAGGTGAAATAGAAACAAAAACATACTGTGACAAGACAATAAGAAACAAAACAAGACATTCTGAAAAAGGATGTGGCAGTAAGCATACAGCCTTAGCCACAGGTATCAGCAGAAGTAAAATTTGTGGCTTGGATCTACAGTTGTTTGGCTTTCATGAACAAGGGTTTTACATGGCAGACCAAGTAACACACCTGAGACTGACTCTGGAATAATACTACTTTCAGATGCTGGAGATATATTGAGTAAACAACCAGAAGGTTATTTGTGGGGAAATACAAAATGAGTCCCTAGCTGTCATTTTCAAAAGAAGTTAAATCATAGAACTGTCAGTGCTCACTTTGAATCTCACATCAGTGAGCAACAGGTGCAGCACGTTCTTTTAGAGAACGTATATCTTGATTGGGTTACCATTACAATTAATATTTCCTATTAGTATCTGATAGACCTATAGCCCCCGTACCAATCACACACAGACTGATTCATCACCTCTTACTGCAAAGATGAAATAACTATAAAACATGGGAAGATGTAAAAATAGAAAAAAAAATCCAAGATCTTGCAACAATTAAAAGGTCTTAATTGCAAAGTGCAAAAAATATTAGAAGCTCTAAGCAAGTAGGTAACCATTGTAATTTCAACTTTGCTGGTGAATTCCTCAGATGTTTTTGTTAACCCTTACTGAGCAACTCACTGACTCAGGGATCCAGCTTAGAGCTATGGCCCCATGAGGCTAAACCTTACATATCTAAGTAAGAATGAATGTTCGCATATAAGCAGTGAGAAATCTGTGGAACACTGAGAGGCAATTTTTAATGAACCCTTTAGCCACCATTAAAACTCAACCAATCATACCTTTCCTGTAGGCCTTCACTCCCTTTTCTGTGCTCACTGCAGGCTCAACTTCTTTCTCTACGATAGATTGGCTGATGTAAATATTGATAGGTCCATTGCCATTTTGCACGAAGTGAAACAGATTGTGTGAATAGTGAGGCAAAGCTGGTCTATGGAATGCTCTACTGATTTCTCTAGATTTTTATTTAAAAATTCTATCAGATAAGTACATTTATTAATGACCACACAACACAAACCCAATATTTACAGAAGGCAGGAAAAAAACTAAGAATGAGATTAGCTTAAAAAGGTTAACAGCACTTAACAAAACCTGAAGGATTTAATGTTCTATTATTACATGTGAACAACTTTACTTTCATAAATCTCAGTTGGCAACTAGTTTAGCAACAAAAATCCTATTGTGACTAACCGTAAATGTGATGTTAAGAGAAGCACATGAATACAGAAAGTAAATATGTATTGGATACCTCTGTTTAGTAGCAGTTAGTAATTTCAAGTGGCATGAAAATCATTGGGGGAGATTGAATTACACTCTTTCTGAGCACTCCTGTTGAAATCTGGAATAACTTGAAATTCACAGCAAATCCTCTGTATTTAGGCTAAGTGTGGAATTTGTAAAACTCTGCTGTAAATGGCTGAAGTTTTCCAGTTTCTCAACTGAGCAGAGAAGAAAACTGTATTTATTTAAATGCAAGTCATGATGGATTTACAACTGGAGAAAAAGAGAATTAGCTTTGAAAGCAATGCAAAACAGAAAAAAAATCCAGATGTAGAGTAAAAACAAGAGTACAGTTTTGCCCTTGTTGTGTTTTACCCTCCTTTCCAGGAAATAATGACCTGCTTGAGATCTTGTGATCTTGTGCTAAATTATTCTTGTCCTATTTTGATGCTTCTTCACCAAGAAGAAAAAAGGAAAATTAATATAACACTATGACTAAGTGCAAAGGAGAAGTTGCAACTGGTAGCATTTTGCAGAAGTCTATTCTGTCAAATACACCCACCTTTGAGGATCTGAAATCTATTGAGGGATAACAAACACAGCTAAGCGGAACATTCTTGGGGAGCTGGAGAATATTTTGAGAAATATTTACTCTAGTACTATATTTCTTCATTGGTTTCACTTTCAACTGTCACAGATGGGTCTTTTGTCTGAGCGAATACTTCTTTTTTTTGAAGTCATATGAAAATGGTTTTACCCATAGAGGAAAGCTGAATGATGGAATTACTGGATTTTTTTCCTGGTGTTGTGGCATGTGGTAATTTTATTTGTTTAATGTCTGACAGAGCACTCCATATCATTGCCCAGCAAAACATTTAAGCACACAATAATTTAAGCCACAGAAATAGGATCTTCTGAGTTGTTATGCAGAAAAATATGCCTATAAAGGATATTACATATAGATTAAAATTTTGGAAAAGAATGCCCGAAGAACCTCTTTTTCAGGGGAGTGCAAAATAAGGGAATTGAGGATGGCTCAGGGTTTTTTTCGTATGTGAAGGGAACTAAAACCTGCAAGACCTTGGTCACCTCTCTCCCCTCAAGATGTTAGAAAACACCTTCATTATCTTTGGTAGCCATAGGATCAGATACATTTGGATAACACATTTTTTGACGACTTTTGCTCTGAACAATACCAGGTTAAAAGTCTCCCAGGACCTCAAGTAGTTTGCTGCGTTATTATGGTAGAAGCAAGACAATTTCTTTGGTGGGTTGGCCCTATGCAAGAGGGCAGATCACCCCATTAGACTCAAATCTAACCATTTCCCTGAGAAAGGAGATCAGATTCTCATTTAAAACACTGCCAGCTGGAGGAAGCTCTCCACGTAAGTTCTAGTGGGCTGAGACTCAAATCCCTAGGTTTGTAACAAGACACCTTAATCATTCTGCTTCCAACTTTTTGTCTGCCTGGGGCTTTAGAAGAAAAGAGTAAATATAACATTTTAAGAAGATCATAAAATGCACCAAGGTGTGTAGCTGTTCCAAGATAATTACATACTCAAGGGGTATAATGAGGGCCATGTTCCTTAAAGATATAAGAAATGTGGGTACTTCAGCTGAATAAAATCCCTGCAGAATATAATTCTATGCTGAACATGGTATAATATACTTTTAAGTGGACAAAACCAGAAAGGCTAAGTGGTTCTGAGCTAAGTATTGTCCCATCACATACAGATTGGGCTCTTAATTAGTCAATTAAATTACCTTCTCTTTCCTTTTCATTTTCTTCTGTTAGATGTTGTTTCATCTGCAAACACAATATTCATTTTGCTAAGGTTGATCATAACCACAGAAAACTACAGGAACTCACAGCACTCTAATGTAACCTCCTAAATATCTGAGCACATTAACAAAAAGAATAAAATGTTACTTTACATTCAACATCACAAAAGTAACAAAAAAAAAATAGAAAGCAAAGATAAATAGATAAACAGACATTGTATTTAATGTCAGAGCCATATATCCATGGTAATAAAACTAGAAACATCGATAATCATCTCAAATATTAGATACCATAATTATTCTCTCCAGGTGGGACATCCTTTCTGACAGTTCTTTTAGTACTCTTCTTGATTATACAACAGTCAAATTCTGTACTCACATGTGTTAGTACCATACACAAAATGGCACCAAGCAGTAAAACCATTCCAACCGCTGCTGCCACCACCAGCTGTCTCCTATCATCTATTCCCTCATTTTGTAAAGGCTTTTGAAAAAAGGCCTCTGAGATCTTCACAGTAGTCTGGGGATTAAAATATTAAATTAGTTTGGATAGTTTATTTATCCCTTTGAGCACTTTGATGTTTAGGTTTGTAGTCTCATATTGTTCATGTTTGGCAAGTTTTTTGACAAAAAGAATCCTATTAAAAGCATATGCTTTTTATTCTATGTTTTACTAGCACAAATGAATACACAACTCCAATTTAACATGCTGTATCAGATTCCCAAGATCCAGAGTAATGTATTATACAAGATACACATTTTAAATACTGTTACCAATAGTATTAACTTTTATGATTGTGTAAATGACATGTTAAGGTAAAAATCCAAAACTTTGCGTCATCAGATCTCACATAAAAATGGGTGCTCTCTGATCCCAGGACTCAAAGTATATAAGTTAGAAAGAACTTCTTGGAGCCTTTGGTGGGACCTGTCTCAGCTAATTTCAAGTTTCCC
Source organism: Corapipo altera (assembly GCF_003945725.1). NCBI lineage: Eukaryota > Metazoa > Chordata > Aves > Passeriformes > Pipridae > Corapipo > Corapipo altera. The sequence continues at coordinate 21,503,926 of NW_020884877.1, forward strand.
TCCAGACCTTTATACCACTTTGTGTACTGAGACAATGGAGTCAACACATCTAACACATCTGTTTTGGTAATACTTGTCTGGTTTGTGTCTTCTCCACTGACATATAGAAGAAGGACTGTAGATGACCACCTATAACAAAATGTCTAGCTGGTATGAAACTAGAAGTGACTTGTGATCAAATCCGTATGTCATCATTTGATAAACACCATCAGCTCCTTGGTCTTTCCAATCATTATCTTCGATGAAAATGCTCAACTGTGCAACTGCAAGCATTCTCCCATACTTAGAGACCAAACTGAGCTCACAGTGCCAGTATACACTCCAAACTGAATGGACAAAAAACCAATATTCCCAAATTGTCCTAGGCTGTGACTTTTTTTTTTTTTTAATAATTGAACACAAATCAGTATCTTTTCTAGTAGGATTCCTGGAACAAGCTTCTAAGCTTAGCTGTGTCAATAACATGACCTGAGATGGATGAAGTTCTCAAGTGTAATAAAGTAAGAAAACTACTTTTCTTTATTGAAAGATGTAAAAATAAGATTTGATTTCGTGCTTTTGTATTTTTTTATCTCATTCTATATCTGATTCTATATTTATTTCCGTACCACATTACATATAAGATACACTTTATCAGAAGATAAAATAAGACTGCTTGATATGTAGACATGATTTCCCATCAGTCTGGAGAAACAGAGGATAACATCTGATATGTTTTATTGCCTGAGATGGGGCAAATACTAATTTGACTCATAAGGAAGAAATAATATGTGCTATAAATTTTTAGTGCATAATTGGCACATTTGGACATATGGAATGGTAAGATCTCAAAATTTAATTTTGTCTCTCTCTTTTCCAGGAACTCTCTCCAGCCCACTAAATCATCAGTAAATATTCTTGAAGTATACATATCTGAAGCATTTTGGGAACACTCAAAAGCTTGGTTTGACTCTCTTTTCATCTCTACTGTTTCTCTTTCTGAAAAGGGAGTATTTGTTCCATTCTCAGTAGAATAAATTCATGAACTACAGTGGATCACATTGTTTTATTAAGCAGCTATAGAAAAATCCCCCATAACCATGCACATATATTCCTTTTCTTAGAAGAAAAGGTCTGTACAACTCTCACAACAGAGGAACAGATGCTGAGGTATCTCCAATTAAGTTGCTCTAATAGCTACTGGGAAAGGGGCCTTCAAATTATTTCTGAGCAGTGTTAAGAAAAAAATTTGCATTCCAGGAAAAAACCCCACATTTCGTTGATGTAAAAAATAAGAGATTTCCTATATAATTGCTGAATAAACATGACATATTTATGCAGTAATAAATTTAATTGTGTCTCTTTCCTCCTGATCCAAGGAAGTCGAAATTGTAATATCTCATAATATTATTAATATTGTTCTTACTGTTCTAATCACAGAAGGTTCATCTACTACAATATTGCATTTGTTTCTACAGATAATTGCCTTCCTTCAGAGTGTGGTCTGAATAATAAGCTGGAGTAATTAAAATAAACTGGCATAATTTCAGAGTATATTGCCACTGTACAAAAGTAACCAACAGGCACATATTGGGGAAGTAAACTTCAGCATGACTTATTCACTCACAGATGGCAAAGGCATTTTATGTCATCATAGTTTAATTCCTGGCATAGTGGAGAATTCTGCAGAAATTTGTCTGGATGTGTAGAGTTTGAAGAATACGAATGAGGAATGTGAGTTGTCAAGTATATGGCTGCATGGATGCTTTCAGCCAGTTCCCTCCTCAAAAAAAGAGTCATCTGGACATTAACCTGGCAAAAAACTGTGCAGCTATTTGAAAGGCATTTTCTTTAGCTACACATGCCCTTAGACAGTGTTCTTAGACAGGGTTACAGCTTCCTGAAGAATTAATACAGATCCATGATTCCTCAACCCATTTTGGCATAAATCCAGCATATGCGATAGGCTTGAGGCTTGCGTTTTCTCATACTTAAGAGAAGAATTAGGGTGAAATTCTTTCTATTTAATTTTACCTTCTAAAAATTAAGCATCTAGCTACCAGGCTCTCTGTGACCCATGGAGCATGGATTATATAAAGAACATGGTACAAGACTAACCTAAAACAAAGCATCAGACAAATGCATGAATCATCTTCAAAAGGTGGCAATATCTTCCCATTGTCTATGGGGAAGAACTTAGAGAAATAGCAGAAGTCTGGACTTCAGATTTTTACAGAGTTAATGTTAAGAAAAACAAGTTTCTTCATCTACATTTATGGACCTCTAGTTAGTAGCTGGTTCAGAGTACAGCCTTTCTACAAGAGATGCCCAGCATCAATGGAATGAGTGGACACAGAGACAGGATGCTAACACGGAGTTCTTTGACATTTTCCCTTTTGTCTATAAAATTTTATTATTTCCTACATCTGCTCCAGTTTTGCAACAACCTACTAAAAATATGACCAGAAATAGACAGTTTAAATTTCTCATTCTTTTAGTGTAATATATAAACTTTAAAATAACCTCCTTATAACTGCTTCTTCCCAACTTGTAAGCATAAAGAACATGTTGTCTCAGCATTGTGTCAGACACAGAAAGACAGTTTCTTGCTTACAGACTTTTTGTCAGGTATCTTCCCACACTATAGAATGGCTTCTGCCTATGGAATCAAGGTGTGAAGATCTGAATTTTTTAAAATGTACTTTATCTAGTCCATCTTTGCCTTCACTTCTACCACTCTTCACCTCAGCTCTCAGTTTTAGCAGCAATAATATTATATGCAACTTACTGACAAAATTACTGACTAACATCAGGCCCACTGCTACTTCCAGCAGTGAACAATTCAATTAGCCAATTTGCAATCTATTCAACATGTGCCCTTTGAACATTATGTAGTTTTATTTTTTCAAGGATATTTTTCAGTATCTAATCAAATGCTTCAGAAAATTTAAAGAGTAGTTCATTTTTTCTATTACTCCTCAAACTTCTAAAGTCATCAGATAAAAGAAATTGTTTGATATTTTCCATAAAATAATTTTGCTTTGATTATATTCCTTGGCATTAATTATTTCTTAGTGGAATATTGTATCAAGTTTCCTTTATTTTACTTTAAATAGAATTGCTGGTAAACTAATGGTCCACAGTTACATCAGTTACATTCCCTTCCAGGACTTTGGCTTTTCTCCAGGGATCAAAGTTAATGGCTAGACAAAGATATTCTCAAAAAAACCTTCTGGGATTCCTAAGGGAATTCATATGAGCTTGCTCTTTGAAAATATATTTTCCTTGTTGAGAAAGTTTGCTTTATTTTAAAGTTCTTAATTGCTTGTTGACTCGGAGTTGTTTTATTATTTTCACCTGCTGAAAGCATATCCTCCTTCTTCCCAGATAATAATCACAAACATTTATTGAACACTTTTCCTTTTAATATATAATAATAACTACTTTATTAACTACAGGTGTAATAGTCTTATTCAAGGTTTAACATTTTTACCCCAATATGCTAAAAAATTCCCCTTTTTTGTGTCTAATTTTCTTAGTATCTTTATCTTCCCTTATTAATGTCTTTAATTGCTCTACCAGTTCAAGTAGACAATTTCCTCTTCCTTACCCTCTCTGGAACAAAGTGTTTTGTTACACGGTTAGCCAAGGTTCCTTTCTGAGGTTATCTGTCACTGAAATTTCCCTTATTGTTCATCTTCATAATATTTGATTTGGGATACAAAATTAACGTGAAGTTAAAAGTATCTCCCAGATAATGTTTTCATTTAAAATTATCACATTTTTATAGTATTTACAGGAGAAAAATCAGCTACGGTCCTAATCGGCAGTGAAGAGGACATTAGAATTATGTGGATGCTGCTTCAGGTGTCAGTATGGAGACCACTGGACACAAGTTGGAACTTACAAGACAGGCAGATGGGAAAAACTCCCTTAGCTTTGCCAGCTCCTTACTAAAAAAATATGCCTGATTTAACACAGGATGAAAACCTGAACACAGTAACTAATTTAAGATAATTTTTAATTAGTATCAAGTTTTCTTCCTGAATATGACATATGTCAAATTTTCATTCCCTATCATCTTGCTTTTAGATTTCCGAGTGGTAAAGTTCACAGTCGATCTGTAAGTTTTCATGAGTTTCTTGCTCAGATGGTTTTTCTAATCTTTCTGTCTTCTTTTCTTGTGTCATATTGGGCAAGAGCTGTACCTTAGAGTTCCAAGAAATCTTCACTTGTCTGCAGAAGCCAAACTATTTGTTGCTTTAGTTGTTTTGTCAGATATTTTAGAACAGTTTTTATGTATAATCCCATAAATCTCTGTGTAATTTAAATGAGTTTATTTCTCTCTGCCTGGAATGGATTTCTCCTTCAAGATGCTCATACAGCTGCTCATAATCCACCTTTCATATTCCAAACATTGCTTTAATCTCTTTTTATTGACTGCATAAATTCTTCATATTTGTTTTGAGATGCATAAAAAAAAGCTTTCATATGATCTTTTAATTCCTTTTAATATTGGTCTTTAACATGGCATTCATAGGTGAAAAATTGTCACAGAGGATTCTTTGTTATTGGTCACTCATAGGAATTTTGCAACCTACAGCTGAATCCAACAGCAAGAGCACAACCTAATACTGTTTCTCTGTGTTACTTTGTTCAGCACTGTTGAAAGTTGGGATCACTGCTCATAGAAAGCTTCCAAAAATTTTTCATTAGTGATGATCAATTCTACTTTCTGTCAGCCACTTGAGCTATATTATCAATCTCTTTATGATTTTCTCTTAAAATTTTATCTTCAGACATAGCAGATATGAAGGTTTTGATTCTTGTGTAGCTCATGAAATATGCTGTTTTCATTACTTTTTAAGATAATTTCTTCTGATCTATTTGCTCTCTGACGTTGTAACCCTAATCTATTCATCTAAATCTGGAACAAATTCTGTGACTACAGGCTGTGAATTGCAGTTTTTATCATGTGGACATCTGTAAAATGCTTGTGATAATTCAGATTTGCCTGAATCCATAAACAGTGAAAACCAAAAACAACCGAAAGAGCAATAGTTTATTGTGAGTTCACATCAAGTCCTTTTGGAAAATTATAAGTTACAATGCAGTGATACTCTCAAAAGAGAAAGACAAAAAAACCCTGCTTCTTTATAACTTTCATGTTAGGTACAGCTGAAATAAAATATTTGTGAGCTTAGAGAACTCTATATGTTCAGGTAGAAAACTTGAAAGGAAAATAAAAGTCCTTAAAATAACTTGCACCTTTCAAAAATCTAAACTACTAACCTACTCATTGTTATTGCTAATGCCCCGACCTGCCTTTTCTGTTTCACAAACAATTGACTCTGTCCACTAAAGTCAGACTTTGTTTTAATCTGAGGGCAGTTAGAAATATGGAATTATTTGATAACTAATAATTGTACCTGTTAATGAATTGATAAGAAAGAGAAATCTTAAGTCTGTATTTTGTTCCTCCAACTTTGCAATGCAGTTGAATGATGTAAGCAATAGTGTAACACTGAAGTAATTCCTATAGAGCGAGCCAAAAAGGCAAACAGTTTCTGAGGGTTTTTTATTCTTATTAAAATTATTAAATAATTTGATTTTAAATACATATAAACAAATTCAAAATTGCTTATTCAGGAAACAGGCATATATATACTGCAAGATCTGCAGATGCTCAGTGGAATTAATACTTTTCTCAGGATCAGTCCAATGGTTTGCAGTTCTGGTTTAACCCACATTTCCAGGGTTGAATAAATCCTGACTTCATATTCAAGAACTCAGAAGACTATGTCTGTCTACTTGCTGCAAGATGGACTCTTGGAGCAAGTTCTGCATTCTTGGGTTTCAAGCAGATTCTCAGGAAACTTGCCTTAGGTTGGCAAGACACTGGAAAGGCCAGGATGACTCAACAAATTCTTATGTTTTTACTTTTGCTAGAATACATCTCATTAACTGCTCTGGTGGATGACATTAATAATTTACATTTAAGCTTCAATTTAGCTTCTCTTCAGTCTTAAGGAAAAAATATTTAGTTTAAAAATAAAATTGCTCATAAATTTGTATGTAATACATGAAATACACAGATGAGAATTACTCAAAAACAGCATGAAAGTCTGTGAGAAATGTCAGCAGAAACAATTTTTTAAACCATTTTTAACCTTTTTGCAGAATATTTTAGTTTCTGCACACCCACACAAAATAAGCAACCAAAATATATAATATGCATGTGAGGATAATTCATTGAATTAAGTCAGGAAATACAAAGCAGAACCAAACTCTTCTGTGGAGAATTAACTATATAAAAATGAATTTTTAAAATAGAAAGAAAAGTTCAGTCCAGAAATCCCACTAGTTCTAACTCAGGGGATCTTCATCATCCTTTGCTTTTGAAATACCCACTATGAAATAGGTTCTCAGCAGTGTTGAATTCAGAGAAAAGAAAGATGCCTGTGAGTCACTTCTCCATTCCCATGAAGAAGTCTTTATAAAGTGAAATGTTGACAGCTTTTGTGGTAGAGGTTCTCAGAGGAACCACTCAGTTTTAGAGGAAATCAGCTGAATTACAGTGTGCACTGGCTCCACTTCATTTTCGACAACAAGTAATAGAAAGCCCCAATGCAGGTGCAGCAATTCTGGCTCATTCCTTTGTTATCATTTTTGAAAAAGCTTTAAATACCCCTGAGTGATTGGACAGAATTACAGCCACACTTCTTCTTTGGCTGACAAAGCCAAGTTTCCTTGTGCAGCCAAGAGATCTATCACTGCAGTGAGTATCTTATCTCAGGGATGGCAGTATTCAAAGCTAAACTAATTCATGGGCTTTCCTCTGGAATTCAAGTCTTCTGACCCAAGACTGTGAAGGTACCAAAGAAGAATTCTGTATTTCAACCATTACAAGATTTACAGCTTTCACCGTGACTTTTGAAAGCCTTGCATGTATTTTTTATTTTAGCTGAGGCAAGGGTGGTATTCAAGTTCAGAATATTATCTAGTGGACCTGACAATGTCCTCGCTGGCTATCCTCTGCCTCCAGAGCACATAAATATGACTAAAGCTCAGTAGTGAAGCGTCAAACACTTCCTTCCTGCAGAACTTGGGACAGGGTGGTCTAAGAGCAGAGGCTTGAAGATTAACCTTGTGGATGGTGAGTGAAGCCAGTCTTGGAAGTAAGTCTACTTTCAGTCTTACATAGCACTAAGGATAGAGTCAGTGGTAGAGTCCTGGAAGGCTTCTGCATCTCAACACAGCTGGTTGTAGAGAACCAGATGTGAGCTAAATGGGGTAGAGTGGGAAAACGCTGGCATGTTTTCTAAACTGTCTCTGAATTACTCTAAGAGAAGGACATGACATGGGAACATTTTATGCATGATCCCCTACTCAGGGATATGCCTGAGGTTGCAATCTAGTTCTTAGAGTAGCAGCTAAAAATATAGTGATGACTCCTGCCAGGATAATTACGTAGCTCCAGTGTCACATCTTTCAACAAGCAAAGTAATACAGCGGAACTGGGAACCTTAATGTGCACTATCTTGTCATTGCTTCTTCAATGGGAAGATAAGGGGGATAAAAATGAGGGGTAAATTGTATTTCAGACATACAGTGTGGGCACAAAGGCTACCAGGTCCTTCAGGGAATCCTAAAAACAATTTTCTTTTGCCTGCAAAGCTCAGGAGTCTGGTTAGCCCTCAATGACATTTTCATTTTCATGGTGGGAAAATAAAATGTCCCCAGCAGCGTAAACTTACACTCTTAATAAGTAACAGGCTTTTTAAAGCACAATGTTATATGATGACATTTTATGCAGAGACGTAACTCATAAACTCAGAGAGCAAAGGATAAAGAAAATGACAAGCTAGATACAGCACACATTAATATATGGCAGTCATAAAAATCACAAAGGATGGATTGGCCCCTTATACACAGGGTAAACATGGAAAAAATCTGTTACTACCAATAAGCGTATGCCAGCTTGGTGCTCATGGGAAATGAAATCTGAATCAAGCACCAATAGCTCAAAACTTACTTGTCCATAAACACTATCATTTCATACAAAGGCAAGGAACTATCAACATCTGAACAGCTGTAAACATATGTTATTCAGCTGCTATGATCAATGCAGTTATTAGCAACTTAAGCAGTTGCTTTGAGAGCAGTTCTTGCTCTCAATGTAAAATCATTTCTCCCTGCTATGTATCCATCAGCTGGAGATCTAAAGGAGAGCTGGGTGAAGGCAGATAGCAAGCATTCAAAGAAATCAAAATGGAAAAGTCTCTGTAAACCTTTTAAACAAAAATCTACTAGATTGCAATTCGTCACTTCAAACTAATACAACTATGTGTTTATATCTGTGTGAGTATGTGTAATGAAGACCTCATTTGTGAGGTGAATAGACTCTTGCCCTTGTATTGCTTTGAATTTTAAGATTCTAGTTCAATTTGGGCACTGGGTATTTTCACATAGCTAAAACCCTAATGCAGATATAGGGATGTGTGTATTTATATTTATAATGTGTATCATACACATATGTATATTTCAAATAAAATGTATCTCTAAGAAACTCATTTAATTTCTAATCTATCTCTGGAGGTCATCTCAACATACTCCATCCTGCACAAAGCAGGGCCAGCTTCACACTGCCTACCTAATGTATTTAGTGAATCAATGATCTCTCTCTCTAAATATACAATTTCAAATATGTGTATGTATGTAATACAAATACAATGTATTGCCTTTAAAGGAGAGGTCTGACCTGGTCTTGAAAATGCAGCACTAAGATAGAGGAACAAAATGCATAACACGTCTTTGGAAAGGCTCTGGAGGAAGAGCCCTATGTCAACACAGCAGAGGTGGGACACTACTTCCATTCATGGGTGAGAAGTAGAAGGAAACTGTCCTGTTGCAATGTCCCAATATCTCTTTCTTAATGTTTTCATAATTGCAATTAAATATATAACTTGGAGGAGATGCTGATTATTCTTTAAAAATTGGATGAATACAGAAATCAGTTCATAAACTTAGAAGACTAGAAATGGAGAAAGCAAAGCAAAACCATAATTGAAAAGTTACTTTTGCACCAGAAGACTTTTTCTGATTCACAGTTCCTCACCTTGTTCAAGCTCCTTCTCCTCATTTGGTTTCCTCCTTTCTTTGCATTTTCAGCGTACTTTTCTAAAGGCTTTTGCAGAGGGCTGTATTTTATTTCTTCTTATGTGTAATCATAATTCCAAGGACATTTTTTCATGAAAGCATTTCACACCTATCCTGTGCTTCCTCCTCTCCGATTTTATGCACATTTATTCTCACCCCTGCACCACCCGTTTTTTATGCTGATATATACATATTAAATAGATGTTTTTGAAGGCTGACAGGGAACCAGTCTCAAACACTTATCTATGTTAAAAATACACTTGTCACTTTTTTTTTTCAGGGTTTAGTTTTATCTTGGGTCAATTCCATGATTAACTTCTCTGCCCAATCCCATACAAAGTTGCTGTGGCACAACCAACAAAGATATGTGGCAATAGGAACGCAGAGTAGCTGAGGACAGAAATCACTAGTTAGCTCTACTTTCTAGGGACATTTTCATAAACCCATTCCTGGGAGACAGCCCCTTCCTTTCTCTGTTTCTGAAGATTGGTTTTGATTCAGAACAGAATGATTAGGGTTAAGACCTGTAACTCACTGAGATGAGAAGTTCAAGGTCAGGCTCAAATTTGACTTTTAAAGTTTATGACGTTATCAGGAATTGAGGATGAGAATGTGGTTGAAAAAGAAGTAAATCAATTGACAGAGTAGTGGAGGAAACCCACTCATCATCCATGGACGGCAGGTGATCCACAGAGCAGGCAGAGCAGGAACACTTACCCTGGAGGATTTACGGTGACTGCTTGACTTTGGCCTGGAGAGGGTAGAACAAGCTCAGGCATCAGAGAAAGGGGTTTTTTTTAAATGGCATTATTTGTTCTTTTTGTCCAAGGACATCAAAGAAAAGACTGGCAGATAATCAGAAGAAGTTTTTGACAGGTAGAAAGACAGATGATGGTTTGAGAGGCCTAACACAGATATTCATTGAAATAAACTTAAAATAATCCACGACAGAAAGATAGTCTACATGAACCCAGACATCCTGGAATGTCCACACATTCTCGCTGTATATATGTCAACTTTTGATTAGTTTCACATACATTTTAACACACATGCTCAAAGTGTGTTTTAAATACTGTGTTTTCTTTGAGAGGTAAAATGAAAGATACTCTCAATTTCCTTATTAAGTCACTGCAAATTCCTCTGCACTAAATGATAATGCATGCAGTGTTTACAATACCAGAATGCTCAAAGTGCATGTAAGGAAAGAGATGGGAAAATATACACTGAGTGTTTTGCAAAATGACTCATAAATAAATTATGCTGATTGAATCGTTGTGACTGGAATGTTTAATCCTTCCATTTATTTTCATTTGTGAAAAATTATTGAGCAAGCCATGGGTGATAATATCAGAGTTTGAGTCTAGGGATGCTAAGATTTTCTCACCTCATTCAAACTGTTAAAAAGGTAATTATTTGTAGCAGGTTTGGCTGGATTAATTGCCTTTTTTACAACTACAGGAATCATATATTTCTCATGCTCATGTGACAGTGGTGCAAATACAAAGATTGTAAGGGAATTATTTCTGCTGTGTTGCTGTAAGTAAGATCTCACTTCATCTCAGATCTTGCTCAAGCTATTTTCTACAAAAACAAAGGAATACACTAGAAGCATATAGGCTTATTTTCATCCTTTTAATAACAACAAATGTATTCTGCTGTGTTACCTAACAACAACATAGCAATAAAAACTGGTTTATTTATATCAAAACATGCCTTCCATTCTTTTTTGGATGTAGCTGCTGCAATTCTGTATAGTAAACTTACACTTTGGCTGAAAAATCCTCTGCAGTCTTGTAAATTACAGATGGATGGTATTGTAGCTACCTTATTAAATTTCAATGTTGAATTAGGTGGATAATCCAAAGGGCCACTTTTATAGCCCTAGCTAGACTTTATATATGTATGACCTGGCATGCAGAGGTCTGACTGGCCTATGCAGAAGATAAAACACCAATAAGCAGTATGCACATGATATACATAACATGTGTTCCTGTACATGTTACATATCACAAGAGGATAATAGGAATCTCTGTTTGCAGCAAGCTAAATAAATTTGTTTAACAGTGAATCCAAACTTTTGAAACTTATTTTATTTCTGAATTGCAAGCAAAATATTATACAGCCCTTGCCCCACTGGATTTAAATTAGCAGAACCATTACAATGCTCAGCTGAGAAAGTTCTTATCTGGTAGCACTTCCTCTCCAAGAACCTCCTTATGCACTAAACAGGTTAAGGAAAAAATGATTTTTCAGTTCTACTAATTAGTTCTACAACATTTCTCTTCACTTCATTCTATTTCTAAAATGGTGGTGATCTCAGCCGACACCACCATGCACTTCTTAAAAGAACTGCATTGTCTCCTGCCATGCAGACCTCAGAGTCCTTAAACAACACAGAAGAAATAGCAAACTCTACTATAAACCACAGACAAGAGTCCTGGGAATACACCACAAGGTGGACAACTTAAAGCATTTGTACAGCTTATAAAGGCAGTATGAGGTGGAAAGGGAAATTAAGAAGCACAAGCAAAGAGGAAAGGACATTTTAAAAATGGCATTTGAGAAATACTGAGATTAAATGAAGTGGAGAAATGTTGCTATAAGTACCATATTTTGTTTGATCTGCTGAACATTCTCTTGGAGCTGCTGTGAAAGTGTGTACATATGGATGCTTACACATACACTTAGGGTGTGTGCACTAATACACATCAGCATATACACATAGTTCACAAATCTAAATGCACATGCACATAGAAGGTGAAAGCAAACTGAAATCCCATGACCAAGTCATAAAATGTCAGAGGTATTACATAAAATTAATGGTCCATGTTCTAAAGCCCTCTCTCCCTAAAAGGTGTTTTAACTAAATAAGAATATCACTGTTTCATGTCACTGCATAATAGTGATACTTGCAAAGTAATTTGAAAATCTTGATAGAAGGGCGTAGAGTAGGTTAGAATGTCTTTTGAAAGTGCTTCTCTTACATTTATGGATAGGAAAACATAATGCCTTAAAATCTTCAGTGTTCATCTTCTCAATAGCTTCTGACAAAGAGGGGTGCAAGTTCATCACATACAAATAAAAGAAGCATCAGAGGTCACAGTCAGGCCTAAATTGATTAACTGAGTCAAGTTTCAGGTCACCTACAAGGCACCAAAACCTGTATGCAGTATCTCCTAATCAAATAATTCGGCTGAGCTTCTGGCATTAAAATTTGCTTTCCCACCACACTCCTTTTTTCAAACTTGGTCATGCTTCAATCATGCAAGCAAAGGAAGCAATTTTGGCTGAAGAATCCCATAACACCTTTCTGACTTTCCAGAGCGCAGGCCTCCTTCTCTAGTTGTCTCTAACCACAGACGGCGCCAGAGGGACAAACAACACATCTGCAAATAAGTTCCTAGAAAGATTTTCAATTGCACACATTCCAGCAGAGCCTGGATACATCCTAATGTGCTCAAAGAATGAGTAACTGAAGATGGGTGGCCTTGGCAGAGACTGATGGTGGAAGTACAGCAGAAATGAGCATTGAGTTTTTATTATGGCCCAGTTGGCTGCAAGCAGCACCATTACTGGCTATTCCAGGTGCTGTATACCACTTTTGTAGCCCAGGACAGTGAGGGGACAGAATACGCCACCCAGATATTTCTCTTGACATGAATAGTCTAAAAACAGATTGCCTTTCTATGTTTTTTATTTACATTTCACATTAAGCAGATAGTCTTTTTCCCCCCTCCTCTCACCCCTGTACAACTCCACTTTCTCCTTTCTAGCACAGGCAGAACAAACAAGAAAATTAAAATTTTATTATGACTCTTTCTAAGTCAAAATTCTCTGTAGTGATTCGTGGGGCCCTGCAGGCAGTTGGTGCTACCTCTTCATCAGGGCATCTCATACTGTGATAATTTTTACGAATTTTTACTGTTTGGTGCTCCACGAAAGATGGTTATAAAATCCTACACTTCTTAGATAACTGGCTATCAGTTTTGACCTTCAGAGGTGAAGTTATAGAAAGCTATATAAATATTAAAATTAGAGGTGAGGCTGAACTGAAAAGTTCATACCTAGATATCATATCAAACTAGCCCAACACTTCAGTGCATTGGGAATGACTGATTTGGTTTGGGACCATCTCTAATTAAAAAAATATATGTGTCTAATAATCTCACATCATTCCCACTGCTATTTTTGCTATGTACCTTGCCCTAGGTCTCTCTCACTTATTTCAGAAGCCTGAGTCATACGTTTGGGCTTTGGAGAATTGAGAGTTACAGTACGGGTAGCTCTAGCTCATAATGAATATACAGTATCCTTAGGAGAGCCCATGCACAAGCAAAGAGTGAGAGAGAAGAAATATGCAGCTGCAGTGAGAATCTACACAAAAGTTGGCAAACAGAAAATACAGCTAAACTGATCAACTTTCTCTGTAGCTAGGAGGCAAAGAAAATTCAACCAAGAATGGAGAAACAGTGGGAGAAACAACAATAAGCTGGAAAGGGGCATCAGAGAGGCATGAAAAAGGTGACTAATCTATTTAAGAAGACAAGAGAGAGGGTTACCTATTTCTACCCAGGTGAATTTGCCATAGGCCTATCCCTTTGGATCTGTGTGCTTCTTACCACTCTTTGAATCAAGAACTATCTCCCTCACCATGGGTCCACAGTAGCAGGGCTCTGATTTCTTCTGGCTCTGCAATGTTGTGATAACACTGGGTAAAACAAAAACAAATGCAAGTCCAGAGTTATGATCCAAAGCAATAACACAAAGTAACACCATTCTAGTCAATTAGAAAGCTAAACCACATAATTTAAAACTCTATGAGCATAAAATCAATTGAGTTCATTAGAAATGTCACATCTCACCAGTCCTTGATGACAATAAATTATGCCCTGCCTGTCAATAGCCAGAGATCAAAACGGGTAACAGGATCCACAACAGAGTAATTTTTCTTATCGCCTGACAGTTCATCTAGATATGAGGAAACAATTCCAATAACATGTGGAGCTTCACAAACATACTAAAAGCTTCATTTAAGAGTTTCATCTTTAGATATCATGGCTAATTCTTTTATTTTCTACTCCACAGACAGTAGTTACATTTTTATAATATCAGACAGAATATCAAAATAAATCTAGCCTAAAATTATAAGATTCGCAGCTAGAATTATCACAAGCCAGATCTCCCCTGATCAAAAAACTCCAGGTTTTTAACAGAACAGATTCACAGCACTTCAGGATCTTCCCTGGCAATTATTTTTCTGTTATCTGAAAAGCTGCAAGTATCACTAAAAACATTCTCAATAAGGATGTATTGAGGTCTTCAGAAAAAAGCTATTTATGTTTGAGGAGAGTGAATTGATCAGAAAATTGGTTTATTTGTCCTACGATGTTGAGATTATTTCATTAATATTTCCCATAGTACATCAATGGGTTTTGTGTACACTATCCCAAAAAGATTTTATTTTTCTAAGAGAAAACAAAACAAAAAATGAAATATGTGCATTCTGAAAACACATAATAATTTTTTAAAGACTGCTTCCCCTTAAAAAGATTGATAAGAACTTTTCAAACCAATCCTGCTACTATGGAAAGAGAGTCAGTAGTTAGTAGGCAGCTTATTGGACGTGTTTTTCCATATATAGTGCAGTGTGTAAATGATCAAAAAGAATTGTAGGAGAGAGGCAATTCTTGATTAGTTTACTATAACACAAATTGATGATAGATGAAAGGAGGAGAATGTAAGTTATAAGTAATAGGGGCCATAAAAAGAATAAAAAATAATAATAAATAAAGGCAGTGAATTTCAGCAGAGATAATTTGTGTAGACGTGCAAGAAGTGTTCACTGAAATCAATGGAATGAGGCAACAGAGGTAAAGGACACAGAGGAGAAATGGAAAGTGTTCCTAGGTAAATTAATGTATACCCAAAGGGCTGTGAGCTACCCAGCAATAAATATGTTTAGAGTGGGGGGGAAAGAAGCAAATGGATGACATGTGTAGTGAAAAGAGTAAGCAAATGCAGAGAAGAGGCACATGCAAGATCTAGAGGAAGGAAATCATGATTATAAACATTTGAGACTTCTACTCACTAAAATTATTAAAAGTTGGTAGGAACATGCTGATTGTTCCATATGCACAGTCAGGTAGTAAGGAGGAAACAAGGAAAAAGAGAAGAAAAGCATTGATCTGAGAATGGTGTTAACTGATTGAAATGTGCCCAATGTTTGTTGCCAGCTTATTATTGCTGCAGTATTTTGCTTTTCAACGTGGTTGATGGTGTAAAAGCCAGAATTCAATCCCTACTGAAACTGATCTTGCTTAGAACGGATCTAAAAAGTGGTAAATTGTTATTTTGCACTGTAAAATACCAAAGACCTTCAAGAACAGACATAGTTGTGTTGTTAGCAACAATTTAAACAGGAGGATACTTTTGCACATCCCTGTTCTTCTCCCCCTTTCCTGTACAGTTTCAGCAATAGTTGTGAGGCAAGGATGAAGGTAAACCAATGGGAAAAATTGTGTTGTTTTTTGTGAGTTCATGTCAGATTATGCTAAGGTTGTTGACACTAAAATTATAATGATGTTTCTGCACAGAAAACCTCTACCATGCCAAATCTATGGGCAGTGGGAGCCACATAGCTCTCATGCTGGAGTCTTAGCCTAGTGGGAGCTATACTTGCTGTCTATATTGGCAAGATACCTAAGTTTGCAGGCCCAGAAACTGAGCAGAAACTTACCTGAAAGACATTTCTGTAATCAGTTTGATGTTAGTGTCTATTAAATGTGGTTTTTTTTTTTTTTCATAGTAGGAATCTTATGTTTCTATGTTAGGAAGAAAGTAATAATATAAAAAAATACAGCCTAAGCCCTTTGGGAAAAATAAATATATTGTAAGTAAAAAAATAAAATAAAATTTTTGTGGCTGTGTTAAGAGATATAAAAAACTTAGAACCAAAAAGAATGAGTAGAAATTTTTCTACTTCTATGTTAGAAACTAATAGCACATTAAGGCTATATTGTGAAGATCTCCCTAGGTTAGTGCAGAAAAGAGTACTGGTAGACAATGAGAAGGTGACACTGAAAGAAATCCAAATGAAAGTTATTCCACAGGAAGTTAGGCAAATAATATCTGAAATCCCCTGTAAAGTCAGAAGGGTTCAGCAGCTTTTATACAGTAAAAAAAAGTGTAGTAGAGATTATAACAGATAAATTATACAGGTTTACTGATCTGAACACCACTCAGAATTAGAAAGGACACTGTTGAGTTAAATAAACAAGAGTGAGATTGAACATCATGTATGTTCGTAACAAATGATGAATTAAACTCAAAATGGTCACTAAGATCTGGCTGTGCAGTGCAGATTTCACGCTATGTCTGACAAGGTCACACAAAATGTCTGTGGTAGAACAGCAGACATCCTGTTTCTCTGCATCTGTTAGCCAAAGTCTGACAAGTAATTTACGCAGGTTTTGGGTCAGCCTCTCTCCAATATCACACACACATCCCAGAGCATTTCAAGGCTCAGTATGTGAACTGCTCTCCTATGCACAACTCTCTTGCCTGACTTAACGTATCTGGTGAGCCTTTTCTTTTCCTTTCCACAATGGCATAAGAAACCATTTCTCCCTCTGATTGGATCCGAAGCTGTTTATCCACCTGTGTATTTTTCATTCCTTTAAAAGCTACAGGCTCATTAGTAAAGATTTTTAGAAGATGTTTGCAGGTGCTCAGTCTTTCCCCCTTCCTTGTATTTAAATCAATGTTTTGGATTCCCTCCCAAGGGGAATTTGACTGAAATGTTTATTTATTTATTTCCTCATTTATCTTTTAGAAAAGACAATAAATAGCTTTGGTTGTTAGGGGTAGAATAATCCTTTGATTTATGACCTGGATTAAGGGATATCTTGTAAGCCATGTAAATTGCATAAAGTCAGAAGGGAAAAAAAAAAAAAAGAATTCTTGCCAGTTTGGCACTTGGAATGAGCATAGAAGCATTGTCAGAGCAAGTAAAAATGAGACAAGGAAGGCCAAGGCCCATCGAGAACTAAATCTTGCCAAGGATATTAAGGACAACATGAAGAGCTTAATCAAATACATCAATAACAAAAAGAAAACAAAGGATAATGGAGGGGGTAACTCCATTACTGAATGGAGGGGGGACTGTGGCAACAAAGGACATAGAGAAGGCAGAGTTATCAAAGGCCTTCTTTGCATTGGTCTCCACTGACAAGACCAGCCCTGAGGAACCCCTTACCCAGGAGACCAGGTTAAAGGATTGTTGGAAGGAAGTCTTTCCCTTGGTCAAGGAGGATTAGGTTAGAGAACACCTAAACAAATCTGACATCCAAAAGCCCATGGGTCCTGATGGGATTCATCCATGAGTGCTGAGAAGTGGTAGACACCACAGTGGGGCCACTTACAATCATCTTTGAAAGACCATGGCAATCAGGAGAGGTGCCTGAGGACTGCTAAAAAGCAAATGTCACCCCAGTTTTCAAAAAGGGCAAGAAGAAGGACCCAGGGAACTACTGGCCAGTCAGTCTCACCTAGTCCCTGGAACTCACTCTGGAAGCCATCTCTACGTGCATGGGTGACAAGAAGGTGTAGTCAGAATGGATTCACTAAAGGTAAATCATGCTTGACCAACGAGATTGCCATCTGCAATGAAACAACTGCCTGTATGAATGAGGGAAAAGGGAATAATTCCAACTGTCACTTTGGTAGCTCTCTTTAATCATCATAAGATTAAAAAGACAAACTAAACAAAATAAACCAAATAAAACAAAATCATTATGAGGTCAAAAATCTCCGAAGTGTCAAGTAAGGGTAACCACAATCCATGTTAGTTTGCAGAAAGACTGATACCATGCCTCACAGAAAAAATTCCCATTCGGTTAAATAGGGGATTCCAGAAATCAGTGATAGTATCTACCCATCTTTCCTTCCTCAAAGCAGGGGTGGAAACACAGATTATAGCATGTGATTTAAAATAATATCTTCCTGTGTTTCTCAAAATTGAGACTAAGAACAATATGATAAGAGTACAAGGACCTGTAAAGCAGTATCTGAAAGTTTATAAGAAACCACAGCACAATTAAAGGAAAAATGACTTAGATTTCTTACTCCTAAGCAGGATATTTAATTTCCATAAAGTGCTGTGCATCCAGCTTCTGTATCACATAAAAGACCACCTATTCATACCTTAGTGCCCTACTGCAGAAGGACTTGCTATGTAGTCCTCCTCATGGCATAAGCTCTCTCTCTTATATGGAAATTAGTTTTGCCTCCTCTCTTTGATACTAAGCAGTATTACAGTATTTAATTCATGTTTTTTGGAGGAATTTAATGTTTTGCTGAAGAGTTCCCTAGAACATTATAATTGTATAAAGAGATCAATCACTCATTCTTTGCAAGCTCTGGGTAGACCTCAGGGAGGGGGGAGAAAGAGAAAAGAAAATAAAAGACAAAATCAACATGCACTGATTCAATGGCTGGAAAAAATATTGATCAGCTGTGTCATTCTCTAAGCTCATTTCATTCTCTGTGTGAAAGAAAACAACAGTCTTCTAGGAATAAAAGATACTTTAAAGGCAGCATCTTAATGCATTTTCACAAAGGGACATGCTTTAAATCCTCAAGGAGCACTTACAGTATTCATTTTTAAGACATCATTTTAATACAGCTTTGGAATAGGCACATAATTATTGCTTTATACTGCAGTACCATCTAGAAGCAAGCAGTAATGGTCAGCTGGCATAGGTGCTGTGCTAATAATAAGCCATAGCCTGGCTTCCTACTGAGAGGCTGTCAGTCTAAATAGCCAAAACAGGCTAAAAGACAGGATATATTTGGGAAGCCATTTCACAGGCATGGAGCAGACACACTGAGAGGCTGAATGACTTGCCCAGGACAACACTACAATGCAAATTTCCCAAGTCAGTGACTAACACAGAAAACATCCTTTCCATTGCAGCTATGCTCACATTTTCAGTAACACTTCAGAAAAGGCAGAGTTTTAGAAGCAGGCACTTCCTTTACTTAGGAATCAAGATGGAATTATAAATACTAGGCTGGGCTATAAAAGTCCCATCTCTTCTGTTTCTCAGAAAAACTAGAGACATCTTCAGTCCAACTGTGATGTGTCATTTTGTCAGATGGTGTCACTTGGCACTCTGGAGTAAGAAGAGGCTGTGTGACTCAGCACTGAAGCACAGAAGAGCACCTGGCAGTGCATGAAAAGAGGGAGGAATCTGGAGAGAGGGAGACACTTCATTTTAAAAGGTACTTAATAGAAGCTTTTGCCTGTGGAAGAACACATCACATCTCTTTCCACAAAAGCCATCTGCCTCCCTCCATCCCTGCAAAAGCACCCTTCTGCACAGCTGGAGTGCTAATTAGAGCAGTGCTTTCAGGTCTTAACTAACCTATGGCTCTGCCCCAGGAATGAGACATAATCAAGAGCTAACTAATGCTTTTGAAATGTTACACTCTAAATTAACAAGACTGAGTCAGGAAGCATGACAAAGAAGAGCCAGGAATTAGTTCTGGGTCATCCAGTTGCTTTCAGAGGAAAGGTCTTCTGGCCTTAAGGAAAATCCTGACATGCTTGATCATTTTGGCCTGGGAACATGAAAGGAGAAATGCAACAGTGAGATCTCTGTTTCCAGCGGTGCCTCACAGAGCTTTTAGTGGCACCATGGTATAATATAAGTGCTGAATGGGAACATGAGCTCCATGGTCATAGTGTGCACTCTTTCAGTGGAAAGACAGGAAGCAACATTTGTTAACAGTGTGTGGGAGGAAACCCTTCCTGACAGTAATGGACTCTCAGCTCTTCCTATTAAAAGCAGAGTAGTGTCCGAAATAAGCTTCAAAGCATCAAGTTCAGGGAAGAATATCCACTTAACAGAAGAGGAGAGGAAACAGGAGGATGCACAACAATGTGAAATTCCCCTTCTCTCTCAAGCTCTACTCTTTCTGGTGCTCTCTGCAGCAATTAGTAGGGTCAAGAACTCGAAATCAATCTTTCCTTCACATCCTTCTTAGGCAAGATCACGGCTCCTTTCTTGACTTTGAGAAACCATCTTTTAAAATCACAGCAAGAGAGAAAAGTTATGATGTGATCTGTCCAACATTGCAATTCATTCAGGAAGAAACTGCAGCTTTTCACATTTCAGGCACTGTTTGGATGTTCTGATGCCCTGTGGCTGAAGTTGGTGTGTCAAAATATTATAAGAGAATACATTTTGATGGGTTTCTTGGCTATTCAGTCCAGCCACAACCCTAAATCTCTGGTTCTAATTGAAATGGAGGAATGCTGCCTCTCAGGCTCTGCAGGGAAACAGAGAAGTAGGTGTCTACCTATCCTGCAGTTCAGCATTGCAATTACAGAAGACATAACTTTTCATCATATTGTTTGTAACAGTAGCCATGACAATACAGCAGCACAAGCTGTGGGGTGGTAGCAAGCCAAGAAAATACCCAGAATCCCAGTGCTGCCTTTCTAGCTGTGCAGTTCTTCTTTCATTTTTGTTGCTACCTGCACTTGCTAAATTAGATCTAAAGCAAATATAACTACCTGAGATGTAAACATACCTTGGGAATGTGGAATGAGCATACCCTCAGGCAGGAAAATGTTGGGAATGAGAACAACCTTTGGTAGCAATGTTCGTTTCTAAAAATAAGTGCATCACAGCTGACAATAAGCATTTTTGCAAAGAATTGCCTTCAGATCTTAGATTGGAACAGCTGGATTCCAACTCATTTTGCTTCTAGAGACAGTCTTTGAGTCTCCAGAAACACCTAACCAAAAACTCATCAGCTACTGAAAAACTGACTGTTAAAGATTTTATTGTTTGGAAGAAATGTTTGCAAATTCATTCATTTAAAAACAATTGTATCCTTTGATATAGGTGAACTTTATTCTGAATGCTCCTGTGAAAATGTATTCAGATTAAACCCATGAAACCTCGGAAGTCTGGATTTTTGTGCTTGCTTGTTCCTTTCTGAGGTTTTCAGTGTTTGCCGTTTTTTTTCTGAACCACTTGGAAACACAGAAAAAGAAAGAAAATATCTCAAGTTTTCCAGCCATAGATAACAATGCATTTCGGGCCTGGAGTGAAAATTTAGGTCAGTTCTAATTTCTTCTGGACTAGTTCATCCACTGCTATCAGCAACCCAGGGCAAGATAAGCTGCAATTGCCAGAATACATAGAAAAGGGAAATGGCTATTGTTACAAATAAGGATTGTATCACAGAAGCCCTGGATTTATAGCAGACAGAGTGGCAGTGTTTCTCTGTATATGTTCTTGCACGATTGCACTTCTGATTGGTAAGAGAATTACATCTGTAGTTCTTGTTTTCTTGGTGCCGGATTGTGGATTTCTCATTATTTCTCCAGGTTTGTTTCACTCACAGACCACAATTCATATTGCACTGATGATAAGCAATATCCATTTACACGAGAGCTAAAGTACAACAGACAAAACCAAAATCTGTGTTGCAAATTAAAGAAAGTATAATTCTTGTTACTACTTATCTACCTATCTCTTTGAGTTCCTTTATCTTTTTATTTTGGCATGAAAACGAACACTTAAAAAGTTTAAAACAAGATTAAAAATAGTAAATAATCTAAACTCTAATCTGAAATTCTGTGCTTATATATAAAAAACCAAAGGCACACAGTTATTTCTTAAATATGCAAATGTCCTTGGCATGTCTGGATATGGTATTTTGGAGATACTATCTTTATACACTCAGAAAAAGAAGGAAATTAACTTTTGCAGCTAGTCTTTTTTTAATCTGTGGTGTTAACTAAGATACTTTATTTACATTTTTCTACAATCTTTCTTTCTTTGTTCTCACACCAAATCTGCCTGTAGCAATACTACGCAGAGATTTTTGACACTGGTCTCAGAGCAAAGCCCCAGTACAGCTCATACACTAAGTCCTTGTTTCTGTATAGAGGCTGATGCTGGACAAGCTGTGCAGGTTGAACAATCACCTCCACAGGCAAAGAAGTCCTTCTATTCCTAACATGGTTGACCTAGTAGAATAGGAAGTATTTCATCAGCATGGACTGTGTGAAGCATGTTCTCTTTTGTGGAATAGGCTTTGATCTGCAGGGGTGACAGCTTAGAGAGTTTGTGTAAACAATATCCTGTAATGTAAAATCCTTTTTCTTGTGCTGTGGTGAAAATGCAACAACCTGTGATAGCCCTCCATGCCAGACATCACACATATTTTCCAGTACATGGATAATGTCTATAGAAAGAAATTTCAACCTGGATCCCTACAGTTAGATTTCAAGCAGTGTGCATGTATGTACATGTATGACTAACCTTGTTTGTTATTGATCTTATTAAGGGGTAACTTTGAGCAAAACAAACTAAGACTTAATGTCCTTGCACAAAATTGTAGTTTTGTTCTCCACTTCAAGAGGTTTTCCTTGGCATACTGTATATCCATCTTGGAAACAAAACTTCCTTTGAATTTAAGAAAGTACAGATTATACCCCAGATGACTCCACTGTAGATGAGTGAGAAGAATCAGGTCCTTGATTTGTTTTGGTTTGGCTGCAGGTTACTTTGTGTTACTTTGGATGAGTAGCATACATAGAAGAAAAACAGTTTTCACATCATGTGTGATCCATGAGAGTGCTGGAAGAGCACTCAGACCATTTGCTGTAGAAGAGGAAAAAACAGTCAGGGTCCTGACTTGTGACTACCAACTCTACTGCACAGTCATATCAGAAGGAGTTTCACAGTTCTTAAAACTAAGTTTTCTCCTAAGCTCCCACCAGTTACTGAAGGATTTTTTTCTTGTTGTCTCCTTGTTCTCTGTAAGAAAGTATACCTCTCGCAACAAACTTACTTTTTTTAGAGGTCTAGTGTGCTCTTATTCAACTTATAGCAAAAACAATGTCAGGGAAATAATACAGGAATTTTGGTTTTGGCTTTGACTATTCACCTTTTCTGTAGAATCAGAATGATAAAGCAAGGCAATGCCCATTTATTTTGGCAATGCTCTCTTGATTAGCACCCAAATATTGTAAAGAATATGAATATTCTTGGGTAGAGGTCCCTGAGAAAACATACTTCTGAGTCAGACCAATCTGTGATTGTATCTGCTGTAATTTTTTGTTGTTTGAATGACTGCTTTGAATCTTTGAGACACTAAGAGTCACTGTACAACTCTTTAGCTCTGTCTGACAACAGAGATTTCTGCTATGCAATCTGTGCCTTCTCAAGTCTCCAGAAAGAGCTGGATGCTCAAATGGTGTGATGTGTGAAACACGCATCCAGTGAATCCACTCCCACTTTATACATATATTTTCCCTGAAATAAAAATATCTGAAAAAGTATACATGATGTTACTTTGTGGTGCTTTCTTTACATTGTCACAATGCAGGTTGATACTTTGCTTCAAGGACAGGAAATTCCAGTGTCATCAAATGTTTTGGGTTTTTTCGATAAATAAATTGGCAACCCACTATATTAATTTAAAATCTGCATGTATTACTATGTAGGATTCATTTATGATACTAAAATTTGCTGTCCATTCATTTCAAATTACCATTTTTTAAACACAGGACTTTTCTTTTGACACTCAAATAAAAGAAATCCCAGGCTAATGGAGTTGTGAGGGTTGAGGCAAGGAGGTGTGAATTGAAATCGCGATAAAAATAGTAACTTTTTTTTCTTGCCATTTATGGGCTTTGGATCAGTTACAATTTGGGTTTCACAGGATGTTCTTTTGTTGAGAAACATTCTGGTGTAATCCACTGCTAGAGGCAAAAATGTCCATTATGAACCAATATAAAGTCACCAAATTGATTTCCTGCTGTATTTTTAATGATACACTTTTGCATTTGCAGCCAGTAGCCTGAACCAAAGGGGACGTTGGTGTTCTAAGCATTAAGCAGAGACAGAGAAACTGCATATACTAAAATAGTCAGGCTCCAAATAAACAAGGCTAACATAAAGCCAGGAAGCTTAAAAAGTATTTCCTGGGTTCTTTAACCCCGAGTAAGTAAAAAAAAAATAGTGACATGATGATTTCAGACCCTGAAAATACTTACTATGAAAGTGGGTCCTTAACTTCTATTAATATCTTAAATGTTTTTTCAGAGTTTTGCTTTGTCAGATTTGTATATATTCATAACAGAATTTAGCTTCAGGTAGGAGCTTTAAGCAGAAATCTAGAAACAACATTCTTGATAGTTTCAAAAAGCTACTTGACCACTGGGAAAACAAAACATGAATCTTGTGTCTCAAAGAACAGCCAATAAATTATTCTGGAAAGGTGCCGCAATTTCATAAACTGTATATGTACACATCTGAGGTCTTTCAGCCTTAACTTGTACCTAATGCTACCACAGAGACCTATAAAACTTTCTGCTCTAATAAGTAACACTTGAAAGACTTGCTTAAAACGATTTTAAAATATCATTTTTGTCTTAATAAAGCTGTCTATTTACACTGGGGTTTTTAAACATTGGATTCTATTTAAGATTTAAAAAAAAATTGAGAGTGTACCACACAGATAAATCTACACATATCTTTACCTCTATTTTGAAATAACAGGCTGTTTTTTTTAATATAAAGAACCATGAAAGTGCTAGGGGGACACAATATGAATAAGCTACTTGCTTTTTTTTGTTTGTTTAGTTTAATGGTTTTTTGGTTGGTTGGTTGTTGGTTTTTTTTGTTTTGGGTTTTTTTTTGTTTTGTTTTTTGTTTTGCTATCGTGATGATTTCTAGAAAGTTTTCACGTGAAATATTGATTATATTATTCCCTGTCCCCTTCTAGATCAGTAAATGAAAGATTTGTAGTCACTATGAAAAGGATTTCACAACCAAACTGTGAATTGTTTCCTGGTAGAATTCTGTTTCAAGCAGTTCTCTTTTTATCATGGGGACTGACTTGACATTCCATATGCTCTTTAGGACATGGGATGGTGTCCTGTTACTATGACTGACCAAATGTAGTGACCAAAGAAGTTTTCTGGAAAAATGCAAAAAATTTTAAATCATTATTTTCTTCTTAAACCAAATAAGTCAACTTTAAATATACATACACACAGAGATCCATATATTCATAAAAATATATGCATGTTTAATGTGAAAACCTGAAACTAAGAGGAAATGTTTCAAATGCCATTTTAAAATGCTGAAAACATAGCTAGTTTATAATGAAATATTTTTTCTTCATTGCAGCATTTCTGAAGAAATATTACCCTGATAATTGCTGATATTTAGACATATTTCTCATTAGAGATATTTCTCATCCCATTTTGTGCAGAAAACATATGTCAAAATATCAACCTTTCCCATGGGACAGGGATTTCGAACAGCTCTAATCAGTGTCATTTTCATTAGCTTTTGCTCTGACGTTTGTACCTGTATTCAAAACAACTGCTGCTGCCTTTTTGTCATTCAGAAAAAAAAAAACCAAAACAAAAACCAAACAAATCCAAACATGGAATCAGGAGATAAGGAAGGGACCTCATGAGTTCATCTAATCTGTTCTCGTCAGTATCATGTAAACCTGATATATGTGTTTTATTATCAAAAACTACTCTTTTCAACCATGTGTTTTTTTATGGGGAAGAGTCGTGGTGTATCCTCCTAATTTTATTCTTGCTCTTTCATCACCAAGTAAGGATTCACCTCACCTAATCTGTTGTTATCTGAAAGTTGGGCACCTAGTTGAAAATAATCAGCCATTCTCTGTCAATAATTGTGGCAGAGAAAGAGTTTTCTGTCTTCCCTGGATATCAATAGGCACTGACAGAGAAAGATTTATCCATGGCAGAATACACAGAAGGACTTAACTTCCCAATGCACATTCTCTCCTCTTATTATCATGGGAAAAAGTAGATGAAATTAAATGCTTGCCTTAAATTAATTTTTGCTTAGGTCTTCACCTAGACATGCTCATTTTATGTACTAAAGAGTGATGTGACTTTTACTGTGGGATTCAGTATTAGTATTTTAACCTTTCTGTATCTCTTTTCACCTGAGAACTTCTTAGTGCTTTATAACCTCTAAGTGGGCGTATGATATGATTATTTTTATAGTTAGGTTGAATATTAAATACAACTGACATCATAGAATTTAATATTCAGTCTTTGTTACTGATGTTATGAGAATAAGGGATGATTGAGGGGAAAGGATACAATGGAATTAAAAGATCCTGCATCATCTTTTTGTAAGCAGATACAAGCAAGATGTCCACCCACAAGCACCTTCAAATAATAAAATTAACATTTTAAAAGAGAATGTTCATGAAAGCTGAAGGATAACAAGTGAGCAGGATCAGTCAATATTAAATGGTGAAATAAAAGTTGAAGAATGATATAGGATGTAAAAGTGAGAAGCAAGCTTGAATTCATTAAAGAAAGTTAAATCTCTACAGCCTTCTTGATTCTTTATGAACATCAACATGAAGTGAACTGACAACTCACTCTGCTTTTGAACATCCTTTTTCTACCACCCTGAGTCACAGAGTGAAAGATCTATGTCAACGCTGCAAACTACAGCAACTTTGTACCTTATGCTTCTGTTCAATATATAAGTAGATCCAGACAGATCAAACAAACCTTAACAAATCAGGACTTCGGGACATGTATTGTTCAATATACTACAGAAGAGTCTGGACTGTAGGAAAACCATTAATTAATCAATCTTTTTTTTTCAGATGAGACAGAAGAAAGAAACGTAAAAAGAGTGAAGACATTCAAGAGCATTGGATAATAAGAGTGAATAGCTTAGTGAAATTCAGTGTTGATGGAACTGCATGAGAAGGATCAATCCTTGTCTAGCAGGTGGATTCTAAATTCAAGCTACACTAACCATAACATATGAGAAAGTGTGAAGAACAGAGTATTGGAATTTGATAAAGAACTGGTGCAGACTGACCTCTGAATCTGTGAACATCTCAGTTGCTGTATTTCACAAGCAAAATACAAATGTCTAGATACTAGCGGGGAAAATTTTCAGATGTTTGATTTCTATCAGAGGAAAGATGGACACAATGACCACTCGAAAGCTAGAGATAAGAGGAAAAGACAGAACTGACTTCTATGTACTAACACATGGTATGTCCAGATTTCACTGAGCTGGCTTTTATATTTTTTTCTTGTTAGTACCATAAGCATGAGTGGAAAATCAGTAAACATGATGAATTGCTTACTTCAAAACTATTCAAATTTGCTTAAATTTCCATGCTAAAACTAGTCTCCATGCAATTCTGCAAAATGAAAACCCTGTATATATGAGATTTTTGAGATTCAGGCAACACTTGGTCATTTATTTGGTCAATATATAATAGCAACAGTTAGAGATGATGAGACAGAAACCACGATCCATGCTTCATGGCCTAGGTCAAACACTAACGAAGTCTGAAAGGAAAAAAGAAAACATATACATTTTAAGGCAGTTCAGAAATACTTAGATTCCTCTACATGTTACACATATATGTGTTATATATATATATTACCACCTATAAAATATGAATAAGTATCTTGATGAGGGTGAATGTATAATTTTATCCTCTATCGTTCTCTAAAAATGAGATCTAAGAGAAAACATTTTAAAGGACATCTCTTTTAGAGCACACCACTTTGATGAATTTCACTCAAGTGCTGCTGATGGAATTGCACTTTGTTCTTTCTGGGAAGTCAAGATGTTTTTTGTTTGTTTGTATCTTTTTTAAACCACCAAATTTAATTGTTTGCTTCCCTGGCTGTAATGAAATAAGAAGATAATGAGTTTTTCATTGTTCACTAATTGTCTACTAAAGATGAGGCACAGTCAGCCAACTGTAAATTGCTCCTTTACTGTAATGTTTAGATATTTCAGTGCAAATAGTCACAAATACATCTGCTCCTGCATAAAGTGAAATGTTTGTATTATGAAAACAATATGATATAGACCACAATAAAAAAAATAACTATGATGACTTCTGTTGATTAGAATTTGTTGTATTGTTTGACTTGCTTTTGACATCTCTTGCATGTTTTGGCACAATAAAGACAAGCAATATTTGAGCAGCTTTTCTTGCTCTATAGTATTCAGAATTGCAAACCTGGAACTGATATTCATGGATAATATAAATCTTAAGATCTAAGTAGTGTTAAGGATCAACAGGCACCATCTTTTCCTTATCTTGGATGTTTCTAAAAATAAAAATTCCCAAAGTGAGTTAAGCATCAAAATTATGTTAACTTTGAATTTCCTGGCACGTGTGTTCTCAGTTTTTTTTCTGTTTGTTTTTAAAGTGGGCTAGATTTAACATGCTAATCTGATCCAAAGTTCCTTGAAGGATCCAGATAGAAATTTTAACCCTATTGAGTTTAGTGGCAGCTTTAGTATTGATATAAAATTGACTAGGATTTCATGTTAAAATTTTCAGTTAGATCATCCATAATGTATAAGTTTCAGTTCAAAGGCGGAAAATCATTGTTCCATCAGCAAGTCCGTTTCTCTCTGGAACAGGGAGGTGTCAGTAGACAGTGTTTCATAATGGACTTGATGCAAAACTCATAGAAGAAAAAAGAACAGACACATGTAAGAAAAACAACAGACTCTAGCAGATTTTTGGTGATTTTGACAATATTCAGTATGACCATTGTTCAGAATTATACTGCTTCTTTCTAACAGCCCACTTCCCTTTAATAAAATACACAACTTACTTCATTCTACAGAGAAACACATTTACTAGTTATTTAGTGACACAAGATACTGTAGCATGAATTCATATTCGTAAAAAAAATGTTATTTAACTGTGAACTTTTCAAGCATACTTTGCTCTGTCCAGTTTTTCTATTGGGAAAAAAAAAAAAGAATTATTTTGAAAGTATTAAATTCTCCATATACTGTAGTATGGGAAGGCATTAATATTGGCTCTAGAGGGTTATATATCCATATACACACTTTCTCTTTGTCATGCCATTAACCGTTCTACCACTCAGTACAGCATGGCTGGTGTCACAGCCTGGCAGCCAGTGGGGCAGAGCTGACATCCAGCTGCCTGATGTGTGAGATACACCATTCCACACACTCTCTGCCTTCACCTGTGAGCTGGTGTCTGCCCCAGCTCATCTGAGAACAACAGAAGAACCACTGGGGAACACCAAGTGGGGATCATGAGTTAAAGAGCATAGTTAAAATCCAAATTATGTTAGAGAAACTGGAAGTATAGTACATTTCACTCAAGTTTGGCTATGAACATTTTTGCTTAGATGATTTAATAATAATAATAATAATAATAATAATAACAATAATAATTTTATTCTTAATATAATCATAGTTGTTATCATTATTATTACTGTTATTTCAATGTATTTTGAGTTCTGGTTATCTAAACTTATGAAGACTGCTTTTATATTTTTTAAGGGGTCACTGAATTTGCACGTTTTTTATTTGTTTTCTGAGCTCTTCTACCTTTTTTTCTATTTCATTTAGGAGAAAAATGAAAGCCAAGATAGTTCACAGTTTGAAAACAGCTGTGATAATCCCAGATTGGCAGAACCATTTTCATATTTACTCTTATATTTTTATATATTTATATGTGTCTTATCTATAAATATTAATATTTAATGTACATTTATACTTATAGGCCATATTTGCAGTCACTGGTATCTAGTGCATTGTTTTGGTAAGAAGGGACTCAGAAAGGTCCAACTGACAAATTAACAGAACTAGACATCTACATAAAGAATAGGTGCCTAAATATTTCTAGGGATAGGAACAAACCAGAATACCAAGAAATTACTGCTTTATTTGTTACCAGCCCCAGCTGAAAAGATGATCCTGGGGCCATCTCTTGAGTGTGCTGTTCAGAAAAGGAATACTACTTTTCCTAGGACTTGGTTTTATTTTTTCATCAAGGCCTTGCCTTTGAGTCCTTTCAAACCAATGAACGTTCAGTTTATAGCAATCATTTTTGGCTTAAGCCCACAGGTGCAGTTCATCCTCAGAGCAGTGAAGAAGCAAAGCTTCTCCAACAGAAGCACCTCCAGCAAAAGAGGTCCTGAGTTCAGGACCAAGCACTCTGTTCTCTGGCAGAGGCTGCTGCTGCCAGTGACTGAAGAAAGAATGAGCAAAATATCGGATTGGTGCTCACCATTATATCCTTGAAGCGGGCAGAAAAAGGATTTAATACGCTTAACAGCATGAAGAAGAAAAACAAATATAAATTCTGAAAAGGAAAGGAGCAGAAATCACATTAAATCCAAATCCACATACAACTAAACTCTTTTCCTGGTGCTTGGGGGGGCTTGGAGGAAAAACAGATATCTACCCATGTTTCTCCCCAAATAAAAATTTTCCAAAGATCCTACCAAGTAATCCAGGAATCTCCAGGAGATGGAATATCTCTTTCAGAGAGCAAAGTGAAAGCAGCTCTGAGAAGAAGACTATTCAGAATTAAACTGCACAACCATTTTCCATGCTTCCTCATTATTAGTGGCTTTAATAACAGTGTTGCCTATGCATTGTACTTCTTCTAAATGTGTGTGTATTTGCTACTTACAGTGGCCATTATAGTTACTCATAGTAAAACAGATCAACATTTTTTTCACTGGTTTTCATCTAGAATATGTGCAGTTCACATTAAGATTCTGCAGGGACTAGAACCAATATTCTCTGAATTCCCATTACAGAGAACCTATAACACAACCAGTGAACTAAACTCTTTCAGTGACTTTGTCATTTGTTTACTTGAAGGATGCAAGGAAAGGAGTATCAGGATAAATATACATGTGTGTAGGTGGGTATTAATCTTTGCTTCGTGGTGAATAGTCTATTGGAGTTTATACTCGGTGCTTATTACCAGGCAAACATTGCTAGTCATGATAGTGTTCACTGTCTGGCTCAAACAGAAAAACCACTAAGGAAAATACTTGATATGATTTGTAAAAATCAGACTATATTCAGCCTTGAGCTGAAATTAAATTTTTGCTGTTGATTTCTCAATAGAAAGACTACTCCACTACAAAGACTTAGTTGCCTCCATAAGATTGGTTCTATTTACTGTTAAGTTTGAATCTTTTCTGTCACAAGTTGGTTGGGCTGTTTCCAGCTCTGTAGAGAGGCCAGTTCTAAGGTCCACCAAAGGAGTTTCCCCACAGTCCTACTTGTGTAGTCTGTTTGATGCATATTTTGAATTAATCTGTCTCTGTGGACCACAAACCTTACCAGCTACTGCCAGTGAAGACCTCAGCAAGATGCCAGGTCACTCTTCCTATTTTGGTTTTTCCTTTGTGCTCTGCATCCTAAGTTAAATTTTGCTTAGAATGATGAGTTCCTGAAGGTGACTTCTCATAAAGCACAAGAAAGTAAATATTAATCAAAACAGAAAAAATGTAATTAAATTTCCTCACAAAGGTTAAAAGAAAAAATGTGATTCTCTTTGAAAAAATATATAATGCCTTTTTTTTTATCTAACCCCTTTTTTTCCCTGTAGGACCTTTACTTATTGCATATTTCAGCAGCTACTATCAGGTGATGAGTCTATCAAATGATAATGTAACTGCTGACTTCATTTATTAAACTTCATAAGGGCCAGGCATGAAGTGTAAATAGAAAAATTACTATCTCTGGATGCCAACAATGATAATTGCAGCTACAGTTACTGTGAAGGCAGTGGAGTGCTTTGCAGAGTAATGAGAGACAGGGTTTTTTTCAGTAGATAAAACATCCTGTTATAGTTCTGAATGAGTGGAGTGATAACAGAAGTAATACAACTATTTAGCAAATGCACTGCTTATCATTTCACTAGTTGAAGGGAAAAGGTAGGAATTATAAAGTCAAGTAAAAATATAGGAACGATTATTGAACCCTGATCAAGGAAGAGATATATGGTCTGACTTATCTCCAGGTCTACACTACATTGAGAATGAACCTTCAAATTACATCTCTGAATTATTCAAAT
The DNA here is from genome assembly GCF_003945725.1 of Corapipo altera. Classification (NCBI taxonomy): domain Eukaryota; kingdom Metazoa; phylum Chordata; class Aves; order Passeriformes; family Pipridae; genus Corapipo; species Corapipo altera. The sequence goes on from NW_020884877.1 coordinate 21,536,002, forward strand.
AATAACTACCTGTTTTTAGCACAGCATTCTCTTCTACCTCCCCAGGGACATCTGCAGTGAGTCCCCTTAGGTATCTTCCAGCATTTATGACTCTCATATATCACTCTGCTTTGAAAGACTAAGCTCAATGCAACACAATATTTACCAGGGTTTCAGGAGGGAATGAAAGAGGGAAGATGGACAATTCATTACAAAGAAAGCAGATTTGGACACAAGCTGTACAGGTTTCATTTTCATGCACAAAGCAAGGCTCAAATGCAAGCTTTGAAGGTTTTATTATGACAACACTGAATGATTAAAAATGCAAAGCTTAAGACATTGCCAAAGTAGCGGAAAGGAAGTTGTACCCCACTGTTTACAGACTCATACCTGGATGACTCTTCCATTCAGTGAGAATGAACAGACCTGTCATTATGCCAGGAGCTGGAAAGTCAGGAGGCAGTAACTCAGTTCAGCACTCCAGTGATGGGCCAGTGCTAGGGACAGATAAGTAAAATAGCCAGCAATGGGGTCTCCAAACCTTTTTCAGCATCTCCTCCCAGGCTTTTACAGGAGAGACAAAGGAATTAGTAAGTTTTACTAACAGTAGCAAAAGTGCCAGAGGGCAGAGTTTGAAGACTGGCTCTGTTTTCTCTCTGAGTGACTTCTGAAGTCCCAAAGACAAGGGAGAAAGTTTAATTGTTTACCAACACCAATAATAAGCTTGGGAGCAGTCTTCATTTTGCCACCATCCTTTTAGTAACATCAGTTGAATTAGACTGTTCATTTGTGCCGCAACTTCTGAAGCAACAAAATGGCAATAATACTATTAGTCCATTGTGTATCTCAGAATGCATTTTAGCAGCACAAAGATGCTGTTTTGCTATTATCCATCTTATGGTAGTAGGAAAGGCTGAAAGTGTTGTTATTTCTGAATAAGGCAGAAATTATTGTTATTTTTTTGCCAGTAGTAAAAAAACAAAAGCAGATTTCAGGGCAGGTGGTAAAAAACCAGATGCCATTGAAAAATTAATAAATCTTCAAATAATAGCAAGAGTAAGTTCTCAAGTGAACTTAGACTGAAGTTTTTTTGGGAGTGGGTCAAGCTAACATATGGTAGGCTTAGACACCGAGATGACAGACAGAATCTGAACAGAAGCAATCAAAACAAAATCTGTTAAGGAAAAGACAGCAAAAATATGATCAGTGGAGGCAGGAAAATTAGATTGACAGCTGAGAGAAGTTGATAAATGATAAATAAGCCACTTGGCTTTTTTTTTTTTTTCAATTCAAGCAATTGTCTCCCTGCTATACTATTTCATAAGCTTTGGATATCTCCACAGCTTGATAATAGGAAAGTAATTTTAAAGTAAATTTCCTGTTTTCATAGGGAGTGTAACACAAAACCTCACTGATCCTGTTTTCAAAATGATATACTTTTGCAGTTGCCTAAACTTAATATCTCATTTGCATCAACAGAAAATAGATCTATATATATTTCTTGCCCATTTTTGCCAGACTTTCTGCCGCATTAGACTTTGCTGAACACATGGTGAAACCGAAAGGCCCCCACAAAGCACCAACAGGCAACTGTAGCGGGAGAGTCTCAGCTCTTTTTTTTCATTTGCCAGTTGCTCCTGCAACCTTCTTGGGAGAAGGTCAGGCAAGGTAAGTGCAGCAACACAGGTGCTTCACTCCTGTCCTCCTGTCCACAGACACCCCTCAAACCAAAACAGACCATGCAGAGCTGAAATAGCAGAACAGATCTTAAGAGCACTTTTCACCCATTTCAACACAAACTCAGACAGCTTAGTTCAAACACCCTCTGAAGTGAATCAGCTACCCAAGTCCATTACCTAGATCTGGCAAATTCAACATGCGTAGCAAAATGTGGGTAAAAACTGTAGCTCCAATAGAATAAATGGAAAACCTTCTTCTTATGTCAGTGAAATTCAAATATGTAGTAAACACAAAAAGTGAAAACCTGCTGTTGCCATGAGTAAAATGGCAACCAATGCATAGTCTTATTTCAGGCTTCCCTTGAATTCTTGAATTCATATCTAGAGTAGTCAGTGTGTGGAAGGAGATTTAGTTGAAAAGACATAGTTAAGGTTTCAGTTTTGAGGTATCTGTATATATTTATTTAGCACAATGTCATGAACTCAAGGAATTTCAACAGTTTTTATCAATTAGCCAAAGTAGGTATGGAATTTCTTAATTCCATTTTGCTTCACACTCTTCTAATTCATAAAAGAGTAATAAACTCTAGTGAGATGTTTGCTAACTCTACTGTGCTACTCCACAGTTTCCAGCCACAACATAGTTTTATTATCTATAATTACAGAATAGCAGTTTGTATGAGCTCACGTGCATGCTTTCAGAAACGCAAGAGTAATAATAAAAATTAAAAAGTCAATCTTTGTTCAGTTGCACCTAAGCAATACTGTTTAATATCTTTATTGATGATCTGGATGAGGGGATTGAGTCTACCGTTAGCAAATTTGTGGACAGCAAAGTGCGTTGGAGTGTCGCTCTGCTGGAGGGTAGGAAGGCTCTGAAGAGGGATCCAAACAGGTTGGATTGATGGGCTTGGTGTGGTGAGCCAGAACTAGAACTAAATCCCACTCTCAAAAGTAACCATCCTTCTCACAGTCTTCCCTTATCCTCAGTAAGGCTTTATTTCCTTCTTTGTACAGTATTAAAATCTGAACATGAGGGACAGAAAATGTTTCTCCTTTAGGCTGGATTGCATTCAGGTGTTTAGGGTCCTCCCTACGCAGTTTTTTTAAGAAAGTGTTAAACTGTGCAGATTCAGGGTTTCTTTTGAGCCACACATCCCCACCTCATTGAGGTGCGTAATTCCCACAAAGGGAACAGAATTTAGGACTCCTATCCATTCTAACAATTTTTTAGTAAGTCAAGGTGACTTCCCAGTCAGAAAGAATCAGATCATCGTTCTGTGACCAGACAGTATCACGGTCTCCACTTCACTCCCCAGGACAGAATTGCCACCTCACTCCCCAGCAGCTGGGGACTCATAGCTGGATTCCTGGGGATCCATAGGTGAAACACTGGAAATGAAAATGCCAAAAATGTGCAGCATTCACAGGGATACTCCTTGGTGAACAAAATCCTCTATTGGTAGAAAGAGACATGGCTTCACTTTTCTTAAAAGAAGGCATTCATTTCCTATGACTAAGTGCTCAAGCTAACAAGACTGGTGATGGTTATTCAACAATCAGTACAAAATGAGATCAATACAAAATGGTATGGAGGTGCAGCTAATGAAGACTTTTCTCCCTCAGTGAATAAAGACAAACTTGTTTGCCATATAATGTCTTATTTTTCTCTATTTTTATTCTTCAGGTAATTCGAAGTTGTATATTTGCATTCACAGATTTCAGAAATCTCAGCTTCATTTCTATTTGTGCTTTTCTACACTTCCATGAATAAGGAGTTGGATTCTAGAATAAGAATACTGGACTGTTATCACAGTCATGAAATGTCAGAATGTATATATTTATATCTTCTAAAGAATATATTACCTAATGGTGAAAAGATCATAGAGAAAATAAAATACATGTGAAAGATGATAGTATGACACATACAGAATTTTTAAGTCCTCTGAAAAACCAATAGAAAAGATTTTCTGCCTAGAGATAAAGAAAACAATTTTTAAAATGGTAAAACAATGGGATGTGCTTAAGTATGTATTAAGTAATCTTCAAGTGTCCTCAAATGGATGAAAAAATCCATAAAATCCACACAGATTGTGCAAGTTAACTATGTTCAGATTATGATTTACACTGGAAAGAGGATTATCCCTGCATTGCTATGTTACAATCAACTGTCAGTCAGTTGAAGTGAAAACAGCTTAAACTGGACAGATTGGTTCATGTAAGGTAGAGGTGAAATTAGAATAGAAATTAGATAGAAACTCTAAGATCTATGAAATAGTGTTTTTCATACTGGTTACTGTAATGTTACGTTTCCAGCATGCTACATTATAGCATGATCCAAAATCCATTAGATTCTTTCCTTTTGTGGAACTGCAAGGTTGGAAAATGTTTCTGATTTGGAACTTGAAGGACACACTTCACTTAAATATGTCACTCTGACATATTTACTGAATCAAAACCCTCCCTAGTAAAACACGTACTTTGTGTTGCACACCTACACAGAATTAAAAGGTTATCATTCCTCAGTTGAGCTGCAATCAGTGTGCAACTCAATATGTGAGCTGTCTCCTACAACAGAAAAACAAACGGCCTAGCTGAAACTTTTTGTTGTTTACTTTTTCTTACATCATTTGCAATTCTCAAAAGTTCACTTAGTCTCTTACCTGAGACGACAAAAAAGCCCCCATATTTGTTTGACTTGTCTAGAGTTATTGTAAATACCAAATTCCAGTTCCAATTACAGTGATGCATGGACAAGTATTTTATGTTAGTCCTCAAAGCACACTGGTTAAAAAGTCCACTTCTTTCAGTGGAAGCCTGTTTGGGACTCAAGCTGTCTTTCCGCAAAAGTGAGACACTATACAATTCAAATTTTCCATTTGAGAACTGCAAAGTACTAATAAATATTTTACTACCAATTTTACGATTTTTTTGTAAATGAAGTACATAAAGGAGCTAAAGAGATTATAGCATTTTCTGTATTTCTATTCCTTCTTTATGATCCCAAAAATATTAGGTGAAAATCTTTAAGTTTATCTATAATGTTCAATGATACAGCACATAGATTCTAATAGATGGTATTACACTGCATAGATCTCACAAAGCAGGGGCTGATGAGAATGAATTTCACTGCATGTGGAGTTGGAAATGTACTTGTCAACTAAGCATTTCAACAATATTAAATTCATAATAAAAAACAAATAGTCATTCTTGGTGAAATTCCATAGGATTGCTAATGTATCTGGCTGCCACTCTGATAGAAACGACATATTTGAAAATGATGGTTTGTCCAGATCACAGACTGCATGGGAAGAACTGCAGAGCTGCTCTACTGAGAATTGATTTTAACCCTATGTTCATTAACATGAACATTTGAAAGAGGAATTTTTAAAACCAGTGATAAACTCCCAGTCAGTATTGAGTGTGTATAAAAAGATACTTTATGGAATTATTTTTAAGTACTTTTTTTTTTAATCACTTTTTGTATCTCTTTGCCCTCCCTAATTATTTAGTCAATACCTGTGGTGTTGAATTGTTTTTGCCAGAGAAAGCAATCAATGGCACGACTGGAAGGATACTCAATCTGATCTTGCTCGGATTTAGATTTCAGATTGGTTAAACCACTTTCTAAAGGTAAGGTGGCTGTTATTTTCAGTTCACCTTGAAGACAGCTACAAGCAAATTCAACAATGAAATATGGTAAAGCATTATTTTCAAATAACTTCATCAGCAGTAAGCTTTTCAGAAGTACTCGGAAGTGACCAGAGAGAATATTTTTGAGCTATTTCATTACATTAAAAATAAATTTTCAACAGAATTCAACCATAAAATGTGTGTAACTGGAAAAGCAAGAGAGCAAAATATTTGCCTTGCTGATTAACACACAGTACATTTATGAGCAGTCCTGGCTCTTAAGTTGGAATTAGCAAAGCATGATTAGGTCACCTGTAGATGACCTGGCCACCACAGTCCCTCTGAATATCCTAGACTCTTTAGATTCCATTTAATCTACATCAAAAGTATATCTTGTAGGTCTTATTTTTCTTTAAGTTACTCCATCCTGGACTAAGAGTATTGCATTGATAAAGCCACACTGGCTAGTGCAGTCACGTAGGAACCATAAGGCAGGATCACCGGATCATGTCATTATCACCTGAGATAAAGAGGGACTCAGGAGGTCTGTAGCCCAACCTCTTGGTCAAAGTTGGATCAGCTGTGAGATCAGATCAGCTCACGACTTTTATTGAGCTGGTTACAAACTCCCTTGATTAGACCCTCAGCAATCACTGCAGATATGCTGGAAGGCACTGAGTCTTCTCTTCAGTGAATTGCTCTCAGCCAAGACAAAAGACAGGGAAGAGTGGGAATGCTTACAGAATCACAGTTAAACTGTCAGGTGAAAAGAATTCTTTTGATTCATATTAGGCATGAATAGGCTCAAGCTGCAGGTAGCTGTCTGCCTGCAACATAAATCTGATGCTCTTACTAAAGCACCAGTTATGTCTGGACTATGCAAAAACGATTAAGAGTTGAGAAAAAAGTAATTTACCATGGCTTGAAATGGAACAGTGTAGGTGGATGGCAAATCTAGTTTTGGCAGTAGGACTGGATGTATGTTTAACTAACAGTATACATGTATCCTGCTTTGCTAGTGGATACTTTTTACTTAGATATGTCTGTCACACAAAGATGAACACAGAACCCCTGAAAGAAAGAAAGATAAAGAAGAAGGAACAGTCTCGAGACAGCAGAAAAAGAGAGAGAAATACAGTCTTTAGATTCTGATGGATGTAAATGGGATGTTTTGAAAAAAGCAGGTGTTATCTCAGTGTAAGAGAAGGTTGATAGGCAAGGATGTGTTAGACAAAGCTTGCAAACATAGGCCTGTGATTTATTAGGAAGGCCCAATGTATTGCTGTAAGCTTTGAGCACCATAGCTTTCAAAGTTTCCAGTTTCACATGCACAGAGTAGATTATGCTTGTTTTTCTCTGGCCACATGTGTGACCCTGATCCACAGCTCAGTGGAAGCAGCATTAGAAAAATATTCACTACTATAAAATCACAAAGAGGTGATAAGAGTCTTTCTATGCACAAAGCAGATATGATGAGTGCTTTTGAATAAGCTATGCTGCTGAGGTGATTGTATTGATTGGGAAAAGAGGGATAATCATGTGCTGATTTTACTTTTTTAAATCAGATACGCTTCTGAATTTTCTAAGCAAGAAAATCTAGTGGGTAAATTGATTACAATGGTATAAATTTATGCACTGACTGAGGCAGTCATAGCTAGTATTTTTGCCTTTCCAGTCTCAAATTTTTCTGCAGTGTGACAATGGTTGCAGTGTTCCTTTATGGAAGTGGCTGCATTTCAGGAGTGAGACACCATTTGAGTGACCAATTCATCTTGCTAGCATAGTGTGATACAAATGCATCAGACTTTATTGCTATCTTTATTTATTCTTGCATTATAAATATATGCATGTATATCTATTATATATACATGGATATATATATGTGTTTGTGTGTGTGTGAGTGTGTATATGAAAGACAGCAGTAGTAATTGCATTCTTTCATACACATGGTAGTGCACAGAACACTGAGGATCTATCCAGCATAAGGACTTGTTAAAAGGTTCCAGAAGCACAAGGTAGTGAATAACAATCTAAAGAAATTGCTCTAAAACACTTCTGCTTTTGCACAGAGCAATAAATATAATTAATTCATGCTGTTTTCAATGATTTCCATCTCCTCTTTTCACCCCAAGAAGCTTCACTTTGTGATTTGATTTTCTTGTCCAGTGTGACCCACTGAATGGATCAGAAGAGTTACAAAAGCTCTAGTAAGGAGAGATGGGAGTGCTAAACATGACAGTTCTGCTGTCAGATCACCTTGCAAGATTGCTGGTCAGGCAGGTTGTAATAGGCAGCTGCTTCTTTGACCTTCCTCTGCTGCTCAGAGAAAGAAGACTCTAGAGTAAGCCTTTAAACCTAAAGAACTGTATGCTCAGTTTCAAGTATACCATCTGAAGATACCTGTGTTTAGAGTATATCTTCCCACTCCAAGACTTGTAAAGCTTTCATTGCCGCAGTGCACTTGTTATTGCTGAACAGAGACCAAAACAATACCTGGGTTTTTGAATTATTTGTTCAGATTTGTGTAAGACATTTATCAAAGGTATAATTTGCTCAGTCTTTCTGTGAGGTCCCCAAAGCAAAGTTGTGTGGAGCAGAGTCAGATCCATTAAGAGCACTAAAGAATGAGGGTATATTCCATACTTATCCTTCCTATGGAAAAGAACCATGTTTAAAAGAGTTGCAGAGGCTGCATTTGTAACAAAATGTGTCAGGGCTGGCTGGATCTATGGCAAATATTGTGGAAATAAGCTTTCATGCAGAAGACTGCAGTGAAGAAGTGCCAGGTGCTTTGGCTGATTCCATGGTCATAGCAAAATATAAAGCTAGACAGAAATATCTGCTCTGCTCCAAAGCATATCTTATCAATCCTTTTTGAGTGCAAGCCTCACATGATATCTACCAGGGTAAATTTAAACTTTCTCTGTATTAATCTGGTGGAATAAAATTGACATACCAAAAAGTGCAAAACAAACATCTATATTGCTGTCTAATGATAGATATGTAACAGAAACATAGCACAGCTGATACCCACAAAGAAACAGAAGAGTTCTTGCTGAATAGAATCACAGCCATATATTTTAGGCTTCTGTTTAAGTTGGCTGCCCTAACCACCTCATTAAAAGAATCCTTTTTCAAAGTGTAAAGCTGTGTGGCAGTGTTCATAACAAATATAGTTTATTTGTCAACTGAATAAGACCAGGGGATCTTCTAGCATTTAAATAATTCTGATGATTGCACCAGAAGCATTTTTTTCTGTCGTTAATTCTCCAGTGAACAGTATCATGCCCTAACTTCAGAGCCTCTTGCCGATGCTAGTACTAAACATCTTTTTCCACAAGCCTCATCTTCTGTTTCCCAGTCTGTGTCCTTTACTATGTGAAGACACTCTTTTCTGCTCTTCCTTCCCCTGACACCACCTGTTTTCTCCCAGTAATTAGAGGGGACTGATGTAGAAAGAAGTTAGCTGGACTGCCAGGGTACTTATTTCATTAAAGGGCTGTCTCATTAAGGAGTCATTTACATGTTCTCTCTGCTGCCACATTACCTGCATCTTTTCAGAAGAAGCAAAGTCTCAAAGAAGTGCCTCAGCCTACAAGGTAGATAAGTACACTCCAAAACCCCAACCAGTCAATCTCAGTTTTATACACAGAAATCTTCCGCTTTCTTAAAACTTGTCCCAGTGTTTAACTTCTTCTCTAGCATTCCTGGAGTCAAACTGCTGCTTTGTGGGTGCCTCAACACACTGCATCCTGATACACAGATGTAAAAAAAAATTAGCCAGAACATAGATCCGGGCATGAATTTCTGAGCTTGCTTTCTTTAGGAGAAGGTCAGGTGCTGCAGTTTCATTTTTCACAAGCAATCAGGATGCATTTCCACCCCTGCTGAATGGAGGGCATTCTCTGCAACAATAACACAGGCTAATTTATTTTAGAAGGCTGGGCAGTCTCAAAACCTGTGTATAATTTTATATTTTTCCCCCTGCTTCTGGGCCTCTAGAGAGATGTGCCAGCATATCCATGGGAAAGATGACGTGCTAACCCTCTTTCTACCACTATGCTGTAGTAAGACTGCTACCCAAAGAGGAGTTTCTGGGCCATCAACAGAGTCAATGGCTCCATGACAATCCAGCTTTATTCCCTTGGCTCACAAACTGCACAAGACTCTCACCCATGAGATTTATTTGTAACATATTAGTTTTTGCCATAAGATTTAACACAGTAACAACAAATGTGAAATATTTTTTTATTATTTTTTTTCTTAGTTTTCTGCAATTGAAAACAGCAGTTTCCAGTTGGTTCTGTAGTCAAATAAAATTTAAATGTGTATGAAGCAGCTATGGCAATAGGTATTTGCAATGAAAACAACCATTTAAACGAAAATGTCACCCGCCTCCTTCCCTGTCACAGCCTGCTTGGGAAATCAGGCCATTCCCCTTTCTGCTTTTTAGTCTGGCACTCACTGACAGGTCTCTATCTCTCACTTGAAAGGCATGTGATGAGACAGCCATACTGAATTTTCCTTTTGGCTGTCCTTGTGGACAGCCTCATTCCAGGAAGTCCTCTGTCTAACTCCCATTCCTCGTGGAGAGGCAGGAAGCTGTAAAAAGAGTCTAAACTCCTCCCCCTTGCAGCTGAGAGGAGGCTTTTATCCCTGACCCATGAGCCCATTCGGGTGTTGTGGCTGCATAGCCGGAAGCTGGGATACTCATTAATTTCTTCTCTCACAAGATCTGGGAGGCCGCCTCCTCACAGTTTGAAGAAGCTTCCATGAGGTAAAAAAAAAAAAAGGCTGCCTCTGATGCTGCTTTTGCTGTTTGTTAATCTATTCTCTCCATGATAGACTCCTCTTGGGACTGTGTTGACTTGGAAATAAGAGCAGTAATATTGTCAATATGCCTTGAAGCCACACAATTAACAGGTTTGACTCTGTACTTTAAGACTATGTTTTATCCTTATTTCTTTAGTGACTGTGCTTGTTATTTAAGCCAAAACCAGATTTCCCTTATAGTAGTTCAGGAAATGTGTCTAACCAAAAATGGTATAAAAGATTAAGATGCACAAAAGCTACATATCCTTCAGATATAAAAGTTAGGGAATAAAAGCTTTTGTAGTTCTTGCTAAATAAAATATAATGAGATTGAAGAAACACCAAACTAATGGAATTGCTATAATTTGCACCTTGAAAAATAAGAAAATGTTTCACCTTTGTGCAGGTGCACAAAGCATCCCCATTCATTGCTTCTATAGACAAATCTGCTGGACAGCCAGCTGGACACTTTTGTGACTCTCTTAATTTTATAATTCACACTGTAGCCATGAGTAAAAAGGGTATTTCTAACAGGTATCCACCTGTTAGAACCACAATACATTTGCCAGCTTTCACATGTGAAATGGTGAGAAGACTTTTCATGTTCTCAAAAATTACGTGAGTGACTCTGCAGTCATAACAGTAGAGTTAGACAGAGAAGTTTCCAAGTAGTGACATTTCATGTCAGCGGAAGCATTTTGCAGCTGAATTGCATTTTTGTTTACCAAAAGATATAAATAAACTGGAGAGACCCAGAATGTTCTAGCAATGACCAAGGAAGGACATGAACCCTTGTGGTTGAAGACACAGCCTCAGGGGTAAAGACACTTTTCCCTCAGACTGCATTAAAGTGGGGTTTTGAGCCACTTGAGCTAGGATTTAATCTTTGTTCTCATAGAACCACACGTACAGTATCACAGTCTCTCTGAAGCCTACATGTTTTCCTCAAGTTAAAAACTTAGGGTTAAATCACAAAAAAAACTCCAGACATTTGGAAACAATACCAGTTTTGTGAGGGTTTTTTTTTACTTGTTTTGAGCTATCAAGTAAATTTTCAAGCTGCAAGTGTTGTTTGGAGTGATCAGCATCCAATATTTCATTAATAGCTCTAGTGATGAAAAGTACAGCCTAAGAAATAGCCATGTCAATGGATGGCTATCTTTCTAAATCCTGAGCAGTCACCAAATACAAATGTCTAATGGGGAACAATACAAATGATTGGAACAAAAAACCCCAGAAATTTCCATATTTTTATTCATAGCTTCACTTGGGTTATGCCGTCCCAGCCTATTATCTCTTAGCCATCCCAGCAAGCATTATCTCTTTCCTATGTTGTACCTTTTTCAAAAATTTTAAAATTCTAGGGGTTTTGTCCTTCTTTGGGGAGATACAATTGTGTATTCCACGTTTATGGGGTTCTAAACATGTGATCTGCCTGTGGCAGACATTCGAAAGAGTGAACAGCACACGTTCTAAGAATCACACCAGAAACATAGGAGGCAGCCAGCTGAAAAGATCTGAATCTTTAAGTTTTCTACAGCTCATCACCAGCTTTAGGCACATTAAATTATAGGCCCTTTCAAACACAGCTTCTACCAAAGAGGGAACTGTGTCAGACTACGGTAATAAACAGTCAGATAAAGGTCACTGCCTTTAACACTACCAATCACATTAGCTATTCCAGATGTTTTGGGTTAAATCACTTCTCTGAATATTAATATCTTTCCAAACTGCCTGAAAGGATGTAGGAAAACCTCCTGGTTTGTTTAGAAGATAAGTTTACTGACCCACTAACATTTTACACAAATGAAGTTTCAATCCAGGAAACCCTTTTGCTTTTTCATGCTTCAAAACTGGACCTGGCATGACTGTCCACACTCTTAAAGAATTTGCCCTTAGAAAGTTGCTATATGGTCTGACCTGTAGAGTTAAGTAGCACTTTCACTAGACTATTATAAACACTTATTTTGGACGTTGCTGTGTTAGAAGACAAATACACTAATACCACAGAAGGTTTTTTTGAGATAAGCTTTCCTTTTCTCTTCCATGCCTGCCACTTCCACTCTAGAAGCAAAATGTAGCTGAAGCACAAAACTATCAAAACGAGAGTTGAAAAACTAAAGTTGGTTCAGACATTTTGAATTCTTTCATATATGAAAATATGTATTTGTACTTTGTACTATGTATACCCGTGTCTCACTTTGTATATGGAGGAGAAAAAAACCCCAGGAGAACATCTAAGAAAATTTTAGAGGAATAAACACCAGTTTTGTGGTTTGGTTTCTTTTCTTTAATTATTGTTATTTTTAATGACTGACATTTGTCTTAGTCTGCTCTTCAGAATTAAGCAGATCACCTTTCTTGGCAACAGAGAAGAAAAAGAAGAAATATCTTTTTCTGGCTTTGGAGGTTAAAGCTTAAATTTACTTTTCCTGCAGGATTAATACACTTAACCAAAGAGTAAAATGTGTTTTCATGCTCCTAAGGAAAGTTCATTTTGTGTTGCAAGTCTATGGATTAGGACAGCTTTCCCAACAGGTGACTCAAAGCTGGTATCTTTGATTACAAAAACGGATCTAGGACCAGTCATCAGGATGGTGTTACTGGGTACAGTATAGACACCTTTTTCCAGCATCACGGGACAGCTACTGTCATCTGCTTCCATCTCTCAGGTGCAACCACAATGCACAGAGTTGCTGACAACTGCTTAATTCAAGCCAGGGTTCAAATTGCACCAGTTCATCCTCAAGATCAAACGCAGTCTGAGGAACTCTATGTTTAGCCCTCGGGGCCAGCACTCTAGAACTGAGTAGCACTGTGACTGACATGCGTATTTTTGGGAAAAATTTCATTTTTACTACAGATTTTAACCTATGTGCCATAAAATTGTCATGCACAAGCCTGAAAGCACTTTCAACATAACTCTTTAAATTTCCAGAAATAATTACAATTTGCATCATTTGAAAACTAGCAAGATCCCACACATCTCAAAGCAATCACTGTGGGTAAAAATTTTTCTTCACCAGCATTGGACTAATTTTTTCTTCTGAAAGACAGAGAAAATAATTCAATAAGAAAATTTGGTAAAACCAGAACAAAACTTCTTTTTTTTTTTTTTTTTTCTTTTAGGTACCATGAGTATTTATGAGCTGTGTTATGCATAGTGCCAGTATTAGCCAGCAGTGCAAAGGTTAATGGTGCAATATTCTAACAAAACTACTTCTAAAAGATACAGAGAAGAGGCACTAACAAGGCGGATGCCAACTAAAGAAATTTAAGCATTCTTTTTTCAGCTATTGAAACTGTAGCGTGATTATTCTCATAACTAAAATTTCAGAGGACTGTGAAAAAGGTTTTTTTCCTGAGTAAGGTCCTAGTCAGCTGAGCATGAGGGGTTTCTTTATTCCTTCTCTGAGAGGCATAAGGCAACCATTTAAAGGTATGGTGTTCCCTCACCTACAGTAATCTACCTGACATCCTTTTGTTTTAAGGCCATGGCCTACAGCAGGATGGAACAGTGACTAAGCTACTGCTTGTATCCTGACAGACTTTCTTCCACATTGTTTTGGAGAAGGATTCACATTGTCTGACCAGGGGTGAGATCACCCACAGCAAGAAATTTACACTCAAGTCATAATCTAGGGATGAATGCAGGGCAATTCACAAAGAGCATCAATGCACAGTCACTGGAGATGGGCAGGTGTTTGGCTATTGGGATACTTTTTCTCATTACTTGCTCCAGTTCTCTATCCTGTTCACTAAATTCAAGTCCTAAATTATTAAAAGAAATAGGTTTATGAGAGTGCATCTTGTGCTCTATCCTTGCAGCTGGGAAAGGAATCTGACCACTGGAAAAAGAAGGCTTCAAAAAATCTTCCAATTTAAATGGTCCTTCGTCTCCATGGCTCTCATCTACTCTAGTCCCACAGTTGCTGATCCACTTGCTGGTTGACTCCTGCCTTTTAGCCCTGCCTCTTCCCTTCAAGCTGTCTCTACATCCTTGTTCCTCTTACATGGTTGTCAATGAGCCTCATGCTTACACTCATAAAGCACAGTCTTGCATAAAAAAAAATAACTTTTGGTGGGGGAGAGAAGCTGGTAAAAAAATTAAAACCAGCAATAGCTATGAGAAAAAAAGTTTAGAAATATCCATATTCCCTCAGCTGGAGGAGATTATATATACAAATAACGCATTCATAATGAACATAAGTATTTATCAATATGAAGTGTTATTTTGGTAATTTTAACTCAGCCTTCATTAATTTCTAATGTGTAGTTCTCTGAAGTACAAGATGCCCTGTAAACAGGAAGATGTGTTGTAACATAGGGAAAAAACCAACCCTCTCCTAGGTAAAGTATTTTCTGAACAAGCTGCAAACTCAACAGCTGGTTCCCATGAGAGCCATGCTCTCAGGGTGATTTATGCTGTTGAAAACTGGCAAATGGTCCTGTAAATGGGTGCTGTGCTTTAGCAGGCTCATAGACCCAAATAATTCTGACTGTAGCAATCTCAAAGAAATAATTCCACCATGAAGGAACTTCAGTCTTTGTAGTTGGGTACAGCCTGTCTTGAATGTTGATGCAACCTAAGTATGTCCTATATGTGAGGTTAGTGGAGTTTGGTGGCATTACTGTAGCTGCACGAATAAGACACCAGCAGAGAATTCCCAGCGGGATCTCTCATAAAAGGAACAATATATGCCTTAAGACAGATGTATTCCAGTTCTGGTTCAACAACTGATTCCTATTCAGCACGTATTAGTGCAACTGAGCTGGTACTACTGTCCTGAAGAGATGAATATTAAGTGGAAAAAAATAGCTAGAGGTACACAACTCATCGCAACTGGTGATAATCCCCTTAGATCAACAATTGGGATATTCCGTCTTCTAGCCATGGGTTTACTCTCATCACTAAAATACCTCTTGTAGTAAAGTGGTTACACAAGCTTATTCTCTAGCCAGTTACCCCAAAGTAATGTAATCTAACCAAGCAGAAAATGGTGAAAGTCTATCTGCAGCACTGGAAACTGAATTTAATAATTTTGAAATTGCTCTGTTTGAATGAATCTGAACTCTTACCAAAGAGAGAAGGGGAGGAATAAATAATCAGTTAGCAAATCAGAGTTACAAGATGAATTTGTACATCTGCAGTTTGGAAGAAGCTCATATTTAAGCTTTTAGATTCATGCCAGTCAGTCATGAAACAATCAAAAACAACATCAGAAATTAAAATTATTTTGCTTTTCATTACCTGAGATAACATTTTCACTTTTAGTAAAGGGGAGACTTCATTAAAAAAGTTTGAAGAAATGAGAAACATTTCATGAATTTTTCAGACTTTTGACATTTTGGGCTGTAACAGGCAAATAAAATCAGAATAGTTACTCAATTTATTTCATTGTATTGAGTTTTTATAATTGCTTCAAGAGGGCTGCTGATTCTGCTTCCCTAAATGGACACCAATTTATTGTTAATATTAACCAGAAACTATATTAGATGTATTTAAGGAATATGATGCCCATTTGATTGATTTTCTTTTTTTTCTGAATGATGGGTGTTGGGCTGCAAACCAAACAAGAATATCTTTTTTTATTCATTATAAAATCTTTGTTTTTTTGAAGTATATTCTGCATAGAATGAATCTGTGTATATATCTGTTATTATAACCCTTGTACTCCCCACATAAAACAACAACCTTCCCACAACTTTATATAAACAAAACGAGCATGGCCATGTTGCATTAAAAGTCGCACAATCAGCTACCAGCTTTTCATATCATGAGTACCTTCTCTCCAAAAAAAAAACCCCAAAAAACCCCAAAAACTTTGTTTAGAAATATTTAATTGTCAAATATTTTAGTCATTATTTACTTTTGGATTGTTTCCATATGCAAGCACTGATAAAATAAAAGCATAAAGAAAGACTTATTATTTATTGACTTGCCCATGAATCTACAAGTATGCTTCTTCCTTTCATTTACACAGGTGTCAAGCCAAGCATTCTTTCACAGCCATGACAGTTTCATCTACAATTACTTTTTCATAAGTAATTGGAACAGGAAAATTCATGTCTCTTTATGAAAATATCACAAGTCTTTTGCAGCTTTTTTTTTCCCCAGAGGAAGATGTTTTTCTGGAAAGAGGAATCTCTTCCTATGGTCTTTGGATTGATAAATGTGAAATTGCTTTTTTTGTTTTGTAAAGGGTATATATCCCATGGAAGTGTCAGAACACCATAGCTATTTTAAAGACTGAAAATTATGGCATGCCTGATCCTGCCTGTCTAAGACCATACATTATAAGCAGCCTAAAAGCTCTCTCATCTCAGAAAAGGACAGCTAACAACTTAGTTTTAGTCTACATAAGACATCAACAACACTGCTGATTCCTTCTTGCAAAGAGTTTTGTTACCAACTTTTTGATTGATTTTAAAAAAGTCAAAAAGTTATCATTAAGTCAAGATCTCTAAGCTTTGACAGAAATTGCATGTGATTTATAATCAACAAGTTCTCTGAAAGGGATCTTAAACCATGCAGTAAAACTCCATGAAAGGAAATTTATCACTCATCAAGGGTTAGTCTTCCCTCAAGACATATGATGAGGGAGCAGGGGCAATTAGGGAATGAAAATTACCGTGTTGCTTACTAAACAGAATTATTCTAGGGATTCTTGAATTGGACTCTGGGGAGCAGCTGAACTTTACATACTCTTGTGGACCTCGAGAGAGCCTGTTAAAATTTCACTGTAGTTCAAAAATGGCCAAGAGGGGATAAAGTAAACTCGAGCTGCATGGAATAGAAACCCTAGTGACTCTTAGTGGTTTTTTAATGATAAAGTTTAACTTGGCAAAATTAACAAGTTTCTTTAAAAAAGCGTATTACCTCTGCCATCATTACAGAGCACACCTACTGGTATATTGCTCATACCAAATGGAAATCTGAAGTTCCACAAAGCCCATTGTGTTTCATGTCAGGTGGCACTTAATTGCCAGTATGACTAACGAGACATTACAATGTAGAAATCTGACGTGCAATACGGATCCCAGGGCTCAGCCCAGTATGCCTATGAGAAGACACTCTTTTTCAAAGCAGGGTGCTTCAGTAAGTCCTGACTGACAAGGTGAAGCCAGAGCTGTCTGCCAAGCTGTGAAGACTAGTGCTGACATATTTCTTCTTTTAAGCCTAAAGCAAAATTTAAAATACAAAGATCTCATAGTGACAGTGTCAAACCCAATGCATGTCCAACTTCTGAACCACAGGAGACTGTAATTCAGCAGTGCCCAGGGAACACAATAAGTGGGGAATCTGATGAACTTCAAGCTGACATGTGCTGGAGTATCACTAACAGACATGCTCATTTATCACTCTGTTAGGACTCATTCATCCCTCATATAATTAGCACTCTGTTTGTAAGGTCCTGTTATTCACAAAAACCCTCTGATTACAGTCAAATTGAATATTCCCAGCAAGTTTGACAGCTGATAGGAAAAATACTGTACTCAAACCAGTACTAATATACTTAAATGACTTCAGTAGGTATGATTCCTCCAAAATGCTATTGCTTTGATACACTTTCACGGTAAAAGCTGATGGCTGGATCTGTGAATGTGCTTCAGCACATTGGAACAGGTGCTTCCAGCTCCAGAACCACAAACCTTGATCTCTGATTTCAGCTACCACTTCTCCCTGCAGTCATCTATGGACTACACAGAGGTCAATTTTGGATCTTGGGCATTTAGAGTTCTACTGCTGAGCTTGAACAGGAGTGTCTTTATCCTAACAGAGTATGAACTAGAAGCCCAGATCCTCAGGAACATTAAATATATGGTTCCCCCACCAAAAGCTGTACATCTGATGAATACACACAAAACACATGTCGAGCTCTGTATAAAATTTTGTCAGATAAGCTGGCATTGGTACCTTCCCCATTTCAGAGACTTCTCCTGAATTCATCCACTTATTCAGAATAAGAATTGTAAAAAATGAGAGCAAGACCTAATCAGTTCCCCTTCTAACAAGGATCCAAATTCACATGTCTTCCTTGACAGAAAAGCAGGCTAATTACCAAGCAACAGGCAATGCTGGAGCAGAATGATGACATTTCTTCGTCAAGAAAGCCTCATAAAACCCAAAATTGTTCATACATTAATAAACCAGAGGTTTTAGCATAAAATGTGCTTCAGATAGGTGCAGTGCCCAGCTCTCAAATGCTGAGAAATGTCTGCTAGTGTTCGGTAGCAAACAGTAATTAGCTAAGATTTATTATCTTTCCCTCTATTGCAAACCTAAGCTTCTGTAGAGTACCAGAAGAGCATGCATGCAAAGTTCAAGGTCAAAAGAGAATTTTCAGGTCAGGAGTTCCAATGCAGTCTGTGACAGCAAAGGCATTTCAATTTACCCCATTTCTTCCCCAGATTGTTTGAAAGTGTTTTTCTTCACTCCTCTCCTTATACATTAACAACACAGTGCCCTCTGTGTACTCCCCCACTCAAGAGAGGCAAAGTTGTATCATGTTTTTTTCCCTCATTACTATGTCCTCATTAACTCCATCTTTATTTTCCAGTTTATTTCCAAAACCATTAAAATCAGGAAGATAATATCTCCATAGCAGAGTGGTTTCATCTTCCTCATTCTCTACCAGGGCAGTATATCCATGTACAAAACTAGAGAAACCCCGCAGAAAACATCAGGCTATAAGAGGCTGTAACAGTAGACAGTGCTAGACTTCAAAGAGAGCTCATGTACCCATTCAAAAAACTTGAAAGTGCTACTACAGCTTATTTCAGAGGAGTGGAGACACTGAGACACAAGTCAACTAAGTGGACATTGCAGCAAAGAAATACAATAGCAGAGAACAGATCCAAGACGAATTTCTTGGTGTCATAAATTTCTACTTTACTCCCAAGACTATCCTTTCTTTCTCCAAAGCAATATTTGAATATTTTGGTTAACTGATCATCAGCTTGATCCACCTCTGTAGTCCCATGAATCTGAGTCCATTCAAAGCTTAAAGAACAATGGAAATATTGTGCAAGCACATTGTCCCTACTTTAATCATGACATAAGAAGTGTTTCTCCCCTGCTTAGCTAAATCTTTATGGCATTTAATTGATGCACAGAATTCAAGTTCTTTTGATATAATGGTGCCAAGTTATTTTTGGCTCATCAGTTTTAATACCTCTTGGCTTGATAACTGCCTTGACAGCTGACCTTCTGTTGGTTCTCAAATTTAAAAACTGATCTTATATATCCATGAATCAGATGGAGATGAAAACTTACTTGTTTAAAGGTAAAGATGGTAAAAACAGGTTTTGAAGTATAGGAAGTTAATTTTGTTTGTCCATCATATTGTTTCACTATTATTATTATTACTAATACTATTAGTACCTTTATTTTATTGTTACTGCAAGTTCTCCATACTGCACAGGTTGCCTGGAAAGCACTTACTCTGACACTTCCTCAAAGGCATCTGCAACAAGAAGCACAGCATAAAGCAGCTTGGTTCTTCAAGGCCAATTCTGGACAGAGAATTTGTTTTTAAACAAATGCTGTGTGTTGGAAACACACACACAGATCCAGCCTATATATGCCACCTGTGCAATATATCTCAAAAGAGAAATCTAGCACCTAGAGGGCAGGCTAACACTGGCAAAATAACACCTCACACAAAGCACCTTCAAAGTTTGAGTTCTTTCAGGGATATGGTGTGCCCAACACTTTGCAGAAACACCCAGTTACTCTTCTTTATGGCTTAAGATCTCACTTGCACATAAATCACCCGAAGGAGTAAATGAACATGCCTGGAAAGCACAGGGCAGCATGTTAAATGCACACACTTTGCTCTCAGTTGCTTTGACAGCCTAACTCCAGCAACAAGCAGCAAGATCTCAGCTGTATATTGTGCTGTTCTCCATGTGAATGTATGAAAGCTTCTTCACTTTCACCAGTCACAACACTATTACATGATTTCATGCATATTCACATTTATACTTATGGATTTGTAGAAAGAGGAGCTACTTGAAAATAGCCACAGTTTGAATAAATATGTCATCTGGGTTAATTTACTGGGCAAACCTGCCATAAGATTTTCGTCACTGGCTGCACAGACTTACCTAAATGGCACAAAGAAAATTAAACATTTTTTCTGAGCACCAGCTGCTTCTTCCTTTCCCTGCTTTTCTCCTTATTCTCACACAGAATCCCACTAGGGTCAAATTAGAGGAAGGCTAGATAAGCAGATAATCTTAGATTTACCAAATTCACCTGAGACTCAGGAAACCTATATTTTTAATCTGTGTTGCTAGCCTTTGCTGCAACTTGATCTATCACTTCATGACAGTTTCTCTGGTTGCCCTTTGTCTGTCTCACCTGGTACATCTTTGCTATTCAGTTTGCCTACAGCAGTGTCACAGCAGACATTTTGGTCCTGCTCCCCCACCAAAGGTCTTCTTGTGCTGTTGTGACTCTATTTATTTTACACTCAGTCAGTTCCTCCTGTGTAAGACTCAGAGAACTTGTCTGCCCCACACTGGGAATGCCAGAGAAGGCTTTGGGGGAGAAGCAATGACACACTGACAAACCTGATTCCACCCTCACTGCAGTAACACAGCCAACATTCACAATGTGCTGCAGTCATCCACAGATGACTCAAAGCTAAGCCAGGATTTGTAAGTGGAGCTGCACTACCCAACCAGCAATTTGAGCATTTTTCAGGCTTTTGTGGAAATGGCCTCACAGTGACTTTTAAGGAATAAAGTATTATAAAAACATCAGAAAAAAATTATAATATAGGCTTGATTGGAGTGGAAGAAACTCCTCTATATTGTATCATAACTTCCCAGGTCTCCTTTATTTCATTTATTGTCCACAGAATTAAATGATACTCATCTAAAATTACTAGGTTCATGAAGCATAATGTAAAATTAAGGGGCATGTCAACTTAAAATACACAGTTCTCCATCACAGCAATTAATTGCTGAAATTAGTCATTGTTTCATAAACTGAAAGCAAGTAAAATATATGTTTTCAATTGACAAAAATGTCACCAATATCCTTTAATTATTTTTCCAGCTAAGTCATTA
Source organism: Corapipo altera (assembly GCF_003945725.1). NCBI lineage: Eukaryota > Metazoa > Chordata > Aves > Passeriformes > Pipridae > Corapipo > Corapipo altera. Next base: position 21,557,184 of record NW_020884877.1, read on the forward strand.
GTATTTTCTTTACTCTTATAAAGACACATTTTTCACAGTATAGTATTAGCTTAAAGATATCACCACCTCTGCTTCCCAGGTTGACTCCTTTCCTCTTTGTGCTGAATAAATACCACTAAAATACAGCAATTAAAAATAAAGACCACCTTCAGGCTGTACATGAGTGGCTCCAGATTTACCACAGCGTGCATAAAAGCAGAATTATGCCTACCTTTCTAACTAGGTTCAAATTATTTCCTTTTTTTATTTTGCCTGTGAATATCATGGGGCCATAATGAACCCAAACCATGTTTTTCAATCCAGTGGGAGGAAGGAATCGTTACTGTATGTTTTCTTGATATTTCTTCAAGACTTTTGATGTTTTCAGTAGTTCGTTAGTTTCTGACTGCTCCAGATATGCATGGATTGAAAAATTGCACTTTAAAGAGAATGCTCTGCCACTGAGAACATCCATGGGCTAAGAACATGCTCTGACTTAATTCCCACAAATTGTCACTCTGAAGTCAATTACCAGTGAGCACAGGTCATGTGCATTCAAGCATCCATAACTCATTTACTCTGCTACTTGTGATCTCGTAATATTGACCCACTGAAACAGCTTTTTGACCCTTCTACAACTATTGTTAATGGAAATGAGATTTGACCTTGTGAAATTGGAGCTTCGACTTGTGCTTCCAAAATTAAATCATCCATTCTTAATCCTATTGCCAAAGACCCAGCCCAAGATATGATTATACAGTGTAGCTCAGAGAGGCACTGCACCTGATGAGAGGGACATGCCCAGAAACCAACAAACAATGCACTTTTTTATTTTAAAAATTATTTAAGTCTGAAATAATTATTTGGAAGCAGCTTGACTTTACCAAATCTTAGAGCAGCGTCTAAGGGAACAAGCTTTGCTGCGGTTTTTAGGAAGTGAGGCTAGTGGCACCACATAAACTGAATCTCCATCCATTTTTTACAGTTTTACAAAGCAAAGATACCTGTTAAATGTACCTGCTGCTGGGCACTGCAAAATCTGTCCATCAATCCTCAAAGGCTGCCTGAGACACCTTACCTTTGTACCGGGGTCTGTCTGCAGCTGCAGGTACCAGGAATGCTCCTTTGGACTAACCAGCGCCCGAGCCTTATGAAAGCTCAGATTGCCAGAGTCTGGGGAGAAGAGAAAGAGGAAATAGCTTCTATCGAATGTGGGAGACATTAAAAAGTTAAACTCAGAAACACTGTAATCTTTCAGCTGCTTCCTCTAACCTGGGAACAGCAACAAGCTAAAGATGTCGTGCTGTAGTAGCAGCTCCTTGCCCAGTCACCCACAGAACAAGCTCACATCCTGCCGCTCAAATCCTCGCAGACCTGCCTCTAGGAACTCAAACCTCACTGAGAATAGATAGATTTCAGAACTCTCAGTCACTGGTACTTTGTCCCCCTAAGCTATACTAGTTTTTGGTCTTACTATGAATTGCTTTAAATGAATACACATCAGCTAAGGGAATTCCATTCCTAGACTACTTGAAGGGTCAGGACTCTTACTTCAATTTAATTAGTGAACATTAATTACTCAACAACAGTTATGAAACATTTAAATGGAAAATGACTATCCAGGAATACCATTAGTAAATACATTCCTGAGGAAATTATTTAATTAGTGTTTAATTACTGGTAAAGAAATTTATTAGTTGCTAAGCATTAATTACATAAAGCACCATTTTTAAGCTGCTGGTGCTATTCATAATTTAAATAACTACTTTTATCTATGTATTTATTTTCCACTGTTAAGTGGATTGTTTCTCATTAAGAGCAGAACATAGTAAATGCTTTATACGCAGGATTGATTACTATTCTGGCTTGACCCCAGCTGCAAGCCTGGCATCTTAGATACCAAGCACCTTGGAGTTAAAAAACAGCCTTCTTATGTGATAGCAGAAAGCCATTTCTGTCACCTGTGCAAACCGATATTGTCCTTTGATTGAAGAAATATGTACTAATTATCCAAGGAGTCCTGGATATTCAATAGCTGACACAACGATTTGCATCAAAGATGAGACTTGAACCCAGGCCTCTTCCACTGATTTCTTCCCCCATCAAAACTGAGATGGCTTCACTAATAGCTCCAGGAATACTTTGTCCTCTGCACAACCAGCCCTTGGCCATGATGACACTCCTTTGAGATCGTGTTACACTAAATAATAAAATAAATTGTAGGACTATTTCTGTGAGCAGTTTGGCAATGGGGAAAGTGATACTGATCTTGATGTGTTTGCACTTTGTGAGATGTACTGATGATTCTTGTGTTCTGCTTAGGAATAGAAAAGCAGTAGTTTCCCCCAAGTCTTTATATTGGATAACCCGTATGGACAAATAGCAAAAGAGGTACATTTAGTGCCAGATTATTTGAACCATTAGGGATAATAGTGGAATAAAATGGTCACTGAGGAATGAATATAATTCCTCTGTTTTCCAAAGGCTATCTGGTATTTTGCCTTAGATTTGATTCCATCCTTCCAACTGTTTAAAGGTGTTGAAAAAACAGCCTGACTCCTACTGGGTTTAATTACATTTCTTATCTTACAGATCTTCAGTTATGACTTTTTTCAAAATTCTTTGCAATTTCAATCCGAAGCAGGAAAGAAAAAACAGTATTTGCTCATGACCCAGATTGCTCGGTTAAAAAAAAAAATATTCTCCTGCTGTTTTTTAATTGGAACCATCTGTTATTCCATGTCTTTCCTGAGAAGAAGAAAAAATTTAAACTCTAGTCTAGGTGTCATCTACATGTAGCATGAAAAGCATCTATATGTGGCCTGGAAAGTTAGAGCTCTAATTTTGGGATGGAAAGATGTTAGGAGACATTGCAGCTGATATACTAGGTATCAGCATTGTTTTTAGAGACAAGGAAAAACCTTTTTAAAATTCTAGAATAAAATGTAACCCTTCCCCCCCCCCCTCATATCCTTTACTGAATATATTTGTGTGGTTTTATCTTTTTTTTGTATCTCTTCTAGTGAGGCAAAACCAAAATGCTGTAAACTCCTCTCTCTTGTTTTCTTGAAACATTCCAATTACATTGTTTTAAATATTTCTAAGGACAGAAATTGTGCAACTTCTCTAAACATCCTGACACAGTGTTGAACCACTCTCATTGTGACTTTTTTTTCTTCATATCCAACCACAGTTTGACTTGCTGCAGCATGTGTTCAGCTCCCCTCAGATCCCCATAATTTAAGAATAATCTGATTTACTCCCTAATGGGTGATAATAAAGAAGATGAGGATGGAAGACACTATCCTTGGCCTTCTCCTCTCCAGGTTGAACAAAACCTCTCCTACACATCCGGGCCTTCAACTATCTTGGTGATTAACCCCTGAACTCCCTCCAGTTCATCAACATCGTTTCTGTACTGACCCAGACTGCACATTATCCTCCAGATGTGGTCTCACAAGCACTGAATAGAGGGGGTCAATTTTTTACCTCTGCCTGCAGGCTGAGCTTTTCCTAATGCAGCTCAATACACAGTTAAAATTCCTTATTCAAAAGTAAGACATGCCATAGTCTATGGTAATCCTATTAAAAATAGACAGGAAAATTACTTAGGACAGGAGACTGAAAATATTACATTAACATCTTGATTGTATATGAAATTGGACCGCAAAGAGGTGTAAAAACAAGTGAAGCTAAAAATTTATTCATTTTCAGATCAGGAAATATCAATGCAAGTAAATTCCATCCCAGAGTGCAAAGATGTAATCATCTGTAGTAGTTTACAGCTAGTACCTCATTGCTATTTCTGAAATTACATTATTGTTCATTTCCTTTTTTCATCTCTATTTCCCCCTGGAGATGATTGGGGGGCACTGAGGAGGAATGAGGTGGGGAAGAAGAAAGGGGGAGGGGGAGGAGAAATCACTCTGTAGATCAAATGAATTAAATTGGTAAAATTATTAATGAAGAAAAAACATTTCCTGCATACAACAATAGGAAACTTTAATAAAATAGCTTCAAGGTAAATTTTGCTTTTATTGGAGAATCACATTTTTTACAGATTTGCTATTAGGCAAATATCTATGACCACTTAGCATTCCTTGTCTTTAGAACTCTTCCTTTCTGGTCTCATCAGCAGCATATTACTAAATTAAAAAAATATATACACTGTATATGTGAAATGTTTCAAAAGCTCTTTATAGAAACTTCTACCCTAGGCCAGCACAGAGCCAGGACAGGTCTGACAGGTATGTTTTCTGGGGTCCTGTCTCACTAGAATTTATAATGTGCTTTCATATCTCAAAAGAAGGGAAAAAAACCAAAACATGCTATATTTGTTTTGCTTCCTAAGTACCTTGCCAAAGTTCTAATTTTGGGGTATTGCAAATCTGAAGTATCTTAAAATATTAACTTTCCTACAGCCAGCCAAGGCATGCTCTGAAGTAAAACAATGTTCCTATTGACATATCACTGACAGCTGACAGCTGTTGGAAATTTGTCCCAAAAAATGTTTGATGTCTTTATAATGATACCTGTTTTTTCCACTGACAATGACAATAAAAGTCAATTACAGTATTTCTTTTTCTTTCCTGAGTCTCTTTGAAATCCTGTGTAGAACAAATATTTCTTTGTCAGAAGGCAGAATCGCTGAAAATAGTAAGGCATAAAATGGAATATTCATAAGGTGTTTGCACTTGATGTGATGCAAATTGCTTCTCGTATTACTGCTTTTAAACACCAAAGCATTCTGGATCAGCCTGTCATTCATTTCCTAATTCCACAGAAAAATAGTTATATGAATTGAACAGCAATGTTCAGACCTTTTTTCGTGAATTCATGATGTAGGATGTTCATCACACCCCCTGATTTTAGGAAGCTCAATACAGAACTTAAATATATGTAGCCTAATTAAAATCTCCTGAGAATTGTCTGTTCAGGTAGAATCAGCTTTATCCAATCTTAAACATTTAAATGAGATAACTAAGTGTGAAATCCAGATGCCTGAAGCAAGCTGTATAGTCAGTGAGGAGAAACACGTACGCCTAGATTGTGAATCAAGTAATTTAAAATACCACCTTATTTAAAATAAGTGTCTTAAGTCAGATAGATGAGTCTGAGTCTTAAAAGTCTGTACGTATAAGAAAGGTCAGGAAAGGATTTAGGGTAAAAGAAAGAGGGGGCAATTGTGGATCATGATTCCCCTCTTATAGTCCTGGCAAAGTTTCAGGATAAAATATTCCTGCTGATTATCTCCAATATTTGACTCAGATTCAGTTTTAGGTGAACATTTATTCATTAATGTGGCCGAAAATTTTTGCCCATGCCTAATAGATAACAGAGGATGTTGGTGAAATAATTTAGAACTCAGTAGACAAAAATGCATTAGAAGCAAGACCAAAACATTACAGCAAAAGCAAAACAATGAGATGTAATCCAGTCTTGGTGTTTCCAAATACGGATTTGTACATTCATCTGTGGTCTAACTTCTTTCAGAATGCCAGTTATATTATTTGCAGACCAGATCTGGGAAAAACAGAAACATCGTATTTGGAGCAACTACACCACAGTGAGATGATGGTCAAGACCTTCAAAATAGTTTGATAATTTTAGTTCTTTTTTGCAGATTCAGTTTATTGTATTCATCGTCCACAATGGAGATACCTAAAAAAATTTGAATCTTAAAAATGTGTCATAATGGTGATACAGAATGTCCTTCATAACCCCTTATATGGACTTCCAGTCTTCTTACTGCTCACCCACCAAGGAATAATCAAAACACTATGAAAAGTAGAGCACCTGATACTGCTATATTTACATATTTAGCACAATATAGCTATTGGCACTCTCCGCTTAGAAGGCTTTTTCTGAAAAGCCCCTAAAACATCTTGGCTTTTAAACTTGGCAGTCTTAACTCTCTCTTACTCATATGTCAAAGGGTAATCGTCTACTAACGTTATCATATTCCAAATTTAAGACCAGCTCCACAGTATGCTTCTCTCTCATCTGCTCTTCTACTCAACCTTTGAGGGCCTCCCTGGCATTTGATTTGGTGTTCAGGATGTGGTCTATGTTAAGGCTTGTTAGTAACCTTGCCCAGCTGTTCAAATCAGAGCCCCAAAAGTCTGCATTAACTCTGCATTATTCCCATGACCCTGTTTGTTGATCAACAACAAAGTGAGCCAAAAGGGAAATACAGACTTAAAAGCTGACATTTGGAAAAAGAGTTTGTGTTGCTTTTGTTTCCTCTTACCTTGTAATAATTCATAGTGCACAAGTTGGTCTTGCGATTTATCTCTTCCTTTTTTCCCTGGAAGCTGCTCCCAGAAAAACCATATAAAAAAACAGACCATGGGTTCAGCCATGCCATTAAGGTCTATGTGCCAAGACCACTACATGTCTTCCTTAATGTGAGACTGAAGGCCAAAGCATAGTCTTGGAACAAACATCGACTCTTTTCTGCTGGGGCTCACAGAAATCCCCCTTCCTCTTAATCCTCCAGACGTTGCTCCCTGAAGCCCTGCAGAGCTTCTGTGACAGTTGTGTTAGTTGTTAACAACAAATGCAACAATAACTTGTCAATAACTTCCTGCCTTAAATCCTTGAGACTTTGAGATGGGAGAAGAATGGGGAAAAAAAGGAAATAAGCTCTTAAAATCCACTGGCAAGACTGAGAAGGAAATATTTTTTAAAGTATTTAGGTACCTAGAAATGGAAATAAGTGCCTAGTGGGATTCCCATTAACAGTCATGAACCATGATCCCTGTAAAATCAACTGGGCAATTAGAAAAAGAGTCCTACTGGGGACCTATTCAACGCATGAGACACCTACATGAGTAGGATTTTGGCCCATATGGGTGACACTCTTAGTGGGACAAACTGCTTTCAGCTATGCTGCTGGAAATCTGGGGTCACTTTGCTGTGGTCATATGCAATGATGGCTTTTCTGAAAGATCTTTTCCCTACACCCAGTGCCATCAAAATATGGTGGGAAGCATCAGCACGTATTTCAGTTCTTCTTTCCTTTCAATCTGCCTGGATTTCTGTGATAAGGACATAGCATTTAAACTGGAGGGACTTTTATCAATGCAGGGATAACAAGCAAGCACCATGGCCGAGTTCTTTAAAGGCCCATTGCCTCAGAGCATAGTTTATGACTTGAAACAAAGACATATGAATAACAAAATAAAACTTTGCTGATAAACTGCTGGCTGCAATTCCCAGAAACACATCTTCCCCCTGAATCCCCCCTTACTCTTTTCATTTCATAACTCCCAAGACACAAGATAGGAAGAAATCTTTAAATCCTTCCTGGGACTTTACGCAGGATAAGCCTATACTGCAGTCTGCAGTGTTATGCAAATACACTGGATGTTGCTTTAAACGAGACAGGTTAGATCTTGGAATCAGTCACCTTGCAGTAGCCCAATACTCGGTATGAGCTGACACTTCTTCAGGTTACAGAGGGATTCATTCTAAGCAAACAAATATTCCTCTGGTTGGGAATAGACTACGAGGAAGTGTAATGGTGTGTCTCACCATCAAACATAAATGAAAGTGGTGGCCAGCCAAAGACATTTTTTGAAAAGAACAAGTTTCCATCAGAAAATGATGATTAACCCTATACCACAAGAGTCCTTGGGAAGACAGCAAACTTACTGGCACTTAAAATGACAGCAAAGAAATCAGAACAATTAAAGATTTTGTTTGCTCTGTATTATGTCCATTTTACTTCTATTTTATATTTCTGTTTGAATAAGATTGTATCAGTGCTCCTTGCACTACATTGATTTGTTTTTAAAGAATTACTTCACAGGAAATTTAAAGCCCTTCTAATTGCATTGCAAGTGGAGACCTGGACAATGTATGGTGGGGTCTACTGCACTCAGTCTCTTCCTTCAGTCTCACCTTAGATACCAGGCTGGTTATTCCACTTGGGTTCTCCTTTACAGGATTGGACTCACAGACACTTAAATGAAAATTTATTGCACTTACACAATTCTGGTTTACTAACACTGTAACTGTGAGTAGTATCTCTGTAGAAGCTGCCATAACCCTGATGATTCCCAGTAGGAGCTTTATTTGGGTATTATATGGTGGGATGGAGGTTTGAATGGGTGTTTGAACATACAGTGAAGCGTTGTAAATTAAACAATGAAAAAATAAAATAAAATTAATATCCAGCCTTGGTTCTTTCACTTCCGTAGTTATTCAAAGATACCTTCTCTTTAACCCATTACACATTGCTTGCTCTGTCAGACTACTGGCTTTTCAATAAATAAGGAAGTAGTTGAAATACCTTAGGGGTCATTTTCACTTCTCTGCATTACTGTATGACATGATTTGAAGAGATAAAACCAACCACAAAAATTAGTGAAGTACTGCTCACAGGGTTAGTTCTAAGTGTTACCACTATTTTGATTAATACTGAAACTTGGGACCTCATTGTAGGGACAATACATAGTCACTATACAAGAGAATGTGTGCTCCAAAATAAAGGACAAAATCTTGACAACACACTCATGAGATGAATCGTGAGACTACTGCTTGGCACGACTAGAGATATCAAGACCTGTGTAGGAACTGTGAGTACAAACTGCTAGTGAGCTTCTGAGAGAAGGAAAGACAATGGTAAGCACAAATATGACTGAGTGGATTTACTCTATCTTTTTGTCATTCAGAAAAAGACAAAATTATGAATACTATCATAATGAAGGCATCTAGAATAAGAAGGGTAATTAAAGCCACCTGAGACTGGTGAAGTCAGGAACACCTGTATTTCATTATTCATTTGTTTAATACTCTCTTGTCATTAGCTGACCCAAACAGGACTAGGCTACTTGTTAGCAACATTGTGTTACTTTCTTTTCTAACAGTAGGTCCAGAGGGACAAATGGCACTGACATGCTGTTAAAAGGTTAATACTCACCTCTGGAATCCGAAAGTAAAAGGTCCTATAGGTATTCAGAATATGGACAATATCCAATCAGACATTAACTGTTTGACTTTTTAAAGATATAGAAAAGCTTCAGCTCTCAAACATTTCTATCATAGGGAAAAGTGGGTCAACAAATACATACAGAACTGCAATACTGAATTTTATTACCATAACTATTCTCTAATAAACTGTAAAAATAAAACGAGAAATAAACACACAGAGCAGACTGATATTTTACAGTTTTTTCCACATATGCATAGAGATACATTGTCAGCAAAAAATCAAAGTTAAAAGCAGTTTCAGGATGTGTGCTGGTTCCAGATTCTCTAAACCAATTTTTGACAAGGATATATTTTCTATTATAAACATTTTTTTCCCCTCTATGACTGCCTGAGATTCCCACACTAACAACAGGATGTTGTGTGGAGACTTATGCAAAACTGAATGAACATAAGGTCAAATGGAAAACTGAAATGTACTGACAAAGTACAGAGGGACTATGTTTTTTGTGATATTACACACTTGATTGATGAAACTTGAAGTGGAAAGATATTCTCATGTTTGGAATGATGGACTCTGACAACTGTTCTCTTGACTTCCTGGTTAACCTGGAGTTAATTCACTTTAATTACCTGAACAATACAGATATTGCTCCTGTCTTTTCTGGCTCATACTAAATAGTAAACTCTTCAAGGCAGAAATCTTCTAACATTATGGATGTGTACAGCAGCTGACACAGAGGGCTCTCTAGCTGCTGGTCTACAAATCCAATGTTATCAGGTAAAACATCTCCATTCTTTCTTTCATTTCCTACAGCTGAAACCACAGAATCTTGGCTAGCTCCCGTTTCCTGCCTGAGGAGAGAATCCTTCCTTACAACAGTACTAAAGTAACAGAAGAGAGTACTGTTCCCTTCACATGTGTGTTCCCAAGGTTAGCCCTTACCAATGAGAAAATAGATGCTTAGATTCACAGAACAGGGCTAGAAGGGGCCTGTGGAAACCATCTGGTTTACCTGCTCTGCTCAAAGCAGGACCAAGCTCAAAGCCAGGTCAGGCTACTCTAGGTTTCATCCAGTCAACTTTTGCTTTATGGACCTTTTAGAATCCATAATCATTGTTTGTGTGTTGAATTTTTAGGGTTGGTGGTAATTTTGGATTTTTTAGTCTGCTTTGTTTTGGTTTGGTTTTTTCCACTTTTTGCAAGGATTTCTTAAATCTTAGCTCTCAGTCACATTTGTCTTTACACCAAATTTTCTGAGGTGATTTTAAAGCCAACTGAAAGCTGACTGTAAGTTGACATGGTTGACTGTGGTTTTCTGTCTCTGTATTTCTTCCTTTTATTGTGTAATGTCAATGCAAATTTCATATAAGAAACTGTTTCCACATCCAGAAATAGTGACCTTAAGCTTCACCTTTATATTCTTAGTTTTGTTTCTTTTTTCATGCTTTTTAAATTAATCATGTTAATTTGTAAAAAGTCGATTGATATAAAGGTAATAGGGGTTTGAGAGAGCTGTTAACACTAATTTGCTTAATTAACAAATCATGTATAAAATCATGCTCACTATAAACACTGCTGCGGAGCAAACGCAATCTATTAAGATTCATAGGAAGGCATCCCGTTCTGCTCTGTCAAAAAGGTTTAACTGCTAATGAGCAGGGTTCGAATCCTGAAAGCTGGAAAAATGCATAGTTTCCTCTAGTACATCCATTAAACTCTCCCAGACTGTGGGCTACCTAGATCTTAATCTGTCAACTGTTGTCATCTGGACTGAAATCCTGTACAGCTAAAGGGGATCTGTTATATTGCATAATGTACTCAACAGTATACCATTTGGAAGTTAGTGGTGAGTATCCTGCTTGTGGGAGGGGACTAGAACTGTTAGGAATGGCGATAAAATGAAGCGGCAGGATGCTATTAAGGCATATTAAAATGGAAGACAGGGCAGAAGAGGAAAGTACAGCCCACCACCTCAGGTTCCTCCTGTCATAGAAGAAAAGAATTTCTTCAAATCATTAAAGCAGATGTAAAGTAGATATTGTATTGCAGCAAACCATCTGTGCATTGATTAACCAGTTTACAAAATCCACCAGTTTCACCTTGTCTTATTAGGGCCTTTCTCACTCTGCTAGGTAAGCGTGACAGCTCTGCCTGCAAGTCAGTGAGTTACCAGCCAGGGCAGGGGCTGGTCAGAAGCCAGGAACACATTAGAAATTTTCCATTCACCAGAGTGGATTTACTTCCTTTAGAATTATATTACTTTAATGAAGGGAATGAAGCTGCTCTGATTTATTCTATGAAAGAAATTACTTTTTCTTTCAGCTTCATTTTACATTTGATTTAGGGCAACATTTTGCTGTTGTCCTCTATGATATTGCCTGTTCATTAGCTTGCAATGACCACTATAGTGGTTGACAGGTTTCAGATCTTGCTTTGCCAAATTCAGACCCACACTTCCAAGGTTTCCATCCTTGAGATATCAGAGACTCCATTATTCAGTTTTGACCAAAGGCAACAGACAGGATCATCTTTCTCAGCGATATGAGAACTATGAGGCATTTAGACATGAAAAGACATGAATCAAAACCCATTTTCTGGAGGACATTTTGTAAAAAAGACAAGAGGTCAGGAAAATTGTATATTGATGCAAAATTGGGCAGCTCCCACAAATATAGTTCCTAAATAACCATCTAAGACTTCTTAAAGATGTCTGCAAATACAAAATAAATCATTAACAATAAATTATTTATATTGTCATGACAGCTGTGATAGTCATTATCAAAATGTGTTTTTACACTTGTTTTGCTAAAAAAAAATTTAAAAATTCCCCTGGTCCACAAGAGGGTGGGCAAACTGTTCTATTTTACATGAACTTGCTTTTATACATTAACAGCTGTGTTCGTTTTCCTATTAATTTACAAGCATCAGACAGAGTAGGGAAACACTGGGAAGGCTTTATCCACATCAGCTTTGAAAAGCAAAAGATTTTCTGAAACTAACTAAATTATAATCTATATAGCATGCATTCAAGGTCATGGATATGTTCCAACAAAATTTGGTGAGGGACATAGAGTTCACAAGCTTCCTGAATGTTGTTATTGCTTCTGAAACTTTAAATCTAACGTACATAAAGGATGTTTAAAGAGAAACTTGACTCCACTTGAGATGAGTTTGTCAGAGACTGCCCTTTTCCCAAATTGAAGTCTTTCTATATAAGCTGTATCAGTCACCATTAACTCGTTTTCTGTGTCAGTCCCTCTGGTACAGCACACTTGAAGCCAAGAGAGGATGAAGGCAGGGTTCTTGAAATCTGGGACCCTTGCCTAGAAAAGCCATTGATGCAACTGAGCCAAAGTCATAATGTTGGACAAGGACTCACTACACATCTGGTTTCTGCCTGTCAGCCATCTGTTAAGTGGATTGGGTGTTGGCTGGAAAGCCCCAGTTATCAAGGGAAAAACAAAGAGCTATGAATTGGGAAAAGACAAGTGAGAAGTGAAAAGGCAATAAAAAAGGAAAAAGGAGAGTGATGGAAAGTTCATGAAGAGCATACTGACATTTAACCAAACATTTTGCAGTCAACTCTAATTCTTAAAAAGCCAGTTGGGTACAAAACTCTTCTGTCAAAGAAAGACAGCCTTAAAAAAAATTATTAAAAACACAGGGGATGCTGCTCAGAGAAACAGTAGTGACTGTATAATACAATATGACCAGGAACACTTAACAATACAAATTATTCCTTCAGACATTCTGCTGTACTGTGTATAGCATTACTTAATAAGGTTTTCTAGGAAAAAATCTAGTCCAACTAAAAAAAATATGGATGTGTCTCTGTGTGCGTATGTATGTATAAATATATATCTATCACTCTGCAGTTTCACTGAGACTATATTGATTTGCACAAGCCAAGGAACTGGTTGCTTTAGATGAAAGGGATACAAAATATAGCCATATTCCAGAGGAAAATGAATATCAATATACAGCTTCTGTGTGATACTCGTATCATTGATTTTTGACAATAGTCTATGTATGAATGAGCTATAGTTAATAGCATAGGAAGTTATAACACTCCCTCTTATAAGTACTGCTTATTTGTTACAGAACTCAGCTACTGAGTGAAAGGCATCTTCGGCTGCTGGATGCCTTGAAACTCAATCCTAGTGCTCTGTGTGCCATGTCGCAGTAATTGTTTGGGAAAGGAATACAGTGTGTGCACTTGTGGGGACGTGTGAAAGCAACGCAAATCTACCTAAAATTCAGATAAAACTCTGAAGAAAACCTGTAGATGCTCTCTCATTTTCCTGGGTGTTACTCACCCATAGTATACTGGACAGACAGGTGAAATTATAACATGGCACTCATTTGCTCAGGGTCTATATCTCTGTTATACAAACCACATGTCACTAACAAGCTTTCACATATATTCTCTCTAGATCCTTCATTAAGTCATATTTAGTACTTGATTAATTTGTTAACAGGACAGAGTTATTTTATTACTCCATGTTAATGTTCCCTAAGTAGGCTAAACATTAATAAACTTGAATATGATAGTAAAACTTTAAGAGGCACAGTACCAGCTGAATTCCTCCTCCTTCAGATCAGATGCTGCAGAATGACTAAACATTACTCTGCTAGTTTTATGTAAATGAAGGAGATGCAGAGGTAAACCTTAAGCAATTTAATATTGTCTTGATTGTACGTAATTTAGGATTAACTAACCTTATTAAACAAGACCTTACAAGTACACCAACAGTCTGCAATTAACATGCTGTTGGTAAACACTTGGAATCACAAGGTTTGTTTCCCACACTGCAAGAAACGTACAAGTACTTCTTATACTTCTGCCTGCAATATCTAGTAGTTAAGATCATGAAACTTCACAGATTATAAGCACTTCTGATGTGTTCTTAGACAAGTATTGTGAAGAAAAAAAAAAAGGTAGTATTTCTAATAGTTTCCTAAAGTATAGGTGTTTGATAGGTTGTACTGCAGAGTCCTCAATAAACCACAACACCAAGCAGAACACTGGAGAAAGCTGAGATGGTTCACAATTAACTTTCCAGCAGCAGCTTCAGAAAAGGAAAGGTGCTCTCACAAGGTGCATGTAAACTCTTTTTGTCCTGTTAACAGGGAAATCTGCCTCACATTTCTTGAAGAACCATGTGGGATAAGAATAAAGGAATGACCACTCAGGACTACTGGAGCAGGGCTTTTCAATCCCCTTCCCAGCAAAACCAAAGAGGGCTGCACCCAAGTGGATGCTGCTACAGTGGCGCCAGTGCACCCTAGTGCTTCTTTAACAGGACCTGCCATCGATGATACTGTGAATCCCAAAGTACTCCATGTCCAGCCTTCCAGTTGTCCTCTTTGAGTGTTGAGACCTGCTCACATCCCCTTTCCCACTGTCTTTCTACCAGCTGAACAAATTACTGACCTCACCTCCCTCCAGCTGTGCAGCACAGCTTTTCGCTCTCCTTATCTCTGCCTGCTGAACCGCTCATGTGAATTCTCTTAACTTGTCTCAGGCAAAAATAACTGAGGTTAGCAAGGACCTGCTGCTTAAAGTGCTGTGGAAAATTCAGATCACTTTGACTTAAATGGGTGAAGAAGCAATTCTTACAAGCAACTGAGCTTGCCTGTCACCAAAGACCTTTAGCTTGGGTAGAAGTTTTAAATAAGTTTTATTGACACCTAATGTAAATGCCAAGCACACTTCCCAGATACAAGAAAAATGGACAGAAAGCAAGGCACTATAAGCTTCAAAAGGAGAGCCAAAAGCAAAAAGTCCTGACAATATATTAATTTTGCTTTTTAAGCACCTGACTCCTTTCCTCAGAAGCACTCTTATCTGCTAAGGATAGTCCGAATTACCAGGAATTAAAGTACATTCCACCCAGTCAGACTCCTGTTCTCTGAAATACTAGCTTTACATCCAGAAGCACTCAAATCATGAGCACAGTTAGGGTGGAATAAATATCCAAATCATGACACTTAAATTCAGTTATTGGTGTCTTTCCCCTTCCTCTTGGTAATCATTGGCAATTCTTACATGACGTCTTCATTTCTTACATGGAAGTCATGTTTTCCTGAAGTTAAAATTATGATGATAAGGACCAGTTTGTAAAAGACTGACTATCAATCAGAATCACAAAGGTCATTCAGTAAAACCAACAGAGGTTCACCTGTTAACTCTTCTGAGCTTAGAGCTAGTCAGAAAATTTGGGTTTGATTTCTGTTTTTGTTTCAGATAGGAAAACAACAATTTCACAAAATCATACAATGGTTTTGGGTTGGAAGGGACCTTAAAGATCATCAGCAGTTCCCTGCCATTGTCAGGGACACCTTTCACTAGATCATGCTGTGCAAAGCCCCATCCAACCTGCCCTTGAACACTTTCAAGAATGGGGCATCAAAGCTTCTCTGGGCAACCTGTTCCAGTGCCTCACCACCACCCCAGTAAAGAACTTTTTCTCTAGGATCTAATCTAAACCTATGCTCTTTCAGTTTGAATCCATTCCCCTTGCCCTGAAACTACATGCTTTTGTAAAAAGTCCCTCTCTATCTTTCTTATAGACTTCCTTCAAGTACTGAAAGACACCCCTAAGCCTTCTCTTTTCCAGGCTGAACAAACCCAATTCTCTCAGCCTTTCCTTGTAGGAGAGTTGCTCCATCCCTCTAATCAATGTGGACTCCTCTGGACTCATTCCAACAGGTTGATGTTCTTCCTGTGCTGGGGACCCCAGAGCTGGATGCAGTTCTCCAGGTGGGGTCTCACCAGGACAGAGTAGAGGGGTAGAATCCCCTCCCTCACCCTGCTGGCCATACTGCTTTTGATGCAGCCAAGGATTGGCTTTCTGGGATGCAAACACACATTGCCAGGCCGTGTCCAGCCCCTCATCTACCAGCACCCCTAAGTACTTCTCAGCAGCGTTGCTTTCGATCTGATCATCTCCCAGATGGACTGAATCATAGAATCATAGAATCAACCAGGTTGGAAAGGACCTCTGAGATCAAGTCCAATCCTTGATCCACTACCACCGTGGTTACTAGACCATGGCACTAAGTGCCACATCCAGTCTCATCTTACAAAACCTCCAGGGATGGAGAATCCACCACTTCCCTGGGCAGCCCATTCCAATGGCTGATTACCCCCTCTGTAAAGAATTTCTTCCTATTATCCAACCTAAACCTCCCCTTGCAGAGCTTAAGACGATGCCCTCTTGTCTTACTGATAGCTGCCTGGGAGAAGAGACCAACTCCCAACTTGCTACAACCTCCTTTCAGGGAGTTGTAGAGAGTGATGAGGTCTCCCCTGAGCCTCCTCTTCTCCAGGCTAAACAACTCCAGCTCCCTCAGCCTCTCCTCATAAGACTTGTGCTGAAGTCCCTTCACCAGCCTTGTTGCTCTTCTCTGGACCTATATTATTATATAATAATAATAATAAACAATTTTTCATTGAAAAATCCTGAGTGTTCACAACAAATAACTTGGAGATTTACTTAAGAATGATTTTGGGTTTGCTAATAACTACTTTTGAGAGAAATACCAAAAAAATTTATGTATTTTATTTTAACCAGAATGTTCTTCCTGTTTTGTTTTCTTTTTTTTTTTTTTTCCTCAATACTTCCTAACAGAATTCATCCCTTAACATGATGTTGTTAGAGAGCATGAAGGTCAAATAAAGACTGCCTTACAGTGTATTTAGTTTCTTGGAAATATTCAGTCTCAATTTTAAAGTTATTTTAAGAGATTTTTTGCTTTTCATTCCTGTGACTATACAAACCATCACACCAATTACATAAAGTTATGTAGTGGCAGGACCTAAAATGAGTTTCACTCAAAATTTTAAAAGCTCTTATTGCCTCTGCATATGCTATTTAGCCTTGAGAAAAAAAATAATCCATCAATATAAAAGAACCATTAAAGGCACTAAGTATTTCTTCTCTCTTTGGCTCAAAACACTGAGTTCCCAGACCCAACTCTTACTGCTTTTCCAATATCATAAACTTGGAGTAACTTCATTTGAAATACTGGAATTACTTTGGTATAAAACCTGAGCCTTTGAGAGAGGAATCACAGTTTCTAACATCTTAGTATAGTGAATTGTAAACACAAATCTATTTGATAAGACAAAAAATCTTTTGTTTTACTGTTCCATATGGCAAGGCAAATAAATCAAAAGCTTGCATAGTTTATACTTTTGCTGAAATATTATCTTTAGTCCTTAAAAGAAAGGTTTTTCAGTCACTTTGTGTAAATCTGGAGTACAGTAAATAACAGCATTGAAATCACTGTGTCATGAAATCAATAGAATCACTCAGGATTTATGTTTGACTAACTGTGATCACTATGTGATCTGTCTCTATGTCTTTATACAGACAGCAGCTAGAATAGCAAGGCATCAGCATAGCATTACAACCAATCAGGCTCCCAAAGTTGCCTCATTAAAGAACATGAACTCTACACCTAGTAAGATTTAAGAGAACTTTTACTAGTCGTTATGCCTTATTCTACAGAGTTGTATTGTCTGTGCATACCACTCATTGGAAGTGAGAGTGATTAATTACCATTTATCTTGTTGTTCCATGTTCTACAAACATATTTGCCAACACCTCCCAGGAACATTAGCCATAGGGAAACTTGTGAAAAGTGCACAAACAATCTTCAGGTCTTTCTATGGGTTAGGGATTTTTAACCAGTCTCACTGTTTGGGAAGGGACTGATGCTTTTAGCCCAGTACTCCTCAACTCAACTGCTTAGCACTACTACTGTTCAATTAAATTAATGGAATAATCTTAATCCTCCCTTGAATCCTTGTGGTATGGGCAAGGAAAACATGCAGCCTGATATGCTTTGGAAACAGAGCATCCTATTTTTTATTGACCCAAACCAAATTCCACAGATATCCACCAAAAGTTTCAAAGGTAACAGGGAGATCTCAGTAACTCTGTGGAAAGCTGCTATTAATTTATGAGCTCTTAGTTTAGCTTTGTATTCTCTGGACATCCCTTGATACTCATTGAGTCTTTCCAAAATCAAGTAGACATGGAAGATTCATGTAAACAATGCTCTGCCATCAGTCAGCTGAATAGATATGACGCTGAACAAGCACGGTTTAGTTGTCAATAGTCAAGGGTATAATGGTAGAACAGTATTCTCACTGGTGCAGTTTGGTTCTGTCACAGGGGATAGTTTTCTAACCTTGGTAAGGGGCACAGTTTACTGGCCCAGCAGCAGCTGGACAATTTGTCCTTCTGCTCCATAGCTATTTCTATAGCCTGAATTGTTGTGCTGGTTTGGACTGGAATAGAGTTAATTTTCTTCACAGTGGCTTATATAGAGCTGTGTTTTGGAACTGTGCTGGAAACAATGTTGATAATTCAAGGATGGTTTGGTTATTACTTAGCAGCACTTAATACAGAGTCAAGGCTTTTTCTGCTCCTCACACCACCCCACCACTGAGGAGGCTGGAGGGTCCCAAAAACTTTGGGAGGGGACACAGCTGGAACAGCTGACCCCAACTGACCACAGGGATATCCCATCCTGTATGGGAAGAGTTTGGAAGGGGCATTTGGAGTGATGGTGTTTGTTTTCCCAAGTCACAGTTACTTGTGATGGAGCCCTGCTGTCCTGGGAATGGCTGAACACCTGCCTGCCGATGGGAAGCAGCAAATGAATTTATTGTTTTGTTTTGCTCGTGTGCATATCTTTTGCCTTATCTATTAAACTGTCTTTGTCTCAACCCAAGAGTTCTCTCACTTTTACTCTTCTGATTGTCTTCCCCATCCCACTAAGGGCAGTGAACGAGTCACCATGCAGAGTTGAGTTGCTGTCTGGGGTAAAACCATGTCCAGCACGTTTAGAGCTGGCAACTCATACAAATAACACTCAGCACAGAGGAAGTTAATGGACAGGTCTTTGGTTACTGTAAAGTTTTTTTTCATATGTAGTAGCTTAATGTTACCAAAAATAATAAAACTAACGTCTTCAGATTATATTATCCATACTTTCAAAGGCGTTCAGAATAACAAAGTTTTCCCAAGCACAGTCTGTCTCAGAATAGATCTTGTCTCTCCTCATGCTAAATGTTTACCATTATAGTATCGGGGGGTTGACTGAGTTCTCTAGGCCTTTCCCAGTATTTTCTCTTGGCTGAGGGTTTTTGTCACTTGCCTGTTTTCAGATCTGAATCATCAAAATTTAAGGCAAGTGAGGAGATTTCCAGGTTTCCCAGTGTATTAAGTACAGTCCTTCACAAAGTTCTACTGTGGGGAGTCAGATGTAGGGACCATGAGAATTAGGAGATCACTGTAGGCTGTCTCAAGGATTCATGACACTTAAAGATTCTATTAAGATCTTCAGAAAACATTATCTCTAGATTTTAATCAGAAAAAAATTAACTAGCTTGGAAAGAATAAATCAAAAATATTCCTAATCCTCCAAAAGATTCTTTGGTCTTCTAGCAGAAAACTTTCAGGAGCTTCACACTGCCATTTTCTACATCTTCTGCGTAGGATACAGAGAAGCTAGTCTCTTAGCATTCAGTCTCAGCCTAAAACCAACTGAAACCCCAAAATAAACACAAAAAAATAGGGGTGGAGGGGAAGAGGGAGGGGAAGAATAAAAGGAAAATCTGCCTAATCTACTTCCTGGCTTTGGCAACCAACTGATGCTCACTCAGTGATGTTGCACCTAAATGGATGATAAACAGATTTTAACAATTGCATGTGGTCAGCCTCACGCCAGATACAGAAGTGCCTGGTGCCAGTGCCTGTGTTGTGCTCACAACAGACAGCGAAGGAGTTGAGGGAGCTCTGCTTTCACAGCAGAGTTTGGCAGCCTGTCGGTTATAGAGGCTCCAGTACTTACAGGAATTTGTGAGCTGCACATTGTCAGAATCCCCACATCACCACAGGCCCATACTAAATGGATTCTATTGCTTTTCTTGGTCTAAGACGCATTCACAGAAGTTCCATTATATGGACACCCATTATAGCTAATTCAGAATCTGTATTTCATTTAAAGAGACTAGACTTTTTTCCCCTAAAATACCTATGTCATTAACAGCAGTTATGAATATTTAATTCTTGAAATTCTTTTCTACATACATTGTAAGAAGATATAGAATAGTTCTCACTGAAATCTTAGGGATATACAAAGTGCAAAACCTGTACATAGTCTCAGCTTTTATCTTTTCCTTTTTAGGTGTTTTCTGGTTCTTCACTGAATATCTTTTTCCCTTGAAACACACACAGTGGTAAGAAGGTGTGTGCAATATGGCAGATCAAAGAAAGCTGTATGTAATGCTTTTTATTTCTTTATATTACTTGAGTGTAGTGTGTAACAAACAGTAAATTTAGCCTAGATCCAGCACATGTCAAGTTAAAGCAATCTTTTCTCTGTTCTCTTCTTTCCCAAAATGACACTTTGGTACTGAAGGCTCTGGGTGTTTTTTCCCTTTCTTTTCCACATTTATGCAAGCTGAAAACATGTTACTATCTGTACACTGATAAATAATACTGATAAATAAGACTGGTTTTCAGCCTGGTTTGAAAGCATTATTTTCCAGTTAGCAAAGATTGTAGAACGGCTTTGAAAGGTTAAGCTACTAGATAGAACTCCTGCAATTGTGAAGCCTATTGTAAGCTGATTCACAAGTATTCAAAATGATTCATGGAAACAGGGAAGAAAAAGGGGAAAATCTGACTTTGAAAGTGAAGACAGATTTGAATATAGAAAATGCACAAAAAGAAATCTAACACATCTTTCCAAACTAACAGAGCATTGCACAGTAGAAAGCTGAACTTGAGGCTCTGACTCAGAGCTTTGCAGTGTATCTAATTTAACAGCATCTCAGACAGCTTGTGTTGTGGTATTAAAGGGCTTCATTGGGAACACAGAAATCACTGCTCTCCCACCTCCCCCATGGGACCCAAATGAATTAACTTGCTATTTATTTCAAGAGGTCACCAACAAGCCAAGTATATACACCATGACTGCGGTGTGAAGAGGCCTGCAAGAAAGCTTTTACAAATTCTCTGATGACATCCAGGATAAGCATTTATGAAGCATTCAATCAAATGCTGCTCAAGAGATTGCAAACTACTGATATCTACCTTTTGACCTGCTTCAGTTCATCAGTGGTTTCACTCACACATGTACTGCACTGCACAGGGGAGAAGAAGACAGAACTGGGGAGGGAAATGACTCAAAGTGTGAAGCCTTCTAAGCGGTGAAAGTATTTTTTTGTTGTTGTTTAAGGTAAAGGAATGCCACAAATAAGCTTTGCAGAGCATTGTGGGACAAGGAGTATAGGGGCAGCACACTCCAGCTGCATCTGTCTCACTGTGTTAAACAGTTTGCTCTGTAGATCACGTTTCCTTTTGTGGTCTTTCACAGTGCCTCAGCTTCCTACGGTGAAGCATCTCTTAACACATCTATCTTGTTGTGAGGTGTCTTGGAGATTCTACCGTACTGACAATGTTTCTTTTCACAGTAGCCTACAGAGAGAGGGATCTGTCTCTTCTACAGATCTGCAAACCCTTTCGTATATGATGAGTAAGCTTATTCTGTGTACAGTGTATTATTTCTTTTAAGAAAAGTATTTATTGCTTTGTGGTGTCTGTATTGTGTTGCCGATATTTTAGTAAAATATATGTTCTTTCTTTGCAGTGTTCTAGTACAACCTCAAGTGTTGTAAAATATAAAAAAATAAATTCCAAATATAAGCCACAACAACTGAACCCGCATGGATAGTTCTTAACTCTCTTTGGTTACAACAGCTCATTCCCATCCCCCCTCAAAAAAAATATACTTAAAAGCCAATCAGACAACCAAGCTACAAGCAAGCAAAACCCCCTCAAAATCGTCCATGTCATTTTCCTCCTACAGGCTTACTCACTATGCCTCTCAGAAAATGAAATCTTACAGAGAGCATGAAGTGCTGAAAGGAACTCCACACCTAGGGAATTGGAAGTTACACACTTAAATGGATGGCCAGAGATTTTAAGAACAGTTTATAAAACATTTCCACATAGTAAGTAAAGCAAAAGCTGCCCGCACCCAGTTTCTGCTGCCAAGAGTAAAAGGCCACAGGAGGTTGTTTCTGAGGTGTTATTTATATTGGATTTTAAAATGGTCTGAGGGGACAGAGGGTTAAGCTATCAATTATGTAATTGTAAACGAGGAACCTTTGGGAAGAGAAGCAGAAAATTGTACACTTAGAGAATGAGCAAGACATTTAGGAGAGGTTCAAGGTTAATTCCTTTCCTTTGCTCCTCTGAATTCTTTTAAGAGTTCATATCACAGTATCTAGGGAACACTTCTGGAGCTAGAGAAAAGCAATTCCTAAAATTGTGGTTTGCTCAGCACCTCGAGTGATGCAGCATTAGCTGTTGCAGGAGGAAGGAAAGGTCCCTAGTCCAGGGAGACCATGTTGTGGCCGCCGCAATTCAAATGCCATATGCTTTCTGTAAGGCTGTTTTAAGGTATGCTGTCAGTGTGCCTCAGACTACCAGGCTCTGTCTTACTGCCAGAACTGCTGGAAATGTGAAAAAAAGTGCACAGTTAATGTGTAAATGGAAAATTTCATAAGAAATTAAAACAGAAACTAGTCTGTGAGTATATCTGTGCAATAGGAAAAAGAGAGGGACATGGTAAATGTTCTTTACCAAAACATATTGTAAAGTAGAGCTATCCAGTACTTTCTTCTCAAAAGCTGAGACAAATCCACATGAAGAGTTTTTATTGGATAAATCTTGTGGTTTCTGAAAATACTTAGCAGTATTTTTGGATACACAGGCAGGAAGCAGTGAGCTGAATTGTAAACATTTATTCTCCCTCCTCCCCATTTTGTTTTCTATTATCCAACCTAAAACCTAAGTCCCACATTTCCACCCTGAAGCACCATTCATTGGCCTGAGCACCTCAGCTGTTTCTTTCAGGTGATTGAATCCTGCTTCTATACTTGCCTAGAAGCACTCCAGTTTAGCCAGGACTTTGCAGCTGGGTGCTGAAGTAGCAGGCAGCTGGCTGGGCAGAGAAACTGTCCCACCTGCTTCCTATCTCCTTCTTTAACCAAGATAAAAGAAAAAGAACAAGGTCCTACTGGCATTTCCATTAGGAAAGTCTGAGACCTTATCAAAGTACAGCTCACTGCAGCTCAAATGTCAGGAAAAAAATTGTGGAGATACTACTCCCAACAATCTCTGTTTGGGTTGTAGGGTTCAGGTGCCAGAAGGCAGCAAGGATAACATTCTGGGGTTCAGACACTGGTTTCACAGGCTGCACAAGGTGATCCAGCAGGTTAGGACAAGAGGTGCTTGTCGGATGCTTCCCCTTTCAGTTGGAAGATGCTGTCACTGTGTGTTTCTTTTGAAATGATAGCACAAGAGGGTCACAGAGCATGGAAAGGATATGCTTGTCCTCCTGTATGTTCTGGAATCTGCTTAACATTATTCTTCCTTATGTTTATGAAAGTACCAGGTCTGACACACACATAAAAAGAAAATGATCACTTCAAGTAATACTCTGGGGGAATTAAAGAGCACAAGTTCAAAACAAATATACATTTTTCTCTCTGGTTGATTGATTTTATTTTTCCCTTGATAAAGAATATGTGGAGTACAGTACAGACACACATTTTTAATTGAAATCAATGGTCTAGTATTTCCAGTCACATCACCTAAACCAGAACTCAGTAAAGTCAATGGCAGTCTTTCCATTCACTCCAGCAGGCTTTGGATGAAATCCATGCAGCAGAAAGTGATTACTTGCACTTTCAGGTACAGTCAATGCCTGCATTTTTTAAATGCATTACTATTATATTCTTGCTATGTCTCTTTAAAATGCTGATTATTCGCCATGGTGTAGAGTAATACATAGATATACTAGTACTAAAAACATGGCCTTCCATTTTAAAACTCAAACTATTACATTTCTCACACAAGCAATTTTTATGGAATCACATAATATAATTTATCGGAACATGAATGCTAGCATTCTTTAGTTTTCATCATTCTATAAAAATGTTTATTTTGTTAAAAAGGTATGTTCCACTGAACGCTTAATAATACTTAATTCCAATGGCATCATTGGAATTTAATGATGACTTTTGTATAAGGTATTCTAAGTAGATATACCCTCCAACTTATTCAGTATTCCAATCCTTTGATCATCTAGACCAGAACATGCCATTGCAGACTAATTGGTGTTCCCTCCCAGATAGATGATGCATTCCACAAATGTTGGCCACAGAAAGGGTTTGGATGCATCAAAGTATTCACCCGGTCCCAGGAACACTGGGAAGCACTCCCAGGTCCTGTAACTTAGACAAAGGCATAAAATTTGTTCTCAGCCTTGAATTAAAACTTGTGGTGCTACAGACTAAAGAAAACCCACACAACACAAGACTGTCGCTATGCCAGAGGGTAAAAGAGGCCAAACCAAGCATACACAGCTAGTCTCAGGAGTGCTGGCCAGAAATCAGCAGAGCAGCAGCTGAACTACTGCAATCCTGCCATAAAAGAGAGTTTTAAGCAAGAGTTGAAGGTAGATACTATGTGAGTCTCCCTGATCTGTATGTCCACTTTGTCACTTTGAGAGATGTCCATTGCGCTTACCAAAAAAGACAAAATGGTTTCTACTAAAATATAGTTTCCCTTTCCCACATAAAATCATTTAAAATTTGTAATAATTCAGCAAGTTTTGCACCTCATAATGATTGCTAATTCATTAACAGAGAAGATTAGTGATGACTAATTGCAAGGAGTATTAGTTAATTAAAGTTTAGTAGAATGAATGCCTTTGCTTGAATGAATGGCAACAGTGAAATGCCAAGTATTTTGTCACTGACATCCGGGACTGAATTGGTGACCTCTAAACCTTCCTCGCAAAAATATCAGAGCTGCCTTGTGCTCTTGCTGTCTAGAACAGAATGGCTGCACAAGAAAGTGTTTCTTTAATCTCCACAGAAAGTACACAACACCAGAGCGTTGCCAGGTAGGTCACGTGAGCAGGCTAAAATTAAACATGAACTACAGTAAGTGTTGTCAGACAGGAAGAGAGTAACAGAATTAGCAGAACTTGGATTTTTTCCATTTTTCATTGAAGTTGTTTCATCAAACGAACAGGAATTTCAAAATCTCAGGCTTGATTGAAAAGATGAGAAACAAATTCTTGGCTAAAAGCACAACTCCCTTTTCTCTTCGAAACAGGTCCTCACAGGAGTTTTTATAGAACTGACTAATATCTTGACCCTATCTGTAAGGAGAGCTTCTCCATCATACACATGTTCAAAATATACCCAGGGGTGTTTGGCTTTTTACAAGTGATGACAAGAACACTCAGCTTCGACAGGGAATAACTGCCTGTAAATTGTTGTCCTTAGTCCCACAGAACAGGGATTTCAATCCATATGTCCCTCAGACTGTAAGGAGCCCTCTGACCAGCCAGGGGTATCTCTCTAAAGAGTTCTCAAAAAGACAATCAGATTTAGTCATCCAATTACAAGGGAAAAAATTGCTCATCTCAGTGAGAACATAACACAATGTCCCACTACGTCAGTGCACCCTTGAACAAACAGGAATGCAGGTCAGATTGCAGGATGCAAGACTATGGCAATTATGGCAAGTCACCAGTGGTATTATTTTTCCTGCAGTACATTTGGTACATGCCACAGGTGCTCATCTGGGATGTTATCCTGTATTGGTTTGGTGTGGGGGGGAGATTTTTAATATAATTATTGGATGTAGATTAGAATTTAATGTCAATGGATCAGGAATCATTACATTAACTCTAACTCTTTGTTCTACCTAAATCTCTTTAAGATACTATCATAGGGATTAATCAAGCTAGTGTAGGGATAATCAGAGTAACAAGTCCACCTTGCACAAACATTTTAATTTCGGTTTAGTTTCTATAGAAATATTTGAAAACAGAGATAAATCAACAATCTTTCTCAGATTAGAAGTCTTATTTCTGATTTATAAGGAAGTCTTTTACAAAGAAAAAAACATATTCAAGTATTATGTGTAAGATAATTAACTCAGGTGCCAAAGACTGGAATTTTGTGAAGACAAAAGCCAAATGAAAATAACTTTTATTTCCTATGAATGGGCACAAATATAATTGATAATGTAACCCTTTGTAATACCTACTCCTCTCCCTTGCTAAATTAAGATAGAAAAGATAGGGCTAAAAAAAAGAGGTATTTTCAGTGTAGGGATTATTTATGGATCAGGAGTTGTAACTTCACACTGATAGATATATATTGTTCATCTTCTTCATCCTAAAAGTAGGAAATAATAATGATTTTGCTTATGTGGCAAGAAGGATCTAACTGCCACCAGAAATATGATGTGCACTCACACCAGTCATGAATCTGCCACACAAACTTCTCCTGCTCAGCTGAATGTGTGCACTGAGGACCGAAAGCTCCCTGCCTCGTGGTGTTCAAAGAAGCATCAGTACCTCACAGCCTGGCAGTTTTCAGGCTTTTCCTGGACTGCACGAATCTGGACAAATTCCAGGAAACACTGATCTGCTTCCAGTCATAATTTTGGGCTCAGAAAGTTGGTGGTAGCACACAAACTCCCACTAAAACACTGTAGTCCCACTGAAGGCTGCCCTTAAAAATCTGAAAAGAGTTAAATTGCTTATGATGCCTTGTTTAACATCTAGCACAAAATATAGGAAAAGTATATTGCCCCTTCTTGAAGAAAAGATGACAATGCAGTGAAGAATATGATTCTTTAAAACTTGGTTTGTAGAGATCTCAACATTAATAAAACAAAAATTTTTCCCATCTCCACAGGAAAAAACCCAAACAAAACAAAACAAAAAACCAAAACAAATTATCTAATGGCCCCAATCAAATTATATATTTTGTTTTATTTCCCTATAGAATAGGGTTTGGTTTTGTCTTTTCCTCAGAATTTCAACCACAACGAGATAAGAAGATTTTTTTCTTTTAGAGAAAGAAGTCTGGAAATTGAACAATAAACTCAATCAGATACTGTAATATAGAGAAATGGCCCATGACTGGATGAATGAAACAAAAATAATATGCTAATTGGAAAGAAAACCTGAAATGGTTCTTTCCCCAAAGGAACAAAAGCAAAAGCAGAGACATATCTGTGAAAACACAAGGCAGATGAAATTAAAAAACTGCCAGAGTCTGAAATGTGGTCATTTACTTTCATAGAAGCTAAAGGTACTCTATATTACACTAAAAATAAGCTCTCATAAATAAGTTAACAACAAACATAACACCGGAAAGGTTAAGACATGAGAAACATACACTGACTCTGACCTCGCTAAGAAACCTGCCCAGCTAGTAATGTCTGGCTTTTTTTATGCTCCCTGTGTTTACCTGCTCCCATCCAGATTAGAGTTCTCCTAAAAATTGGTGCTTGTTCCACACTTGCAATCATTCAATTGTACTACTAGACCATGAGGAATACACAGAGTCCCCCAGGATTTTGCCCTAGTTCATTAGCTAATTTTCCAGGATGTTTTCGGAGAAATATATAGACCAAGGCTTAGATCAAGCTGTCGACCTAAGATATTGCTGTAAAATTTTAACTAGCAGTGCACAAATAAGCTTTGATTCTTACACTGTAATTGCCTGAGGAGGTCCAAAGGAACAAATAATTACTGCTAAAATGCTTTAAAATACAATCAATAAAATAGATCATGACAGGTCTACTTCTAATTAAATTTATTAGTAGGTGAGAAAGATTAAGATCCGATGCTCAAACTCACTTTCAATAATTTGAAGTGTCTCAAATATCATGCCATTGTATTTCTGTGCACCTGTTAATAAGAAACTATCACAGTATATTGATTAAGAATGTAATCCTAAAACATGTTAATGCATGTCTCCTTAGGGTCTATGTAAAGCTCCTTCCTTAATATCATGCACAAAATAAAAGGTGTTGTATAAAGCAGTAACATACTTTGCTTTTCAGCCAAGGCATGGAAGATATTATTCCTACATATTTGATCAATCGCTATTGTGAAGTAAATTTAATTTAAGGTTGCCAGTTATACAGCTTAAACAGTGGCCATGAGAAGCAGACCAGGTAAACTTTTTACTTCTGAAAATTAGACATTTTCTATAATATTGATTTTCCACAATAACTTTTTTAATCTGATTATTTTTTAAGAGCACCCATTCTCATGGGATAAATTAATGTCATCTGAGTGTTGAATAAAATTATCATTTTACCAGCATCAAAGTTCTTTGGAGTATGTGAAGGTAAAAAAAAACCCCACAATTGTTATCAGAGAAGACACTGGTGCATAAGCAATAATGACTGGAACCTGGTACAGTGCTGACTGCTTGTAGAGGATGCGAAGCAGTTTGAATTCTGAAAAGCCAGTTGTCGATATAAGCAACATGTGGTAATTTCCTGTGCATCATCTAGGAGGACTCAAAAAGAAAATTTGTTTTTCTAGATATCTCTGGCTATCTGAGGGAAATTAATTGTTTTATATACTTTATTCGCTGTATTTATTTATTTGCCTGTTTGGTTTTTAACTAAGGAAGCTCGGTGATGTAGGTGTTTACAAGAAATATTTGCAAAGGACCACAAATCGAAAGGAAGAAAAACAATCTGCTAACAATCAAACAAACATGTAGGGGCCGTGTGTTTCATCACACTCTAGGTCACACAGAGGTGATTAATCTTCTTCATGAACAAATATGTCAAGAGAAAGGTATCACAGCCCAGCTAGAGGGCATAAATGTCCTCACAATCCATCAGAAAGGAATCATATTTCCACTGTTTGGACACACCAGCAGTCTGAATTGACTTTGACTACTTGCACAAACTAAATAAGATCAGTTGAGAAAATTCTGTTTATTCCATGTCTTCTCTGATACCTGAATGAGCATTTTCCCCCACAAAAAATTATTTTGGAGGAATTGTTTGTTCACCTGTAGATCAGGAAATCAAAAGAATATTAGCACCTGAATCATTGATCAGTGACAGTGGAGCACACCAGATCCCATGGTATTTCAGCCAAATGAAAGACTGAAGTTCCTTGCAGAGGAACTTGAGATAAACAAGAGGAAAGCCTTAAGGAAGCATGTCAGAGAGATGTAGAACTACCACTCCTATACACTACAGCAGCACAGTATGGTATCGGCATGAAATGAATCAAACCATTTTGACATTTTCAAACTCCACTTTTTCGTATAACTTTTTATCCCTATGAAAAATTTTGATATTTCAGTTTTTATCTTTTCCTGACTCGGGACCAAGTGTCAAAATATCAATCTCTTGTGGGGCAGAAATTACATTTTATATTAGCTTTCTTATGAAGAGTGATATCTCATTTTCTTATTTGAAGCATCTCTATTTTTACCTTCTCCTATTCAGCCTCTGGAGAAAAAACAGTGTATGGCAGAACACAGAATCATTCGGGGGTTGTTGCTTTCATTTTATATCCTCAGTTCACATGTAGTAGTTCAGATTTAAGAGATTCAGTCTATTTCTTTTCACAAATTCTGACTACATTAGAAGGCACAAGATATCCACTCTGCAGCTGGGAAGGCTCACTGCTCTGTGCAGAGGCTTGTAAATTTAGCCCTGTAAAGACCACTCTTGGGGGTATTCCACTGGGAAAATGTAGTGAAGAAGAGCACACAGATCTTAAAATGCTTAAATATCATTGAGAATCCAACAAAGGTGTTTAAGCTGTGTGCTCTAGTGCCTTTCTGAGTATATATTTTGATAAATTTACATTCTCACTGGAGTCATGTTCTAATTTTAACTGTAGCGTTTTGCACAGTCAGTTACACTGGGCTGGGGAGCAAACTGCTTCAGTGAAAATGGAAGATCCACTCCATCTCAAATCAAAGGTAAACTTTTCCAGCTGTGTGGCAAACATAATGGCAAGAGGTATAAATTATAAAATACTCTCCCAAATTTTTTTTAAAAAGAAACCCTTTGGCCACATGAAAAA
Organism: Corapipo altera; assembly: GCF_003945725.1. Lineage (NCBI taxonomy): Eukaryota > Metazoa > Chordata > Aves > Passeriformes > Pipridae > Corapipo > Corapipo altera. Next base: position 21,587,071 of record NW_020884877.1, read on the forward strand.
ATGTCTTTGAATCATTATTTTTTTCAATTTGGGAGCCTGTGAAGAATCTAAATCAGGAAGAGCCAGATTACTCTGTCTGTAGGGTAGACTTTCCCTCTTTCTAAGGAGAAAATATTCTAAACACAGAAGTGTGAAGCGTGAACAGAGGTATATAGAGAACTCCTTTGCTTATGATCTGTCAGCAGGTTCATAGCCAAGTCAAATTTGTAATTCTCATTTTGATACCCTATCCAGGGACCTTTCAACTCTTTGATGCAAGTTGTTATTAAAGAAGTGTGACCTTTTAAAGCAGTGTAAGAAAAGACTCCAGAACGTCATATGGTTCTTGGAAAAGAGAAAGAATAATGGCTGTGAATAAAATCAGTAGATTTGTGACCAGAAGAAAGAAAGAAACTTTGCCTCATATGGATTTATGCCATCTGTTTGAACAATGTGCCCTCTCAGATGTTTAATAAGCAACAAGTTCTTGCTACAGCCTCTCTTTTGTGGGAGGAAAGTAAATGGGTCTCTTTGTTCATTACCTGCCTTTCTATTTTCACACTGTAGAAAATAATTTCCTTGAGACCTCTGTACTCCTGTCAAAAATGTGGTTGAAATTGCCAAGTCAGCTCAATATTACGGTGGAAAAGGGACAAAATCAGACATTTAAGCAGTTACACTCATATTGGTTCACACACACTCATGCATACAGTATGATCAAAGAGGCCATATTTCCTTAGGGAAACAGGCTAAAAATAAATGTAACACTACTTTTCTGACAGCCATTTGGAGCTTTGGCAGGACAAATTGTTTTATTCAATAGCATTTCATACAGAAAAATATAAGCTAAAATGTTGCCATCCAATACTCCATGAGGAAAATTAATTTGGCCTCCAGGGCTCCTTGCTATTAATCTCCATCAAGTATCCCTGCCAACACGGCCCCAGAGGCCATGATCCCACAGAAGCACTTATGCCCATGAGCAGCCCTATAGATTTCAACTGTCACAGGCTTAAAGTTGAGCATTCCTGAGAGATCACTGTCACAGTAAGTTCAATTTTTAATAAAATATTGAGAAGGTAGGTATGGGCAATATGCATCACCCAGATATTTTAACGAAATCCCCCTAACCTGCTCATTCCGCTCTGAGGCAATTTTGCACCAGAGGTAAAGGCATTCTGGTCAGTAAACTCAGGTTAGGATGGACTTACCCCGTACCTACAAAACGTCTAGTGCTAAGTGCACTTAGCAAAGCACCTACCATGCTAAGATGGGAAATCAAAGCTGGAAGACTGCGTCCAGCTCTGAGGCCCTAAATAATGCCACAGATACATTACAGGAATCAGAAGACATATACAGAGAGTTTCTGCTGTGCTAGCTAAGAACTGTCAGTCAGGTGGGTGGGCTTTTTCCCAAGTTAATTACACTTCAGAGTTGATCTAAAATCCATGGGTTTATAAAGGAAAAGCTTTGGTGGGATTATTTTCAGAGTGATCAAGGTCTTTCGAAAGCCTAAAAAGTCAAGTATGACACAAGAAAATATATTATAGCTGGCTGTTGCAATTATAAATAATGCAAATTAGGTTCTTTTGAACTCCTAATTCCTGCAATACTAAGCACTAATTTGGCTGTGCATGGCTATTTAATTGTGTAATTTTTGCAAGAACTTCAGCTCTTTTCACAGAACATATAACTAAACGAGTAATTTCAAATTTTTGCTAGCTAATTAAAGAGTTTTGAAGAAAAACAATACAGAAGATATTATACTTTGCTTACCCTGCAAACTTGGAGTAGAATGGTGCAGCTGAGGGTGCAGATAAGTCAGAGGTCTCTAAGACGAAAGGTTTGCCAACAAGAGACAGAAGACTTCCAAGCCATACTCCAAGGTCATGAGGAAGAAGGGATAAGTCGCTTCCTTTTGCCACCTCTCAAGTGTCTTTATGTGCTACCAAAGAGGCTCTTTTTAGCTTTGCTTTCATCAGTTAAGTAGGCAATGCCTTCTCTGTAACAGATCCTCAAAGAGTTTGGAAATATAATAGCAGCACTCATTTATTGATTACTTTGATCAGATACTAGGCAGGAGGAAAGAAAACCTCAACATACACATCAATAAACAACCTGGAGCCTCTAAAGTCATCCTGAGAGAGCTTGAGAACTAACAATGAGGCTGAGATGCTCAAAAAATAAAGCCTATGACAGTGAATCAATATAAAACCTTGTGGTAAAGATGTTAAAGTAAGAGGAGGAATGTAGGGTCACTATGAAAAGAACTCTGGCCTACATCAAAATACTGAGACAATAAATAAGGGATCTTTCAAATGCAGGGAGTGGGGGAGACCACCTCCCTCTCTCAAAATGATTATGGAGGAAGCTTTGAGTGACAAGGCCTCAGACAAGGGTCAGGTTAGGCTGAATCAAGGCACTGATTTTGTTGTATACTTCTGACATCTGGCAAGTGGCTTGTGTTTATATGGGCACTAATCGTACCTGAAGGCAGAGGGTTTAGATAAACTCTACAGGGCTATGTGAGCTTTTTATGCTAAAGTTTTTCCTGGAGTGCTTATAGTATAGATATACTGGGGAGTCACCCAGAAAAAAACACATGGCAGGAGATATGTAGCCTTTTATCAAAAATTATTAAGATAAAATGTTAAGAAAAGGCTTTCAAGTGAGATGAAAGGAATGCTTGTTGGAAGAAACTGAAAGAAGTCCCGCTACCTAAATAGTATTGTTTGAAAGATCCAGGTTGTGACACAGTCAGAGTGTCTGAAAATTATACTATCTATTACGTTATATTCTGTATGATAAGCTGTAAGGTAGAGCTGCCTATAGACTTTTAAAATTCCATGGATGTGCTTTTCAAAAGCTCTGTTTCTTCTGTAAGTGTAGACACATAAGATGTTATTAGAAGTCTAGTCATTCCCTTGATACAACCGATTCTAAATTCTCAAAGGGAATGCTACTAAGCATGCAGATACAAAGTAACCTCAAGTCATACTCAGCCTTAAAGTACAGAAGAGGTACAAGGCCTAAAACCAAAGACAGTGAACTCAGGTCTGAAACGGCCATGAAATAAAATGGATGTTCAGTGAGTCCTGGACCTCTAACACTGCAACAAGTCTTTGGAGTCTGTTACAGAAAATCTTTAATCTTCATGGTCAGATTTACAAGAAGCTCTAATCTTATTGTAGATGGGATTTGGGAGTCAAACTCATCAGTGTAAGACCATGAGTATGTAAACACTCCTTGAGTGGAAGCATGGCCATGAAATAAGCACATTTGTTATCCTCTGGTTACTGTCTGGGTGTTCATTTGTCTCCATTAGTTTTGGATGTTTTACCCATCAGCAGAAGACATGTAAATTCTCTTTGACTTACTAAATGGGTACAGATATTCCAGCAGGCTCACCTGGAATCGTGAACAGAATAGCAATTGTGACCACTTTTGTGACGAAATTTTTGCGACCAAATTTGCTAAAGCAAAATTGTAAGGAATCAGGTAGTATGCAAATGCTGGAACCTCCAAATATTGATTTGACCTAGGATTTGTGTCTTCTAGAGTATCTTTGGCATAAAAAGCTCTATCAGTGTGGCAGGACTACCTTGATTTACACAGCACCCTGCAATCTTGGTCTCCTGGAATCTTGGCCTCCCAAACACATGTTCTGACCTTTTCCAAAGCTGTGACAAGATGGATTACACACATCTGTCCACTGCTAGAAGGAAGACCTTGAGCTCTCCAAAATATCTGGAATAAGTGGCCCACCTTCCCTGTATCAGGGATTCAGCCTTTGAAGGTCCAAGTTCCAACCAGAGCTTTTTCTGCTTTTTCATTGCATGTGAATGCCACAGTGCCTAAAACATCTTGGGAGCGCAGAACAGTTTCCTACTCATATAGGATATAAATAGATGCTCTCTTTTCCATCCAGCTGATTAAATAGACAGACAGTGAACATGTGAGTTTCATTTCCCTGGGAAACAAGTCTAGGAGCCTCCTGTGAACTGCTGAAGATCAAAAGTAGCAAGTTTTACCAAATCCTGTTGCTAATGAGGAAAACCTTCATTACAAGTGTTTTCAAGAGTAACAGTATGTTTGCTCCCAAAAATGGGTATCACTGACAAGCGCTATCTGTAGATATTTGGTAAATGCTTAGAACTTTATTTTCTAATGCTATAATAAACCCAATGCAGAAGCTAATGAATCAGCAAGGCTGTGATACTTTTTTGCTAATTATGTGCTAAGTTTTATGAAACTTATAACTGTTTTTAATAATAGTGAGGAGGAGAAAACTTACATTAAGGGAACACATTAAAATTTGCCCAGGTAATTGGATGGTATGGGAATTCAAGATAAGAACAACTTAATTAAAATGAAATTTTAAAACAAATAACTCAGGTTGGTTTTCAATCCCTTCACACCACCTTGAAAAGATAATTTACATCTCAGTGTAATCGATACAGCCATAACTGGGTGTTATGACTACTAGATGAGAAGAGCTAGGCAGAGGATGGCTATCTAACTGAGGAAGAGGGGATCAGAGCTTCCAGAGTTCATCTATAAAAGTTATGCTCATAAATATCCAGACCACTGGAGAGGCAAACAACCTCTAAAATAGTCCCCTAAGCCAGGCAGTCATATTTTCTTGTTTCCTTTGACTCTGTCCTATCTTTTTGCTCTTTGCTGGCTACTTTCTTTTAGGCCATCCTCACCAGAGCAAGTTATCAAGTTATCTTTGTTCTTGGCAAGGTCAGGTCTGTATTCCCCTATTCTCACTCCACTTCAGAGCTAATACCATCTCCCTTCCCTCACCTAATATATCTTACGCATTAGCTAGCAAAAACTACAGCATTTATATGCTGTGTTTTCACCACCCAAGTTCCCGTTTGGAAAGGTCTTTTCTCTTAGTCTTTGTGCGTCACATTACCTCATCATACAATACTCTTTTCCAATTCATATTTGAAATGTTTCTAGAGGAACACAGAGGATATTGAGCTTGTTTAAGTGTGAGTCTTGATGATTAGAGAGTGGTCAGAAGACATCTACATGAGGTATGAAAAGGGAAGTTCTCTTAATTCTTGTTCTGGCTTCAGTACCTGTAACAAGAGATTGGAGATCCACAGTGCTTATGCACCCACACCCTGGCAACTGTTACCCCAAGCCCAGTAACTCAGTATAAATGAACCAAGATAAGTGAAAAGAATCAATATCCCCAATTACAGACAAGATGGAGAGTGCAAGTGACATTCACAGGGCCCCATAAGCTTTCCCAAAGTAACGGAATGAAACTAAACTCTTGGAATCCCTGACCAGGAATTTTTACTCTCCTTGACAAGGTGTAACAATCCTTCAACAAGTGCAATCCTTGAATGACATATCACTCAAGGAAACACTTTTTTACTGTGCAAGTGACTAGACACTGCCACAGTTTTCCCGGAGGAATTTCCATCCTTGGCAATATTAAAACATGTCTGGACATGGTCCCGTGCAACCAGCTCCAGATAACGCAGCAGTGGGGAGTTGTTCAAGATAATCAACAGAAGTGCTTTCCCACCTCAACCATTCCACAATTTTGTGATCTACAGCTTTCCAGAACCCCAGCAAAAGCAGTGACTGCTGTTCCCAGATTTGAAAACGTCACTCCCTTACTGTCTATCATTGTTGGGAAAGTCTGTTGCTAAAAGGGAGGCCAGGCCTAAGGTTACATAGTGTTCACCCCTCTGCTCAATTTTACAGTGCCTTTTACAGGACATAGTTGGGGAAATGTGGTCAGTACTTGGCTTTTATTTTGTTTTTGTTTTCCCAGAGAAAACTGCTTTTCTCCAATAGGATAAAAATAGCCTTCCACAATTGTTCTGTCCCTTCAGACTTAGTGAATAATTGAAGAATGCTTTCCCAGTAGTTAGCAATGAAAGAGGTTTACTCTGAAGCTTTCTCCATTATCCAGTGCCAGCACTTTCTTCCACTGCTGAGGCTGCAAGAGAAAGCAAGGGTGGCAGGTGCTTGTATATTTCTTCATGAGCAAATGAAGCAAATTCTGCTGCCATCTCACTGGGAGTAAATCTGCAGTAATTCCATGGGATAACTGAGAAAGACTTTGGACCTACTAAAAAATTACTGAAAGCAAAATGTTCAATTATATTTTTCATCTAGCGTGTTCAAAAGAACATGTGACTAATGGGACTGACATGCCTATAAATGTATGACAAAGTGTCAACCCATATGGCTTGCTTCTTTTATCAGCTCTTCCCTCCTACTCTCTTGATTATTCACCTGTTGGTACCAACGTTAATCTCAACGTGGTTTTCCTGCTGTTATATCTTGATTCTTCTCTACCCATATTAACCAAACTTAATTGAATTTCTTCTCTGTTAAATAGATACTCCTATTACAATAAAACAGTTTTCTAAAGCAACCACTGTCAGCTTAGACTCTCAGCTTACAGAAGGAGGAATTTGTGCAAAGTTCTACCTCCATTCCCAGCATAATTTGATGTCCCTTCTCTTTTACGGCAAATATCTGCCTGGTTACAGCCCCAGATCAGGGTCTCCTGCCTCTACATTCCACTGAAAGATTTAGTTTTTACCAGAGACAGGCTTAAACTACCCCACTGTACAGAATTCAGAAAAGATGCTTCATATTCAGCTGCTTTAATTTTCTTCTATTTCTTTCATGGCTGTAATGGCATTTATGTAAGCTTCATCTTAAAAGAGAAGACATTCATGTTATCATTGGAGGAGAAAGAGGGGGAGTGAGATATTTTTGTTCAGTTCGGCCTTGTTTTTTGAGGTGTTTTTCTCTGTTAGGAGCCTTTCTACTTGCAAGTCAGGAAGAGCAGGGGAGCTTTTTAAAAGTGTAGAGGTGCTAAGGGACACATGTAATAGATTAAATATTCAAGCCCCATTAATTATGAAGGATATTTAGCTTTCATTTATCTATAGATTTCCAGCAGATTTAGTTGTATAGAAAAAGCAAAGGAAAATCCTGCAGCTTACTTCTCTTTTCAGAAGAGGAAATTAAAGATATGGTACTGAGACATTTGGATGAAGCATTGCCTCATTTTCTGTTACTAGACCATTATGGATACTAGAAATCCTAGAAGGAGTAAGGTTTTAGGTGAGCTTAGTCACAGAAAAAAATAAGCTTCTAGAAGCCCCATGCTGAGAGTTGATATTGAATTGAACTGAGCCAGTTTGTTTGTGGGTGAAGGAACAGGACACAGAGTAAACCTTCCTTTGCTTTGGCTCAGACCTTAACCTGCTGTCTCTAGGAAACTGAATGTTAAAAGGAATTGCTGTGCTTGTATATGCTGTAAGATTTCAAAAAAAAAAAAAAAAGTCATTAAAACTTGTCCTAATTAAAAAATAAAACAAACTGCTGAGGAAAAATCATAGCCCATATTTGTGGGATTGTTCCTTCCTTTTTCTCTTTATTTTAAATTTGCTCTGAAATCAAACTCCCTTGGCCTTCTCATTCACAACACTAAACCAACAGACAATACTCTATTCACTTTTGGCTCTGCTCATAATTTTAAAATTCTCATGTTGACTCTAAAAAAAGTGCAATAAAAGCAAATTAATAGAAAATTAACTCATATTTCAGAATGCAAAAGTCATGACTTTGTTTAAAGTGCCTTGTAGCAAGTTCTACGTATTTTTCAGCTGAATTACCCAACCTTTGGGAGGTTAATTGATTACAAACCATTGCAGTTGTCAGTGTTTCTTGGATGATCTCTGCCATTCAGTGACGAGGTGTCATGGAGAAGAAAGGGCAAGCGAAAACAGGAGGAAAGGGATCACACTCTTTGAAAGGCAATGAGAAGGGAGCTGGGATCTTCTTAACCAAAAGCAGTCAGCCATTCGGTTATGCAAGAGCAGGATAAGAATTAGTTGAGGTTTTCAGTCAGTTTTTCCTGGCTCCATAGGATTTCATGGACCAGATTTGTGCCACTCCTGAACCTCAGAGCTCATATCCTCCTACTGACTGTCTTTCTCAGTGAACTACTGTTACTCACTCTGCTGGTCTTGCTAGGCTTCAGAACGTGCTATGGCTATATTTATTCTTTCTCTTTTATGTTTTTTTTAAATAACTTGACCAAAAATCTTTCCATATAAAGAGACTTCTGGGATCCCTGGACCTTTATTATGTGTAATGCAAAACTTAAATAATCATTCGGTATTCCCAGTATCCTCCTATGAGTGCACATGTGTTGGGACATAACAGTTTCTTCCTTTAGATTCTGTTACAGTAGATGGAACTAGCTGGAACCTGTTAAAGCTGTGTGACTTGTGTTAAAATACTGGCAAGACTTAAGGGGGTAAACAACTGGTGCTGATCAAACAATCCACAAGAAATTCGGCTGTGCAGGCACTTGTCTTCACTCACTAATGAAGCTACTTATTACTACAGGATTAGGGAGAGTTAAAGCTTTATTAGCTAAATACAGCTATTCCTATAATGCTAACTACAAACCACTTGAGTAAACCAAGACAGGATGCCAAGCAAGATCACAAAAGACTCTGCGGTCACAACCATCAAACAAGGTTGTGGGAGTATTACCTGTGGAACTGCACACATACCATGTTAAGAGCATTTGGGTGCATGATGAATAGGGAAGATTGATCTTTTTCAAATAGAAAGTGTAATAGAAACAGAGACAAACAGAACATTGAAGGAGAACGAGATGAAAAGAACAATTAAGAAGCCTCAGTTGGAAAAAACTCACATGTGAGAAAATAAAACACATATAAGTGAGACAAAAATAAGTTGATGATGTGATAGCATCATGTTTTTACATGGAATTTATGGCATCAGAAACAAAACAAAATAAATGCTGTTTTTCAGTTTCTCAATAGACTGGATCAGTGTTGCAGAAAGATAGGGAGGTCCTTCCATAGAGATATGCTAACAATTTGATTTTTTGTTTCTGTTTCAAAAGAAAAAAAGAATAACAGACAAAGGGTAAATGTTAGAAAATTACCGGTGAGGTGGAAAAACTCAAGTGAAAGGAAAACACACCTAGCATTTTCTGCAGCCTCTTATTTACACTACTCAAGTCTCTGTAGGTTGGGTTTTTTCTTTATTTTAAGAATTGGAGTTGCATTTCATCTTTCCCCTCTCCCAGCTTAGTTTGACATCTTGGAAATACTCCTGATTCTCTGTTAACTCTACATGAAAGAGTGATGTGTTGTGCATTGCTCTGTCTCCTAATAATATTGCAAATATTTTTTAAGCATTTTTTAATCATCACTACAAGGAAGAAAAAAGCCAATGAACATTTAACCATGTGCTAAATTCTGACATATTATTAATAAAGAAACGTGATTTTATTTTAAGCATAGTTTTTCTGGTTCTAATGCTTTGTATGATAATTCTGCTTGATGAGTTAAGTTCTATTATATGAATTCCTTGTTTCATGTTATCTTCTTCCAATGCTGCCAACATTTCTTCATAGCTTTAATCTTTGGTCAAGTAGATTTCAGCAGATATGACAGAAGCTAAGCATGAAGAGACTTGCTATCACTACTGAAAGGTATTTCACATTCCTGCAGGGCACTGTGTAAAGAAAAACCTTCTGAACTTCTTTGATTAAGAGCTAATTTAAGACTACAATAGTAAAAGGAGGAGTGAGGGTGAAAAAATCAATTTTTGGAAAGGGTCTGTTTGTTGAGACTTTGTTTCATTTATAGGTTGAGAATCTTGAAAAAAGCTGATCCCTTCTCAATTTTGCTTTTCCATTTAGCCATATAAAAAAAGTATAAAACAAAACTAATAAAAAAAAATTTTTTTTGCTTTTTTTTTTGTTTTTTTGGTTTTTTTGGAAGGAGGGAAAGAGAAAAATATACAGCTTGATACTAAAAGCTGATCGGCTATCTTGGAAAATGAAAGATTGTTTTAAAACCTTGGAAAACTTAAGCTGGCCTGAAACCTACAATAAAATGCATTTTTCTGCATAATTTACCAAATTTTATCTTGTTTTAATAAAAAATATTCCTACTCTTGTAGAGATTAGGCATCATGGCTTGGTGTCCATGGTGGGTGAAGGGGGAAAAAACCAAAACAGGGGAAATTACTGCCCTAAAAAGGTTTTTACCCTCTTACTGTATCACTCTATTTATCAGGTAGGGGTCTGGTAGTGTTTATGAGTAAGAATGCCTTCTACTATATCGCATATACCTAATAGCAAGATTTTATCCTACCACTGCAGAAGTCAGTGAAAAACCCTAATTTTGACTTTAATTAGAGAACAAATCTCTCTTTCATATGCAGCAGATGTATTTATATACGTGAATAACCCTAAGAATCTCATTTATGTCTGGCACCAAAAATGACTGGACTCCAGCTATTACACTCACCTGGTAAATGGGGCAAAGAAAGCTTCTCTTATGCTACCTCTTACAGGACAGGATGATAAAAGAAAATGACAAATATTATTTACTTCACAGTAACTCCAATATGAATTTAAATATTCTGCATAGCTTAATATATGTGTGTGTATGCACTGTCCTACAGTATTGATTATTTAAACATTGTAATACCACAGTGAACTGTACGGAAGCTTTGCAGCACTTGTTTTGGTAAAATACTCATCATCCCTTACATAAAGGAAAAATTGCTCAATGAATTGTAATGCAATGATCCTCAGATAATTTTCCAAAGATTGGGCTTAGTCATACATTATATCGAGTGGGAAGGGGGGGAGACTGCACCCATCAAAATGAAAAATAAAGTGTGGTCAGCAGACATTTTCTGAAACAAACAATTATAGAGGACAACTATTTGTTAGGCTGCCTGTAACCATGACTAATAATCATTAATTATTTTCTTCTAATGCATTTATTGCTACCTAGAAGTCATACTATGCATTTTAAAACCAGTAGTACCTAGCAATATGTATTAGCTGTACTCAAAAAATTCTACGCTTTCAGAAAGACATATTATTACCCTGTGCTGGAAAAAAAAACCGGCTGTGACAAGCCACCATCTTAAAAGCTTCCAAGACTTCAGTGGTGGAAATGAGCATTTATAACCAAGAGCAGTTACATAACGAACCTCTTACGAAGGCTTTCTAGGTATGTATTAAAGCTGAAATATTCAAAATGAGATTAAATTATAGAAGTCTTGGCCTGAGGGTCGCGTTAAATATGAATAACCAGGAGATCTGTGAAAAAGCATCATTCAGACCTGAAAATAATAATCCAAAACATTTTTCTGGTTTGATCTAACCAGCCATATTATTGCTACTTTCTCAACACGGAGGTCCCCAAGCTATTTTAAGGAGCCACTAACATTAAGTTCATTTGACAAATATAGTTTTTTAAGCAAAAAAGAGTTGAAATGCACTGGGTAAAATAAGATTATGGAAAACATCCTCTGTCACAACCTTGGGGATGAATATTATTTACCTGGAGAAGACACACAGCTCTTTATCAACTACACAGCATTGCACAATATGTCAACATGGTCATCTTTGACACATTATATCATATATTGTGAATTTCCTAAGGGTGTGTGAGAAAGGTCTCTTTAAATGTGGGGGGAAAAAGAAAGGTTACTATCTCCTGCTCATTATTTTTATAGAGGACACTTCATGGTAATGCTGCTTTTCATGATTTGGACATCAAGAGAGGCTCTGTCTTCCACCTGCCACAGGGTGAGGAGAAAGGACGGTGGAAATTCTTACTGCTTTTACTGTACCCACCAGTAGACATGGTTTTGAATGGATGCCTGATTAAATAGGTTTGAAAAATAAAACTATGTGGATATAAATTTCTCTCTTGAACACTGCTGGTTACAGGAACTCTCTTGATGTAAATGCACAAGGTTTAAACTTGGTCTTTTTATTGAGGCCACTGTTCCCATTGAAATCCATTCTCTTGATGTTAATGTGACATAAATAATTGACTCTCTTATGCCAATCTACTACTTATCTGGTAGACTGTATAACATTTGGCTCCATGCCACAAGATTGATTGATTTTCTGAATGGTGAAGTGCCTCAAAATTAAGTTATGCTAAAATCAAGTTACACTATTAATTGATTCAGGACAACTATTTCGGAGTCGTTATGTTCAAGAAGGGTCTGTCAATACCATTTGCTCTCAGTTGTCACTGCACTATCAAATGTGTGGTGGGTTGGGTGCACACCAGATAGTAACTTGCATGACTACAGCAGTATTTGCCAAAAAACCATATTGAAGAAACATGGAGAAGGTGAAGTTACATTTAATCTTCTTTGTACTCCAGGGGGTGCTATAATAGATTTAGTTTTGCTGTGTCTTTGAAAGCTCTGTTCATTTAAGCATCAAGGTAAAGGTGTTATGTTGTTAATGTAGCTGTGTATTTGTACACTTTAGGCTCAAAACATTAAATTGTAGCACTGAGATAGAAGACTGTACAAATGCAGGTTGCCTGCCTAATCTCAAAAATAACCTTTGGAAATGTAGTAAATTGAGTAAATGAGGAAACAGCAGTTTAGAAAGACTCATCAGGTGCCCAAAAACTCAGCAGGAAGGTCAAGTTTAGAACTTAAGTGTGCATGGTTTAGGGACCTGTTGATCACCCAGTCTCATGAAGAGGAAAAATTTCCAGTGTGTTCAAACTCCTAAAACAGAGAACCTGGAACACCCTCAATAAGCCATCTTACAAAATAGTAACATATGAACACTGGCTTCTGTCACCTTCCTAGAGGATTGTTTTGGAAATATTTCATTTATTTCTTGCTAACATATAGAGAACTGCACACTGCAGTCTTTTCCTGCTTTGTTTGGTTACAATCATAGATGGGCAGATACATTACAGGTTTTTTTTTTAAAACCCAATCAATGTCGTATTTCTGTCACTTGTTCCCAGTTCATCTCAGCGAATTAAAATCTTCTCCATTTCTTTTAGTTACTAAAACCTTCTTCACAGATCTGCTGACCTTCATTTTAAGGAGACTCCTTTTCCATAAGTAGAACTATTTTTGCCTGTCTCTAATCAACAGCAAGATAAAAGCCAACTATGATTGAACCTTAAAGTCATAGGCACTAGGTGCATTCTATTCTCTAGACTCAGCCTGCCCACTGTAAGTTAAGAATTTTAATGTTCAGAATCTTCCAGAAAGGCAATTTAACAGTCTTCAGACAAATGTAATCTCCTTCTCACTCTTGTATGAATGCATTTAACTTATACCTCACCTCTTTTCAAGATCAACATCAGACCCAACAAACCTCTTGATTTCATTCCCTGTTTTGGAATAAAAAAAGCACCTAGATACCAGCCTAGCTCATACCCCACAGGCTAATATTCACCTCCAGTAATTCTACTAAAATTAAACTGGAGAGATAAGTAGTGATCACAGGTGTATAACACAGACCTATTGCATAGATGTATCATAAAACATCCACTCTTGATTAACTTCTTTTTCACCACTGAAATTGTGGCTATACTCCTCTTGTGCAGCAGGAGTGCATGTTGGCCAGGGTTTTACATCATTACTTCTGTTATTTGTTTACAGAAGAGGATTCAAATACCTGCTAATTTGCTGAGGCAGGTGTTTCTGTTCATATTTTCTAATCAACCCTCTATAGTTTGCATTTCTCAGCTTCTGTAGGGGCACTGAGTTAACCAGTCCAGTTCATATTTCAGAGAAAATGTAATCAATAAATCATCTATATTAGTCTGATGTCCACACATAGGGGTTTTATTATTAAGGATATTTTGAAAGGTTCACTGAATATTACACATTGAAATAAGTGTCTGTTGCCTGGGAGCAATTTCCAAGCTGTCTTCTGGGAACTAGGACACACTTAAAAGGATTTAGTGGTGGAAATCTTTCATTTAGAAAATCCATTTCTGCAATTCACGTTAAAGAAATAGAAAATATTTCTTTGGCAACTTCGACTGCAGTAAATGCATGTGAATAGCTCTCCACCCCTGAAACAGAGCTAATTTCTGTAGAAGTTCATCCCAGATATGTATTTCTGAGCAGGTGTTTTGCTTCACTGTTCACATCTTGAATTGTGTGCAATCCATCATATCTATCATTTTGTCCTTACACAGCCAAGGAATTTGGTCTTTTCAGTTGAGTGAGCTGGGAAAGGAGAGTGCATCACTTCTTGTTTTAAAACATTCCAAAGTACTTGGCTCCTGTGTGTGTCTGAAAACAGTAAATGTATAATGAAATAGTTGGGAAAAGAAAGCCCAAATTGCCACATGTATCACGCTCCACATTTACAGTAGGAGAGGCAGAACACTTAGGAAGTATTTCCCTCCCTCCTTCCTGGTAATTGCTGCTGTTGGTTTTGCCCTTGTTTGTAGAAGTCACAAAGTCCTTCCATCTGTCAAGCCGTCATTTCTCAGAAGTGCAGATGATCCAAAGGTAGCTCCAGTTACAGGAGGCAAGCATCACTAGGCACTCAGTTGACTTCCTCCTCTGGCTCTGTCCTTAGGCAAGGATTTGGGGAACTGGGAAGGGAGACGGTGTCACACTGGGCTTTACTAAAAGAGACGCCCTATCTCACTCTTGGTTTCCAAGACTAGAATCCTCACTGAGGAAGGTCACAAGTATTAAGCAAAAAGGGATGTCCCATCTTGAAATCAAATGAGAAGTCTAAACGCTTGATTTGCCTTGCTGATAGCTGATTTTCAGAGCTAATTCTACCTTTCTTTCTTTGGAAATTAAACGTGATGAAAGAAGAATTGATCAAATTTCCAGGGCCAATTCTACCTGTAGACAATTTGAGCTTTTCAGATATGTACTCTGTCAAGATACCTCCTGTGTGCCTTGAGGCCAATTTGTTACCTTCCCTAAGACTTCTCTGTCTGTGAAGGGTGGATTACATTTCCCTGTCCCATGAACAGATGGTGAGTTAAATTTTCTAAATGCTATTGAGCTCTCTGATGAAGAGTACAAACTCCAGGTTTTCAGACAGATCTAAAGCAACCTTCTGATTGATATAATTGAAACCTTATTTTGGTGAGTTTTCTTAGTCATCGTACACATGAGATTAAATTAGAAACCAAAACAATAATTTTCTCAACATCTGAGTGAAAGACTCCAAAAGATACTTTGGCTGTAAAACTCAATCAGAGCAATTTTTTTTTTTTCCATCTTGCTATTTTTGACTGAGAAATGATGCCATGAAGCAAGTCACTATACAACTTTCTCCAAATTACTGGAATTTAATAAAAGTCAGAGACCAAAGTTAGCTCCAGCCTCAGAGGAAAGCTGCAATTTGTGAGGAAAATATCACTGCTAAGGAGTCTGATAGAGGAAAGATAAAGCTCAATAGCCTTTTAGCTGTCTAGGATTTCTCACCACTCACAGAAATTTCTAATGGAAAGCTATTAAAGCTAATTCTAGGAAAGAGCCCCAACTCTAAAGTTTACTTAGGAAACCAGCAAGAATAGACTGTCTGGGTTCATCATGGACACAGTAGAATAGGAGGCCTCTGCCAGAAGGAAAACCGTCTGAATATTCGACTAGGGAGTGAAGAATATATCCTAAAATATTACAGTGTCTTAATTGCAACTATTTTAGCGATGACTGGGAATTCTTACTATCTACCTGTTGTACAGCCTGGAGTAAACAGACAAAATGGCATGTGATGGAAAAAGCAACTAGTCCAAAGTTACTGAATAAGACAAAGACAGGATTAGATTGCCTATCTCCTGGGAATTGACCCATTGAGCCAACTTTTCCTCGGAGTAGAGCTGTGCTAAATTGTCCCCAAATGAATAACAAAAGCAAACATCCTGTGGGCTGAACCTTTTGATCCGAATACCTTGCCTCCAACTTTGAATCCATATCCCAGCATTCCAAAATAAAACTTGGAGTTCTCACCAAAGGAACTCCATGGAAAAGAATACAATACAGAATTTGTCATTCTGTCTTTGCTTTGCTTTTTTTTTACTGAAACATTCTGCACATCAGTTTGTTTGATTGGGTCACTTTCCTCAATGAATTTTGTCTTCCTTCCAAACAGATGGTGTGAGCCTAGGAATGGTTTTAATAAAACTCTTTGTGTGCTGGTTATATGGCACTTATTTGGCAAATATCACTCCACAGACACACTTTAGGTTTAAGATGATACTGTAATGGCTTCAATCTCCCACCAGCTGCCACAAAATTAGAGCCACATTAATATCAACAGAGAAACTAGGGTTCTGGTAATTCAGCTGGAAACTTGAGGGCAAATTTATAGGCATTTGAAAGATTTGCAGTAGGAGGGATTGTAAAATCCTACCCTCGCATTAGACAGTAACAATATTAAGGTATGAAAGTCTGAAATACATTTAGTCCTTTACTCTCTGAGCTGACCAGCCAATGTAGGTGGTCCCTATTTTATTCTTGGCAACCTGGAAGGAATGCAGGCAAGGTGTGTATATTCCAGATGAATATTATTCAATGAACTGTCAGCAAAATGTTTTTGAAAATAAACTGAAGTTTATGCCATATAAGGTTTTATGTGAAGCATTTCTAAAATGAGAATTTCCTAACACCTAGATAAGGCTTCTATATTGCATGGAGATGCAAGACTGGAGACACCGCCACACTTCACCAAGTCTCATCTGCTTCCCCACTCCCATTCAAATTAACAGATCAGCATTAAAAACCAACTATAAACACCTGGGAAGTCAGAGCAAGGTAAATCTTGTTGTTCTGCATCCTGCATTTCCCACAAAGACCAGGACAGAAAACAAAACACAATGCAGAGATTACAGCATAACTAGAAAATGTAGGGATAGATGCGCAGAACATAATGGGATACAGGCAGTCCAGATTTCTATTAGGAGATGGGGTACGTGGGCAGGTCAGATAGTAGAGATGGCACTACGTAAAATAGGAATAATTCAAAGAAAAGACTGAAGAGTGCAAGTTTGGACACTGCTCTGGATGTTATGTTCAGACTGACTGCAGAGAGATACAATTGTTTTAATGAGATATATTAATCTTCCCCCTTCACCCCCCCTGGATCTCCAAAATGTCCCAGACATCAGTGAATTTAGCAGGACTGTGTACTGGGAGTGAATGATGTGGATGATATGCTACAACAGTTAAATGCAATTGCAGCAAACTTCCCCCATGGGTAAGGCAGTGCTATTCAGTTATTTTTACTGTTACAGCCAATGGGGAAATTATATTTTCTTTTGGAATATATGTGATTGGCTGTGGTCTGAGATGGGATATCACAGTAGACAGACCAGTACTGTGGTCTCTTACGGCAGCTCCTCTGTTCCAGCGTGTATGCGTGTTATTCGATAGCCTGCTAATGAACATATAAAAGTTAAGAGGCTTTTTGAAAATGATGTTTTTCAGCCTCCAATATTACATTAATTACACCACAGAGGCATGAGAAACTATCATTAGTGTGATCACACTATAATGATGGATAAAGAAACCATTAGAGGTAGAAGGGACTGAGTAGCCAAGATAATTAGGAGGTTTTCTGTTGAAAACAGTAATGACAAAAAGGCAAAGAGGAAAAAGTAGTGATAATAAAATAAAACTTAAAAGGCAACTTTTAATATTATAAGACAGGTCTTAAAAGTAGGGAAGCTAATGGGGGTATCCACTCAAAAAGCTCATTATTATAAATTGGCATTAGCAGTAGTTTTTCAAATCACTGCTGGATACGAAATCACAGTTTACAGACTGTAGAGAACCTAGTTTTTAACAGTCAATCTGTAGAAATATGGGTCTGTGTCAAATCAGCTTCACAGCCAGCGAGTGCACTTGGCTAAATGTCTCCTGATATTCAGAGCTGAACTAATGGCTATCATTCTGACTGTAACAGGACAATCTGTACTTTTATGAGATCCTCTTCTGGGTCCTGACATTTTGAGATATGTTTTGGGAGAGTTGTATGTATTCTTATTAATTTTTAAAAAAAAAAGGAGCAGTAATAAGCATCTTCTAGCCAGCAAACATTTAAGAAGCCCAGAAGGTAATGGTGAGGTTAGTGAAGCCAGTCACAATAATAGCTGAATTTTTGGAGTCTTCCATACATTAAAAGCAGAGTTTAATAATTCCATGGGGTTGTGACCCACTACTTGGGAATATTTCTCCCAGGAACTAGTTTTTGATGTGTTATCAGAAAAGTAGTTTTAAAAGCTTTGTAAATTGCAAGTCAAAAAAAAAGGCATCTTCTTTTTATTTGAATAAACAAACAAAACCCCAGTAATTTGTCCATTTTTTACAACAGTAGTCTTTCTGAGAAATAAAAGTGAAAAGACTACCAATATCTTCAGGGATATCTGTCCAATTACAAACTTGTGTGCAGAGATTTGTGGTCCAACTTGGTGTATATCATCATCACACAGTATTTGTGATTGCTGTGACTGCATGACAGATATGCATGTTCACATACATACATGCATATATGTACATCAATACACATATATTCAGAGACATGTATTTGCATATGTCTGTATATACATACTGTCATGAATGAGTAACTACTGCCTGGAACCTCCAGGATTTATCTGTGTGTGGACAGCACTATATAACCATTAACAGAGCAGGGAAGGAATTGAGTATTTGATTTGTGACTGTATAGAGATTTACTTGGTTCTAATTGAGCAAACACTGGTTCACTGGGCTTGACATTGTTCTTGTACAGGTATAAAGCTGAAATAACTCTATCAAGGGCAGATGACCTTTGAGAACATAAACAAGGAGAATTATGTTCTCCATTGAATAAAAAGCATGAAGGAGCACTTCTGAGATGCAAGCAAGGAAATTCATTAGGTTTAGGTGTTGTCTTGTCCTCCCTGAAGGTTGTCATTGTGACTCCAATAGAACCTTCATGTGGATATAATTTTCAGAGGTTTTCATCTGGGGATTTTTATCTCATTTTGGTCTTATTTGTTCTAGCTGCTACACATTGAGTACTATAACTCAGATATGTTCTGTTAAAAAAGTTGACTATTCTCACAATGAAAATGTCCTCTGACCTATCTTATATGAATAGACCTTGAAAGACAAAGAACTTATTTGGAATGGAAAAGGCCTGAAGTAATTTCAATTATTTATATTCTAAGCAAACATCACTAGCCTTAACTATAGAGTTAAGGAATTTGTCTCATCTTCTCTAGTACCACCTGTTTTAAATAGAGACCTCTGTCACAAGATGTGATAACGATTTTCAGTGCTGTACTTGGACCTCATGAGAGGAGCCAAATCAACCTTCCAGTGAAGATTAGCCTTTTAAGAGTGATAAACATAAAACTAATGCTGCCAACTGTTTTTTTGTCTTAAAAGTGGACAGTCTGGGGACAGTAGCTAAAGCTGGATTTTTTTACTTTAAATGAATTGTATCATTTAATATTTTTCCTGTGAATTTTTTGGACCCATTCTGTGCTTACAACTGCAGAAGACAGTCAAATGAATATAACCATTATGATTAAATGCAAATGTTGCTTTATGTGTTACTAATGGAACTTACCATCCTGCTTTTCTAAACAGATATTCAATTTGCTGTTCAGTTTTCTATTAGAACATTTTCCCTTTCTCCTGAGTTTAATTTGTTTCTTGCTGCACAGAGTAGAAAAGAAAAATGCTTGCCACCTTGACTCCTACCTTACCTCTAAGCTAAATGCTCTTCTATAACCAAATAGGGAAGAAAAACATCCTTTTAAATTGTTCTGGTATACAGTATCTTCATTTCATGGCATTACACAAATCAAAGTGATCATGTTTCACTCACATTGAATCTACATCCCTGGTTTCATGTGAAGACCGGTAAGATATTTGTTAGATTTGTTGTGTTTCAAATTATCTGTCAGGATTATCTGTCTCTATCTCTCTTTGTTGTAGTTCTGAAGAACCGTTTTTATGCTAATATCCCCCATTCCATAAAAAAAATTATAGAAACTCTTTATACCAATCTTATATCTTCATGCAACAGACACACGAAGAGGTAAAACCAGGGCCTTCTAGCCTGAGAGTGAACCTATCACTGATTTAGAAAAAAAGTAAACAAATAAATGTTTTTATTTATTCCTGATTCCAGCCAGGACAGGGTTAATTTTTGCAGTAGGCAGGAGGGGCATGGCCAGCACACAGATGTTATTCTATACCACCTCATGTCATTGCTGGGGGAAAGGGGAAGGGAGTCTTTCTGGGGAGAAGCGATCCCCTTTGATCAAGTGGTGTGGGAGGGAACAATCAAGTATTTCTATTGTTGGGGGTTTTCTTCGTGAATCGTTCATTTCTTACACTCTCTATCATCAGTATTGTTGCTGCTACTGTTCAATTATTAACCTCATTATTGTTTCCAGTAAATTGTTCTTATATCAACCTGTGATTTTTACCTTTCGTGCTCCAGTTCTCCAGCCTGTCACAGGGAAGGGTGGAATGAGCAAGTGGCCCATGGTTTGGAGAGTCTCAGTGGGAGCACTGATTTGGGGAGTTTCATTCCTAAACCACAACATTAAAAAATACAAAGCAAAGTTACTCCAGGAGCCCTATTTAAAGTTGATTCCAACCTAGCAGCGCGTGCTTATATTGCTATTGCCAACTTCTGAACCTTAGCTATGTTGAATCAAGGTCTATAGAGGAATAAGAGTGATGTACTCAGTCCAGTTGATTTGGCAGAGAAGAGCTACATTCAGGCAGGGAAAACAAAGTGAAGGTGAGGTCATAGTCTGGAATTTATTCCTTGCTTCTGACCTTATATTAATATTTACTATAGTTTGGGTTCTTTAAGAGAAATCCACTCTTTTGCAAGACTTAATTACGAGGCCTCATGTATGTTCTTTTCACAGGGATATACTTTTTCTCTAGAGAATGCATTGCTAATGTAATACTCCAGGCTCCAGGGTTTCTAAACCAATTTTGTTCCACGTATTTTTATTACATTGATTGGTAGCCCCATTGACCAAGGCTAGGAGGAAATCAACATGGAGAATTAAATTGCTGCAAACAGTTGAGTTGAGGAACACAAACAAAAATAATGGACAGAAGGAAAGGAAGCTCTTCATGCCAAAAGTTGTTTACAAAGACCCGTTTACATCACATAAGGATACTCTTCCCATTTATTTAAAGCATGAGAATACTTTTCTGTCTGGACACCTCTGCATGCATCTGTAATGCACTTAAAGTAGCTTTTTCAGCCAAGTGTAACTGGAGTTGCACCAGCACAGCTAATAACTGAAGATGTTGTGGTTTAGAGTTCAGACTGCACTGGAAAAATCCATTAAGTCCCTAGCTCCATCTTCAAGTTATTAGCCTACTCCTTGACAGTGTCTGTACTGTTGTTATTACCTGTACTAACTGGTGTGATGCTGCCTGTTGAAACCATATCAATCTTGGATTTATGTAAAGGGATTCAGATACCTTATGCCCAGACAAGAATGTACATGTTCTATAACCCAAGAGAGGCATCAAAAGGATTAGTACTCAGCTGTAATAAATCTCATCTCAACTTCTGCATGGGTGAACAGAAAAAGCCAAATGACATCACTATTACATCCAGTAATAGTGATATCATTTCATGTGGGGAGCCTGATACCAAATGGATGTACTGTTAATAGTCTTCTGAACTACTAGGCTCACACATGGCTGTGTAAGGCCTGTACACCAGACAGGGGAGTCTGAGATGGAGAACATCCAATGTCTAAGAGTGACATATGTTCAGAGTACCCAATGAAGTAATGATTACCAAGAAGCTGCTTGAGGATTGCAACAATGTGTAAGGAGGCCCAAATATTTCTTTGGCACTTAGCCATTTTAGCCTCATTCATATTCAGGAAGGATCTGGCTAACTGTGCTATTTTACGGTCCTTCAGCTCTAGCTAAACTGTTTAACTGTAGCTATACCCTATAGTTTAGATACCATGAAATGTTGAACACTTACTTACAGCATTTAAAAATAGCAGGGGATAAGCAGTCACCCCTGGCATCAGGACTGCACACTGACCTTGAGAGATATCAAAGTTCTGAAATGTAATGATTTAACATCTTAAGACCTGGCCAACACCATTTAAATAACAAAATCCATATTTTTGTTGATTTTTACTGGTTTGGACTCAGTTCCCAGATTATGCATGTTTATGCTCTTTAACCCTTTTGTTCTCTCGCAGTTTCTGAGCTGAATGCTAACCTGACGTTTTTGCTTTCAAACTCCACTGATCTATCTGTGCCTGACCAAAAAACAAACTCATATTGATAATTTTATGCACATTAGTGTTAATATTTTTGTCTCAGACCTTCGAAAATACTTATTTAGGAGTTTCCCAGAGACAGAACAGGAATTAAATTGTGGCTATTCTAAAATTGCAATGTAGAAATGTGTTCTGTTCTTTATCCATCCAAACTCGTTAAGTACCAACAATGTCTGTTCACACTTCAGTGCTACTGGGTATTTGCAGGAGTATCAAGGAATCTGTACTTCATACACTATTTGAACAGAATTCACAGCTTGTTATGTTGAATATTCTTTTTTTTCTTGATTTTCCATGCTGGTCTTGTCTCTGATTTTTACATCATAAGCATATAATATGAAAGTTTCAAGAAGGATCATCTCAGTAATGTTCAAAAGCTTTCCATTCAGGAAAGTAAAATGATTATGATCTGATTATTAAAAATTGCTAAACATGGATAAAAAATACTAAGCATTCAAACTGTTCATAGAAGGAACAGCTTTAAGAGTTCTTCTACTGCTATTAATGAATACTATCACCCATAAAATAACAAAACTAAATACCTCCTTCCATTTCAAGAGGAACTCTCATAAAAGCATTACCCTGATAAATTTAGATAGCAAGGCCAAACATGGTATCAGAATTTTCTTCACAAGTACTGAACGGATTGTGTTTGGAGAGCAGTATAACTTCCAAAGTACCTCAAGGGCTTTTGGCCACACTTACAGCTTCTAGATTTGAGTAAAAACCTAAACAAGGCTGTTGAGGTTATATTAAATAAAGGCAACAAAACACATATGGTTTTGATACATAGTAGTCATCTCATTGAGTTGCAGGCCTGCAATGGTTGTAACAAATTACAGGTTCCCAAAGAGTGCTACTACACCTGTATTAACCTTACTTTATAGTCATACAAACAGTAAAATAGTCATCTCTCTAAAGATACACAATAAAACCATTTCATAATCTAGATTCACACTTTCCTTCCCCATTTAACCTTTTCAGATAATTACATTCATATTTTAGAAATACAGCATCAAAACCCTATATCTTTTCTATTTTGTTTCTTTTTGTCAGGACACCACAAAGGCCAGGAGCTCAGAGGAATCTCAGGCCTAGCAGCTCTGAGCCCAGGGCATCAGGCACTTCCAATGAGTCAGGCTAAGACAAAGAAGTCAGCTTGGGGGGTCTGCATAAGACCCAGTGAGGGCAACCAGGGTCAGATACAGCTTTATGATAACAAGGCAGGGTCCTAACATCAGCCCATGTGTGGGGAAGTCATATTAGCAAGACCCATAACCAGGCATAAAGACCAGACTGACAGCCCCAAGCCAAAGCTTAACTAGAGTCAAGCTTAAATAGAATTCTTGAGCTCATGGCTGTGGCTGGAGGCCTCAGATGAGGCTGGTCAGAGTCATTAAGGCCTATCAGTGCCCTCAGGGTTCTGACACAGTCAGGTTAATCATTCCAAATGTTCCCTAAACCATATTTGGTTATATATCTCGCCCATGACTTGGAGTATTATATTCCATATTACTTGATCAAACACTTTCAGACTCGTATCTAGTAGTTGTTCTAATACTGCAGTGGAAATATTCTTCATTTACAGCTGAACCTTTCACTTGCTCATCAGCTTATTCAGAGGGACAAGAGTTCTAGCAGACAACCAAACATTTCTGCTAAGCAAGAAGCTTAGTTTTGCTTTTCTACTTTCTGTTATCTCCCAGCCATCATAAACTGCAGGTAAAGTATCACAGGTAAAATTTTAGGTGGAATTATGTCAACACACTCAGCTAAACCTAGGGTTTAGCTAAACCCTTGCTACTGCTATGCTCTTAATCTAACAGTTTCTTTATGTGCACTCTCAGCAAAGTCCATTGAAGTTAATGAGGCAGATTCCACACACATAGAACTGCTCTGAATCATGCTGAAAATTATTTACTACTGAATTAATACAGGCCTGAGTGGGGTTTAGTGTTTGTAAAGTAATTTGGAGGAGTAAATAATACTCCTGATTGAGTTAATTACACTCTGGACCAACACCAGGAGAAATAAACAGGCAGTGCAAGAATCCCAAGGCTTCCTCAAATCTCAGGAACTCTTATTTATCTGAATAAAATTAGATATCTATGTCTATAACGATGCTTAGTCACAATTCATCATCTGCTCCGAAGCTGATACTTTGGAAGCCAATTTGCACAGAGAGAAGCACTAGGGACATGTAGAACTCAGTTTCAAGACTTCATCTACCTGCACTTTATTGGGCCATACGCTCAAGCAAGTCAGCACACTCAAACCATAAAGCCACACACATGCACCTTCTATGTTTTTCCACTCATTCTCACTCTTCACCTTAGTCATCACAAACACTTTTGCAGAGACCCTGTTTTCAAGCAGAAATGAGACCCTTTATATAATAAAATGCATGAGAAACAAGATACACAGAGAGAAAAGAGTAACCTCTGTCAGACAGCTCTGAAAGCATGAGGGTAATTTTCTGCATCAAAAAAGAAATCAGCAGAAAGTACGCCCAGCAAATAACCTCATATTTTCAACAATAGACTCAGTGGGTGGTAAACACCAGGGGAATAAGGTCAGTTAATTGATGCACTTTCCTACAACTGGAGAGCACTCTTTCCCTATGCTCTCACAGCCCCTTGCTGCGGTGTCTGCTGCCACTTTCATCTCATGCAGGAGGGCATGGAAGAGCATAGGGGCTGAGGAAAGAAAACAGAGAGAAAATCTGCCTGGGAAGCAAATACACCCAGAGTTCCACACTCTCGTAGAACCACTTTACATGAACTATAGAGAGTAAGGGCATAGGACTAAGAAATTGCTTGAAGAATTTCTGACAAAGCTTTGCAAACACATCAAGAATGACCCTGTTCCACTCTCCATTTAATTCTGATGATGAGAGTTTCTCTCCTTATAATTTAGATAACTTTCGCACTTTCCCCCTCTCTCTTGTTCTTTTGTTCTTTGGCCTTTCTACCCTTGAAAGAATATCTCATTCTTCTCTGGGTGTTATAGCACATTTGGAACTAACCACATCCCTTAAGTACAGAGAATGGGTAAATTATAATTTTGATATGATACACAACTAATACTTGCTAAATTATGTGTGAAATATACCTTATAGTTGAATATTTATTGAATAAGATAAACTACATGAAATCATATTTTATCATGTTGACTTTCTGCAATCCATCAGGATTAGTAACAATAACAATTATAAAAGCATTTTATGCAAACGATTAAAAGTTTTATGAAAAAGTATCATGATTTTCTAGCTACTAAGATGGATCTTTAATGAGACTATTTCATTAACTTACCTGAACAGAAACAGGAGTCACTGTGATTTCTTCTCCTATTACTGTATATTCACCTATGAAAAAAATAAAAACAAATGTCTGATAGGAAGCAGAGTATTTACACCTTTGTTTTATGAGTGGTAGAGGGGATAGGCAATGAAAGCTCATTTAAGTTATAGACAAAATTCCACTTGATGTGGCAGAACCAGAATTTTACCTGTAGAGGTTTCAGAAGCCTCATGATGACAGAAAAGAGAGTTAAAATCAGAGGCCCTAAATTTTTGTCTGTTTAATTAATCATAATTCCACCTACAGACTGCTGATATATATGACATAGATTCATTAGGAGCTAAATAGAAACCGTATATTCCTGTAGGGAAATAAAGAATCCATAAATGCCATCAATGTTTATCCAGATCTTACTGGTGCTAGGTTAAAAAGAGAAGCCAAAATTTTAATATCTTAATGTGAAAAGTTGAGAGAAGCAATCTTTTAAGTTAGAATAATAGAGAATGTATTCTTTACAATTAAACAAATCTGATACTGTTGTAAAGTGTGCTGAAACCGAGCAACCAATGTTGACTTGTGAACCATTATGACAATTTGAAGCTTAAAGAAAATGTTATATAAAAACCCTTAGGAAAACAGTAGCATGGGTACTAGTGGTAGAAGATTCATTGGAACTGTGTTAGTGGGTACAGATTTCCAAGCTTTCTTATTTTTCTTATTAGTTCTGTTTGATGTTTTGAGACCAGAGAATGATTAATTTTCTGGATAATAATTCAACTATGTTATATTTAAGTATCTCCGCCCATATGCAGCTGCATCTGTGAAAAAGAAATAGCAGGTGTTTAATTTTTATGGTTTCCTTCTGTTTGTTCTTGACAAGTCCATTTGTTATTCTAAAAGAAAATTACTAATCTCTAAGCCTATTTGATTTGGAAGAGAGTGCTGTCAGTTTATTATCATCAGTATTCTCGTTGCAATATTCTAGGTATTACATAGCTAGATACACTTAATTAATGAGCAAAAAAATGTTCTGTGTACCATTTGACTTGATCCATAGAACAACAAACCTGTTATACCAATATCATTCCACTTTATTAGCTTCATAGAACCAATTTTAAATCAAATGTAGCTCAAACTTGTCACATGCTAACACCTCTATGCTACATACTGTAGCTAATAAAACAGGAAAGCAACAGACTTTTTCTTTTAGGTTATTGTCATGTAAGGAGAAGTAAAAGGGAAACCTTCACCTAAATACCAAGATGAACTTCAATCTTCCACAGACAGACCTGTGATTTCATTACACTGAGTTTATGATGTACATAAGAATGGCTATTGTAGATAACAGAAAACAGCACTACAAATAAGGTAAGCAACAGAAGGATCATCTGTGAAGCACCTTCTCTGTTCTGACAAAAAAACAACAGTTGGTTTTGATCAGTACATAAATGAAAGACCTTAAAAGAAAAATCAAGATGTTGTAGAAGAGAAGATCCCGCTTCAGAAAGTGACCAATGTGTCCACGAATCAATAAATCATGACTCAACATTGTTAGTGATGCAATGTCATTTATTCCATGTTGAGAAGCATAGTTTGGATGAGAAATAAATGTTTGGGGAAGAGGTAAAGAGAAAATATCTTACCAGCTTTCTAACATTTAGATATAATAGGTTCTTATATGCCGTTACATGTAATTTTAGATAATTGCCAACAGGGAAATTAAATAAAGTGGTTGCAGAGGATCATGTCCACCAATAGAGACACCTAACTCATGCATAAAAGTTTAGATATTAAAATTCCTCCTGTAGTGACAAAAGGATGTAGAATAATTTTCTTTCTCTGTTTCTATTGACCCAGAGGTGATTGTTTGGAGAGGTGGGTGAAGTTAATCTTATATGCAATACTGATCTCGGACATCTTGATGAACATCTAACTCAGAGTAGGAAGTGATTGTTTAAAATATCAAGCCAAGCATAGAAGTTTTAGGGCTAAGTAATTAAATGGGAAGGGCTTGTTTTCAGTCAAAGAATGCCAGAGTCTCAGTAAAGACATACAACAGCTGGAGGTTTGCTTTAATTCCTTTAGTGAAAGAAGGAACTCATGAACTCCACAATGCTCTGGACAAAGCTTCAACAACTTTAACATTCAGCTCCTCCAAAGCTCCAGCCAAAGATCTGGCATTATTGAAGGTGACAGATTACAACAGACCATTAACTCCAGTCTCTCCTCTATGCACGAAGGGGTGTGAAAGGGTGGCTGGCTGAGCAGATGCTTGACTGCCAGCCAGGGCCAACCCAAGAGAATGCCAGAGACTGGTGATACAAAGTGCACAGATGCTTTCATGTTCTGCCATTTGGAGCCACTTAAGGTCCTGGTTTCGGAGGGAGCATTGGTCACAGAATTTCTCTGTGTCTCTATGGATGTTGTTTGATTTAGTTGTCAATACTATGATCTTCTGGTTGGCTCGGAGCCTTTGAAATAGTATCATTTGCATCATCAGGTCTTGAACAAGCAGCTGCCGAAACAGGGAATTTCTCATTGGTTTGGACCATATTAAGAGAAAATTCCTGTATTATTTTTGAAGCCAAAGTTTTAGTTCTTCATTTTGGTGCCTGTGACATCGCTTTATGTCAATCAGAGTTAAAAATAGAATGTGAAATTATGTTCTAAAATAGCTCATGCTCCAATTTTGTTAAATTCCTTTGCTCTATAAATAGTCTTTTAAAACTTAAATATTTCTTAAAGTCTTTAAACTAAGGGGAAAAAATACTTCAAAGAAACAATTGTCTTTTATCAACCAGTAGAGAAGTAGAGCCTCTCCTTATCATTTTGGTAAGATATTGCCTAAGCGTTGCCAGATAATTAGTAATTTTCCAGTTAGTCTCCATATTTTTAAACTTCAAATAGCTTGTTATTTCAGAAAACAGTTAAGGATTGTCCATAAACTTGCTGCATGTTACCTACAGCATCTCACTATTCACAATACCAGGCAATTGCTGATAACAAAATATCCAGCAAATTTTCATATAGAAACTTTCCAGTAGGGAGAGAATACTTTATTAAGTAATCATTTTTTTTTGCAAATTTTTATGCAATTTGCATATTCAAAGAGCAACAAGAAGTCCACCTTCAAAAAGGAAAACTTGATTAGAAGGAATAAATTTCTTCTGTGAAAAAATGTCCTTAAATTTTAAAGCACTGTTTACACAAGAAAACAGGTTTATTAAAGGTTTGTCTGTGGTTCTTTGTTCAAGCCTAAAATACAGACTTTCCTTTTTACAACAGCCTAAAAAGATTTTTCTTTTATGCCATATTTTACAGAATTGACAAGACATAACCCTATATGATTGTTAAGGAACAATCTGATGTTCCTTCATACAAAATCTTAGTCATTTCCTTTCCTTTCCCCTCTGTTTTTCTTTGGTAGACATCATCTCTTTACCAGACAAGAGTCATATAAAGAAGCAAAGAGCATGGTACTGCTCTCATTTCTTTCTTTCTTCAGAAATTGAGTGGTATTTCATGATTTTGTGAAGAGAAATATTGCAATATTGAAAGACAAAATCTTACTCCTGGACGCTGTTCTTATATGTTTTGTACTGAACCAAGCAGGTCTCACTGTAAGGAAGAGTGCCCTTGAGAGAGACTGGGGCCTGTGGGTGGGCCAAGCCCATTTGTAAGGTTCAAACTCACGATAACTGTAGGTGGTGAGCACCCTGACAAAGCCTCTCACACCAAACTTTCTTTTCAAATATCTGTTATTTTACCTATTTATATATTAAACTCTCAGTTTTACATTCCAAATCCAAGACTTCATTAATCACTAACGGGATGTGTTGTACAGGAAACAGAATCACTGACATACATTGCACGCTTGACTTCTTTTCTATGCTCCACTTCACCACACTGTTCCTCACTAGTACTGACCTCCAGAAAGTTTCATGCTGACTTGATGTCTTTCTTCTTCTTGCTTTTGTGATCTGCTGTTCCAAACTTGTCGGTCACTCATTCAGCAGCTGCCCAGATCAATGTGAATGGAGACTAGAGAGAAATTTTCAATAATAGTAAGTCAAACAAAATAGGGAACTGCAAAAGCAAGCCAGAAGAGGGATTCTTTTAAGTCTTAAAGTTTTGATCTATTGTGACTTTCAACATGGAAACTAGAGTCGGGAGCAGTGTAAGGTTCGTTATAATTGCCCAATACAAATGTTCCTCTAAAATGTCTGACACAGATCATTAGGGGTTGAATCTAAGCCAAATAATGTCAAGAAGAATCCTTTAGTTGACCTTTAGTGGTGCTCGGATTATTATTTTATCAAAGAAAATGCTTTCTTGCTTGGTTTGCAGAGACTCACATAAACACCTGTAGTCTGAAAAGTGTTTGAAGATAGGAAAGAAATCCATTTTACTGCCCTTCCTATTGTGAAGAGTATTCACTGATGATAGCAGCTTCTGTTCACTTATGTTTAATGATGCTGATAAGTAGAAGTTGATTTTGAAGTACCACTACATGTCATTCAGCTGCACACAAAGTGTGTAAAGGAGTGAGAAGCGGAGGCATTTTACTTGCCCTACTATGTAGTATTGAAATAATACTGACAGAAGTGGCAACTCTCCTTTTTATTATAGAGGGTCCTTAGTGATACAAATCAAATGGTTTAGCAGAATTCACATTTTTTATGATCATCTCTTGTTCCATTTTTTTCCTTGGTTTATTGAGTGCAGAAGGAATGAGTAATCAGAAATAGACAACACTCTTTGAGGCGTTTTGTTAATTTAGTATTCACAAATAGACCTCAGTCTGTCTCGCATATATTTTGGGATGGAGTTCATTTCACTAATACTTTTCTCAGACTGACCTGAGCTGTTTCTAAATGACCACACAGCTCTCTGCAAAAGAAGTCACTCCTATGAAAAAAGAACTGCAGAAAACATAAGAAAATTGCACAGTTGAACATTTTTTATCCATGTTTCTCATCTACTATTTGTAGGAATTTGGCTGTACTTTTACCTAAGGGGAGAAGAAAAGATATTTTGAGGAAAAGCTACTCAGCTAACCAATATTTTCTGTACAGCCTTTCCTTTACTAAGGATTAAAAAGATTGCAAGGGTTTGCAGTTTTTCCCTCTATGGGCTTTGTATTGTTATTGGTTAAGGGTGCTATTGGCAAATAGATAGTAAATCTATGCCATAAATCCATCTCTTTCTGTAATACAGTCTCTCCACTGAAACCACCTGACCATAAATATCTAGATGTACTAAAGGTCAGATTTAGAGGAACCAAAAAAATTACACTGATGAGGATGCTTGACAGGTGAATGTAGTAACAACTTTGCTAGGATAACCAGAAAGTTACTCAACTTAGAGAAAACAGTATTAAGGTACCTGTAGGATGCTATACAACCATTGGCAAAGTTGCACAGAAATAAGAGTTCAAAAATTCATTTAGACTTCAGCAGGATGCTTTGCCTCACAACAGATTTTTCTACAAAGCATACCATCTCCAAAGCTTAATAAGACTGAACAGGCACAGTTACAAAAGTGTCTGTAAGCAATGGTAAAATTGGACATAAGAAAAGGCAACACTACTAACACTCATACAGTGTTGTGCAGTGTAAGGGCTCATTGCTGATTCTGGGCCTGATTACTCATTACATTACTGCAGGTTTATCTCTGAAGTCACACTGGTGGAAAACAAAAACAATGCAGTGAAGAATCAGGCTGGTAATGTTTAAGCAAACCGGAAAAAGAGAGAAGGACACTGCAGGACTGATCAGAAATAAAGCAGACATTCAACAGTTCTAGAGCTGGATTCCCACTATTTGGCTATGGAACATCTTGTCAATGTCTTTTGGTTGTGTCAAAAGTTTAGATGAATTTTTCTTGTTGCACCTCTCTTATTTTTCTACTGCATTTAACACAAGCACAGTGATTTTCCATTTTGCAGACAAACAACAAAAGAGAGCAAATTGACAAGTTTATTCTTTCAGTAGCAGGTGATGTTCAATGCAACATAGGACTGACATCACTGGCCAGTCCGTCAACAACTGTGCCACAGTTTTCAGCAATAAAATCCTCATCAATAACTATTCTCTTTAAAGCACTAGGCACAATTTTGTATCGTTCTCAGAGTGTTTCCATAATTCCTTAACCATGAGAAAAGTATTCACTGTAACAGGTGTTGCAGAGCTTAAGCCCTGCATGAGGCAGTGGAAGTGTTACTTCTTTTGACCTCTTGAATACTACTGAAATTTGAGAATGCTGGTAAGGGGAAGAACCTCAGATGGTTTAAAACCCCACGAGAATCTGATTCACACAGGTTGAAATTCTAGCTCATAGGTGTCCTTGATTACACAAAAAATGCTGGTATCTACCTTTTTTTTCTCCAGATATGTCATTTTGGCTTTTTGATGTTTTGCAGTCTTTAAAGAGACTGAACTGCTAGTGATTAATGACTCAAACATTTGACCACCTGAGGTGACCAGCCAAGTGCTTTAAGAAACTGGACTATTGGTACTTACAGCACTGTCAGCAATGTGCTTTGCTAACAATATGCAGAGTGACCACTCGGTGCAGGGGCTGAAGGCATGCACAGCCAACACCTCGGGCTACGACCTGGGTGTTAAACAAGGTAGGGAAAGAGGCAAATCCAGCAAAGTGGAGTAGAGTGTCTTTTTCCATACAGAGATGACTCAGCTGTGATAGCTCCCCAGAACATTCAGCCTGAAGGTATTCATCTCTGTTGATGAGCCGTAATGGACCATAATGGACTCAGCTGCACTGACATAAGAGACAGCTGAAACATCTTAGAGGGTGTCAAAGACATACTCCCAAAGTATCCTGTGGCTCACAGTATCATCATTCAGTGTAAAACTTCCCACGCCACGGGAGGTACCAGAGGTGTTCCCACATGAACTTGAGCATATATAACTCTAAGTTTCGGGGCTTCCCTCATCACCTGGGGCTTCCACCACCACCTCAACTGGTCCAGGCTGTGGCCAGTATTCCAACAGGACCAGATACAAACACCACTTTGACCAATGACCATCAAAATTGCAACAACCAAGTCTCCTTGCTGGATCCAATGGGTGTCTCGTGAGTCCCCCCAGTCACCTGGGGGGTCTGCAACCCTGCTCTGGCTGTCTGTACCAGCACTGCAGCCTCACTCCAGTGCCATGCAAGTGTCTGCCGGTATTGAATCCCAGCTAGCTGTCATTTCCTGCCAGTGCTGGCTCTCCAACCGTTCCTCCCAGGTTTTCTGGGTGCGGGGGAGGCGAGGCACATGGAAGGACAGCCATGTTGTCTCTGTCCTGTGGCCACGTGTGTTTTTTTTCCAAGTAGGGGAGGCTGGCTGCCTAACCTGGATTAGGTCTGGTGGGCAGGGTTTGGGAACTGTCTCCTCCTTGGTTGGTTTAACCTAGTTTTATCAGTATTGTTATCAGCATTCTTCTTGGTAAAGAGTTGTTTTTTCACTTACATCCAGGCATATTTGGTCCTCTCTCTCTATTGGAGAAACCAGGGGTATTGAGTCCAAGGGAGGAGACTTTAGTCACTTGACTCCAAAAGCTGGAGTCTGAATAAAATTGGTCAAGCTTCTACTACAAATCTGATGATAGGTGGCAACAACGAATGCAGTGACACAAGAAATACTGCAAATTGGAAGCAAGTGGAAGGTCTGAGGTTACAAAGATACTTGCATCATAAGAACTGGTAAGACTATTGTAACCAAAAATGAGAGGGGTGAGTTTTAGAAGGAAATCCCTCGAGTTTTTCCATCTATCCTCAAATGAATTCAGCTGTTTCTCTGGATTTTGATTGCATATGTAGAAAGAAATATAAGTGGGTTTTATATTCTCAGCTAGAGATTGTCAGAAGATTTTTATGTAGATACCTTGGTGTTCTTGAAAGTACTTTTAGCATATCTTTAGAATTTCAAAGAAAAAGCATACATATGCACATTCAAACACCTATAAAATGCATTTTTATTTTTATTTTTTTGTTTTGTAGATGTAAGTTGTTTTGTAGATGTAAGTTGTTTTGTAGATGTAAGAAAAATACTTGCTTCTATGTTTCAAGTTTGGATAGCTAATAAAATGCTCAACCTGGATTTTATGAAGCTTTCAAAAAAAGGACGTCACCTTAGGGTAAGAAACAAGTGTGAGAAACCTCAGCCCAGAGGGCCATTATTTTACAGTTTTATGTGCCTGAAAGTAGAGTCATGTTTCATCCACCCTAACAATAGTAATATTGCCACTATGTGTTATGTCTGCCAGCAGGAGGAAGGAAATGTCTCTTTGTAAAGAAAATTATTTTATCATGGAGATAGAGGGATTCCTGGATAGCTAAGAGTGAAAATTAATTTGATTGGCTCAGGAAAGACCTAGATTTTATTTTAAAGCAAAAAGCAGGATTAAACAAACAAACAAAGAAAAAACGTGTAAAGACTGGTGGAAATTTAAATGTGCAATACATGTGACTTGCCATTCTTCTATTCTTCCTGTCCATTTTTCACACTTCCTCTAATACATATAAAACTAATTTGCTTATTTTGATGCCTCATTGATTGGGATTTAAGTATATGATTTTTGATAGGGCAGATGAACTGTCCCATTATAAATTTCAAGAGGATATGAACCCAAATGAACACTGGGACAATAAAATTCTAATAAACCTTCAGTTCAAGGAAACTAAATCAATCACCATATAAAGTTACCGAGGGTAGCTTTCAAATTTAGTTATTTGAGTTGATTGCACTATATTCCATTAATAACCTAAGCACCTCACATAAATGAATGCATTTATCCATACTGACATTCAATGTACAACATGCATTGTTATTTCCCCTGGAACAATGGCAAAGTGATACAAAGGGATCAGAATGGCTCAGCGTAGGAACTCCAGCTGTATGGATACCAGTTAAATCTCCAGTAGCACTGGTCCTGTGATCAGAAGTCTTTTGTGATACACACAGGAAACTGCCTGAAATTTCTTCACTCTCTTAGGTATGGAATACAGTCCTATTGCAGGACTATTCTTTCACCTAATTCAAAGTACTAAGAATGTCCACATTATGATGGATCCACTGATCACACAAATGTTGATTATAAAGCCCTTCTACCCAAGGAACATGCGATCAGCTCAGTTGATTAGAGTATGGTGCTAATAATGCCAAGGTCACAGATTTGATTCCTATGTGGGTCATTCCTTACAGAGTTGAACTTGATGATCCTTGTAGGTCCCTTCCAACTCAGAATAATCTCTGAAACAAATATGGTATCACCAACAAGGATTGGATTTCAAACTTGGTGAAACCACTTTTACCTTGAGTTTCTGGCCTGACTATATTGACAGATTTCTGGGGTAAAGTTATGGAATCTCAAAAGAATTTAACTTCTGTAATTACTTTAGATTTTAAACTACATGTTTATATCATTACTAATTCTTTTAATGACACAAGAACCAAATGATTTTTGGTCCCAGATTATCATGACAACTCCTTTTCTCTAACAATAAATTCTCTGTAGATTTCTCAAAGCTACACTGTTAGCTTTAAATGGAGGTGGTTTGGAGTTTTTTTAGGAGCTGAACATGCTTTGATTTTTTTTTTTTTTAATGTGATAGATACTTTAAGTTCCTCTCTCTTTTTAATTTAAATTTAATTAAATCTGGCTTCACTGACTTTTACTTTCAGGTCCTGTGTTGTCTCTGTGTTTACCCTCCAAGTGTTTCCAGTAGCTTGAGCACATTAGGAATATTAAACAGTTAATCAAGTGTAAAAAACATTAATTTGCTCTCTAGCATCTTTCATCAATTTTTTTTTTTAATCAGAAGACTATCCAACAACTAAGCTCACAGATTCCATGGCAAGCATTTCATCAACAGGCTGATATTTCACTGCATCCAGGATAGTGAAATATATCTCAGATGATGTGACTGAATGGTCTTCTGTACAGGAATCTCAGTGTAATCACTGAGATTCTCCCATACAGGTTTTAAAATAATCTAAATAACCCCAGTCAAACTATATGTGTGTATGTGTGTGTTTTTGTATAGTACAAGCTGATTCCTTGAAGGTATATTAAATTCTCTACCCTATTCCTAAAAACCAAATGTGATTCAGATTGCCACCAGCCCTATCACTCTCTGGGTAATCTTCTCCTTTTTTTATGAAACCTGTGTCAGAACCACCATCTGTTTTATTTCTACCAGTGAACCAGGGCTCACCCTTTTGTGGGGCAAGTTTCTAGAATTTGTTCAATTAAATGACAACTGAATGTGAAACCCATTTTACATGGTGGATCTGATCTAATATCCTGGCACAAACAACAAAGTTACTGACTTTGACAGAGGTAGAGTTACTGACTCTGCCTCTGACAGAGGGAGAGACCTTTCAAAGACCGTACTGTGTTGATATCTTTGTTTTCATTGTAGTCATTGCTGCTACTGGTCTGAAATACACAGTATCTGATCCAGAAACTACACTGCATTAGGATTCCTTCTGACTCCTTTCCTCTAACTCTTCATTTGTGAAGAAACTCTATATTATGAGCTTCAGAAGAGCTGCGCTTTTTAAAATCCATAATCTAGGCATATATAACTTCATGCAAAAATTATAAAAGTAATGTAATAATTATTTAGATTATGACTAAGAAGCCCCATTCATTATGTGGAAATTTCATACAATTAAAAACACTTAAGAAATGCTCTTCTACATTTCCCCATATTCTATTGAATCAAACACATGTGTTTTAAGACCTCTTTTGATCACAAATCTTAAGTCTGGGGCAAGGTGGAAATGCAATTGCCACACAAAGAATACAAGTTTCTAGGGAACTATGAACAAAATTTCAGGTCCTGAATTCATCAAAGTATAGGTTCCAGTCACTGGAACCAAAAGAAAGTTCATTAAACTATTTGTACCAAAGTCCTTAATCCCTTTGTGAAAAACCATTACAAGCTTCTTCCTGTTCAGAGATATACACAAAATACTTCTAGAACTCTCTGGAAATGTTTTTTGTTACTGTTACTAAGTGTAGATAGTTTTTCTCTTTTCTAGGAAAACTTACATAATTGACTGAATTTGTATTTTTCTGATGAAAGTATGAAGAAATACCTATCATTTTTTTTTATTATTTTTCTCCTCTATCTTGGAAACCTGGGACAAAATCCAAGTAGAAAATTACACCAGGAAGCTTATGTTTACTAGTAGATTTCAGGATAGAATTTATTGAGAAATTCAGTCTATATCTAGATAAATATTCCGAAGTAGCACCCCACTATGAAATTTTGATAAGTAGGTTATTTTGTAAAGATTCATTGGATACCTATTCACAGGTGAATTCAGAGTGAAGTCAGAGTGACTGAAGTGATAGCACATCTAATTCTTTTTTCTTTCTGTAGTTAATAACGCAGCATTCCCTATGAGCAGACACTCATAGATTTAGATTTTGCTTTTTAAAGTAAAAAATATTAGCCTTGATCCCCATGGAAAGTTATGAAATAGTAAATGAGCCTTGGAGTGCAAAAAGTGATTTTGAAAGTCTATGGAGCTTACTGCTTCAAGTTGAAGTAACCACACCACAGCCCCACCTCAGAGAGAAGTGAGAAACATAGAACCAGTTGATGAATCGTGTATCTGTCCAGTTTGTTGGTCTAAGGCACCATGACTGGCCTTAGAGCACCAGGCTGGAAACTGCAGGAGAGCAGAAACTTCTTCCTGAGCAGCTTTCCTGAGTGCAGACACAGAAGGTCAAGTGGAGAAACATCAACAGATCTGCCAATTCAAATTGTCCTTCTCAATGAATCAGAATCTGAGCGGGGGGGTGTGGAGGAAAGCAGAACACTAATACACTGAAAAGTCATGCCTGCACATACTGCTCTAGGACATCTATATGGAGACAAGCCTTTAGGGGTAAGGAAAGAAAACAGTAATAAAGAAATAAAAAAAATCTGATATATGTCTATAGCTTCACGAAAAACATGATTTATCTTGCATTTCTCAATTTCTTTAGTTTACTTTTTTATGCATACTGCATTTTTTATGCAGTATTGTATGCAATATGTTATAATAAGCACACACAGATCACCAGCTTCCAGACTTCTCTCTTTGTGGTCATAGAATATTGCAAGCTGAAAGGGAGTTCTGGAACTTGTCTGGTCCAATCCTCTGTTCAAAGCAGAGCTAACCAAGAGTTTAGACTGGAATGTATAGGTTTTTCTAGACAACTTTCAGAAATCTCCAAGCCTGGAAATTCCACACTTCTCTGGGTATTTGTTCCACACTTGTCCATCCTCTTAGTGTTTTGTTTTTCCTCTTAACTAATTAGGATTTCCCTTCCATTGCCTCTTGCACTTTTATTTTACCCTTCCAAGGGCCTGGATCTGTCTTCTCTGTTACTCCCTTTTAATAGCACAAAATGGCAAGCAGATTCCCCCCACTTTCATCCCTGTAGAGCATCCCTTAAAGAGCCTTAGTGGCACTATCATATCACTCCATTCAAAATCATGTTTTCTAAAGCTAGTGAGATCTGACATGTGAAATGTTTCTAAGGGGCTGAGATTGTGCAGTATTTCAAAAGAAGTGCTTTGTCAATGCGCACAGATGAAAGTAGAAAAAAAATATTTAAATTTGTAAATTTCATTATTTATGCCATTTGTCTAATACTATTCCTTCACTGGAATACTCTTGTTTTGCGTCATTTTGTAGCTGAAAAATTATAATGTGCTAGGAAACATTGGCACTGAAGTATCTGAAACCCAGAAGAAACATTGGAAAGAACAGTTATATTATTTATTATTTATGTTTATGAATAGAAAAACTCTGGAAAAGTTAAGTCAGGTCACACACAAAAAAAACCCCAAACCTGATAGAGAAAAGTGGGATTTTTGCAGTCTATCTTACTGTCTGGTGTTCTATTAAACCTGGAGATTAGATAAATATTCTCTTTGCACTCACTCCTCCAGCAACATAGTGGAAAACAATGCCTTGTACATGAGCTACTAACATGAGATATTAAAAAGAACAGTTTATGTTCTGTGGCTTTTAAACATATTTTTGCTGCCATAAAAAAAAAAACCAAAACGTAAGGTCCTTTACCATCAAAACAAAACAGAACAGTTCATCCCTGCCTTTAGGGATACACAATCTGAATAAAAGCCTCTAATGGAGGCTAACATTGCCTTGAATTACTGTGAAAGCAACACTTATCTGTTGTACTCTTTCAAGTGTTGATACTGATGAAAATACTTGTGAAGCTGCCAGGCTAATTTCGTGACAAATCAGTCAGGAATGGCACACAAGAACCTGATTTGGGCATAACTGTTAATGACTAGCAACTCATTGGGGGAAAAAAATTAGCATTGAAAAGAAGTAATCAAAAGATCCTCCAACAGAGCAGATATCAGAGCCAGGTATTTATCACTAGGATTATAACAAGTTTACTAATCTTAGCAAATTGGAACAGGAGATAGATTAATTCTGTTCATTAGGTACCTCCTGCTGTTATGGTTTGATTATTATTCATAGGGCTTGGACACTTCACTTAGGATTGGGTTATTAAGAGTTCTAAGTACTGCACATAAGCACAATAAAAGTCCAGCCACAGCTTTGCTTTACAGCCTTACAGAAAAAAAAGGATTTGATTTGCAGTTTGGGAATGGGTACAGAATGAGGTTATGTAACTTGTGCCTTTACTAACTGAATAAAGACATTATTCATCGTCACAGACCTGTACCTTAATACCCTCATACCTTATCTTCCCTGTGGGCTTCTCCCACTGCAGCGCCATTTCCTTTTGCTTTTACTTGTTTATAAACATCCAGCTAATACGTGTCAGCAGCAGCAGCCATCACACACTGGTTTGTCAACAGAGACAAACACTGACGTGTTTGAATTGCTGTCTGTAGCAAGGGATTTGAAACCACTACAGGAATTCCCACTTCTCAAGGCAGATCTATATTACCCTGTGATAGCTCCAGTGTTACAGTCTAACTCCATTTTTGGTAGAGAAGTTCCATTTGAAAACCTCAACATTTACAATCAAGCACAACAATGCCATTTTCTTCTTTGGGCAAGTGTCCAATACTTCTGTGTTGGGTTTCATATTCCTGCAAGAATACTACAAAATATTTAATATCACAGAAGACCATATTTAAATGCCCCAGGTAAAATGCTGCTGTTCAGAGAACATTTAATGTAGGATTGTATGAAAAATGTTCAGGGCAGGCCAGCATCTCAGAGGTTTGTATCAGCCAGACCTGGGCCTATATAGCATGATCTGTCAGAACACACTGTCGATCAAACTTACATAAAATACTGAAGCTGAGAGCTTCATACTAATGTGTTAATACATTCCTCCTCCTTATTAACATAAAAATTAAATTTATCTGATTTTGGTTTAAACAGGCCTCAATGTGAGTTTGTAAGTCTTTGTGTCTTTTTCACAGCTCTTATTGCTAGAAAAGCAGGCAGAAATTAAAACAAAACAAACAAACCTACCAAAACAAAACCTAGTCTACTCTATAGTGGTATAACTGCAAAAACTAAGACTGTGAATAAAAATACCTTATGAGCCTGCTAACAGGGTATTCAAGAGTTTGCTAACTAGTCTAGAACTGTGAAAGAGCACTGGCCAGTTACCGTACTGAGCACTGAAATTTTCTTTAAGTTTTTTTACACAGAAGGCCTAAGGCACTGAGCTAAAGCAATAGTGTGTCAAGAGTTTGTCTTGACCTTTGAACCAACCTACCAACCAATATGACTCTGTACCCCTACCTGTTTTAGCAGTGTAAATCCAAAGCAGCTAATGCAAGAGATGAATCACATGAAGAATTTTTAGGTTCTGAAAATTATTCCTTCCACTTGCAGTCTCTCTTGGATCTTTTTTAGTTGTTCATTTTTGGTTTTGGTTTATTTATTTTTATTAAGAAATATATACCAAGTCTGAAATTCCTGAATTCTTTTATCTGACCTGACAAAAACCTCTCTTATGAGCTTTCAAACTTGAATCCAGAGGTGTAATTACCCTAACTATGAATCAACTCCAGAGACCATTGCACACAGCTGGTCAGCACAACACCAAAAACTTGTTGCTTATTGTTGCAGGACCATCAGATATAAGAAAGCAAAAAGCATTGTGCTTCTCTCCTCTCTCACTAAAAATAAAACCATTTGCAAAGAAAAGAAAGGGCAACATGAAAAAAACTATTTAATGAGCATAAACCTAAAAAGCATTTCTGCTGGGAAAAGCACACTGATGTCTTAGAGGAAGTACTCATGCGGAAGAGGTTAAAAGGCATGTTTCATTTCCATGTAAGTCTTTGGGTAGGAAGGGGAGAAAAAACATACTTCAGCTTAGATTAAATTTTACAGCTACTGCTAGTATAGATAAAAATTTATAATTTCACAGGTGTAAAGGTTTTAGATTTAATTAGAGGAATTTGTTTCCATTTACATGGCAACTTTTGAAATTAGGTATGCTCTGACAATTTGCATTAATGCATCCTTATATAATTTTTACTGAGTTTCCTGTCATGAGTTGCTATCTCACAGTATCATATTTTAGGGTAGAAATTAGAAAGGAAGTCTTCAATTCTTTCGAGCTTGCCTGACAGCCTAAGGTCCTGAGTGCTCTGTTTAAACTCCATGCTAGTTGTCACTTTTGGGTCAACCTTGAGTGACTGATGTTGTAGGCAAGGAAACCTGGGTGCTGGGGTGGGAGGAGAAAAACGGGGAAGTACTTATACTCAGGATCTCTTGCAGGAATTTGTCCTGAAGTTCTTTGACAGGTGGCAGGAAAAAAACCAGTGTTCAACCAGTCTAGCAACAGTCCCAGTAGGGCTCCTGTTTGTAAGGTTGCATCATGTCTCCTCAGCAAGCCTTCAGGGTACTGTAGCCTGAACACAGGGTTTCCACATTTTCTTTCTCCTTCTATTGCAAATTGCACATACAATGTATTTGATTGCATTTAGCCAAAGGTGATATAGTTCTTGAACAAGTTTCCGTCTCTACAAGGTATAGAACAGGATTTATGGGAACAATACAAATGCCTAAAATAAGTGCTATCAATCAACATTCCAATTGCCACAGTAGAAAGGTATTTGTGTCTTCTAGGCCCTAGGTCCTATCAGTCAACTCCAAGTGAATGTATAGGAATTTCTAAAATAGAGGTCTATTAAACATATGAGTTATTTCCTTTGTGGTGGTAGACAACAACTTTTTTTAAGTATATTACTAGTGTAGTACTGGGTTTGCAGCCAACTGGATATTCACAAAAACATCACAAAACAAGCAGGTTCACAACACCCCATTGCTTAGAATCAACCCAGAGTTAATGTCCAGATACAAACTGGTCCCACAATTCCAGCCACTATGAGGCTCATCAGTTGATTCCCAAACAGTGCAAGGCTGCATCAGTTTTCCTGCTTTGAATTGCAAAAAGCTGTGTGCTAATTTTATTAAACACCTCTCTCTTTGCACTATTGTTACTTCCTTTTTCTCTTTCTTAAGGTATTTGCCTAACTCTGGGCCTTTAGGCTTCCACTGATCCTTCATGAATTCTCTGTAACATTTCAGAAATTGCTTTTCATTCCTGAAGCATTTAAAGGTAATCTTTAACAGATTCCACTGACTTGAATAAATCCAACTATCTACTAGTTCATCTACACAGGCATTAGAATACAGATGTTGTTCATCTGTAGTCATAGTAGACCCTGTAAAAGCAGAACTAAGCTGACTCATAGGTTTCTCCACTTCCATGGATGTTTAGATATGCTGAGAGATGGATATTAGTGTAAGGTGGGGGTTTTGTCCACAT
Organism: Corapipo altera; assembly: GCF_003945725.1. Lineage (NCBI taxonomy): Eukaryota > Metazoa > Chordata > Aves > Passeriformes > Pipridae > Corapipo > Corapipo altera. The sequence goes on from NW_020884877.1 coordinate 21,629,308, forward strand.
TATATTATGAAGGAATATGTAAATCTGTCATTTGGGTATTTAAACTCTCTCCCAGAGGTTTCTATGGAGTATTGTGGTAAAAAAAACAGACTTTGTTTAATTAATTCAAAGGATGATAACCAAGTGATGTCCTCCCAGCATCATTCCAGTAAGAAAGAAATCACACATCTATTAGACATAAATCCTTGTATTTCATAAAATAATTTCTGGCAGTACCCCAGACACTTACAGAATTACTCTGTAGTTACTGTAGTTACTCAAACCAGGGGTTCTCTCACTTTTACTCTTCTGATTCTCTCCCCCATCACACCACGAGGAAGTGAATAAGTGGATGTGTGGTGCTCAGTTAACAGTTGGGGCTAAATCATGACCCAACCTCAATTTGTTTACTCTAGTTTAAAACTGAAATGATGAGCCAAATTATTCACAGTATTGCATAAAAAAAATACTAGCTGAATTATAATTAAATACAATATATCTTCTAACAGAGTTTAACCTGAAAGTCTCATAATTACTTCAAGGAAATACAGTCCTTAGTCAATTTTTTCTCCACCATGTCTTCTCAGTCATCAAATTCTGTTTGTATTTTCTTGGAGGTAGGGAAGGATTACAGATTAGTCTCCTTTTCTGCAAAGTTTGGCAGAATAGGTCCTTTAGGTTCTACTGGAGTGCAAATAATTACCACATTCTTAGGGTGTTTAAATGTCACAGAGATGTATTTAATCCAACCAGGGGCACAGTCAGATGAAAAGAAGATTTAATTGGAGAACTCTAGTCTCTGAATAACTGATTGGATTTTTCACCTCAATTAAAATTATTAGCAAGCTCTAATACACTTCCCAGTTTCATCAGAGGATGTTTATTGACACACGGGTGTACCTACTGTTGTCCAGACTAAAAAGAACTTCTCTTAACTGATTAGGAATGGCTAAAGGTTGAATTTACTGAACAAAGAAAAGTGGATTCCTACAGCAAAAATTCCAAGGATCTGCCTAGAGCTCAGAAAGTAATAGGATTCAGCAATCCTGTTCAGTGCTTCCAGTCCAGTGAACTACATAATCCTAAAGGTACATAAAGTACAGTGCAGGTGACTCCAGCACAATGAACAAAATAATCCACTCCAGTCTTCATGTGATTTCAGACCAATGAACAACATAATCCCAATTTTGATTAGAAGTTATGGACAAAGATAAAAGGTTTTAAGAGTAATCAACATGTAAATGCGTTCTATACAGCCAGAAAGGGAATTTGTATTACAGGACATTAATAAATTAGTGTTTTAACACTCAGAACTTCTGTGGACTTCCATTAGCTCAAAAAGAAGAAACTAATGGCTTCGTTAACCAAAATATGTAGATTTGTCTGTTCCAACTGACCATGGCTGATTACCAACCTGGGAGGACTGGCTTGTCACTTCCAAGTATGCTCATTATATATTTCTTATCATCCAGACACCCTAGATTGGATAAGAAATTAAAAAAAAATAACAGATACATGAAAGATATTTACATTTTATTCAGTCTGATTCTTTTGTTACTCTCTCTAAAATTTTATTTTAAATTAAAAATTAAAGAGGTCAAAAGTAATTCTTGGAAACTTCCATTTTTGAGTACTCAGGGTGAGTGCTAAGGATATTTACCTATGAAAAGCAGAATACTGTAGAGGTCACGTGTGGAGAAAAGGAAAACGAACCTTGATACTTGAGCAAGCTTATTTGGCCCTGTGTTAGCAGTAGATGGGCCAAGATGACCTTCAAGGGTCCCTCACTCCTAAACAGGCTAAAAGAATGAATATGAATAAGCTCACTTCTGTGAAAGGGAGAGAAAATATGTTGAATAAATGAAAGAGTTAACACCTGCAAGCAGATTTCTTCTGAAGTCACCGAAGTAAAAAAATAAATTCAGAGGTCTGTGTTTCTACTACTTCTTTTCTGTGTCTCATTTTATGTTTCCAGTGCCTGTCTCTTATTTGGGATGATTCTTCCATTTCTTCTAAAGATTCCATTGGAATCTCCCTGAGATTTTTCCCAGTAGACATTGATATATACGGTATAAAATCTTATTTATATTCATGTTGAAATTGGGATTTTTCAAAACAACATTAAAAACCTCAAAATTACATTTCAAAATGAAATAGTTCACTAATAGAAATCTTTTATTATGATATGTTAATCAAATAAAATGTCTGATCACTAGTCGACACTTCTGGGGAAAAAAAATGGCACAGTTTTTTGTTCAAATCTCCATTTTAAAATAGAAACATTTAATTTTAGCTGAGGGAGCTCCCAAAACAATGAGAGCTCTCATATGTCTCAGCTTTCTGCTTATTACACAAAACTTTGATAATTAAAATTTTCTATATTAAAAAAAAAATCAAACCCCTTATCAAGATATCAGGTATTCCTCTAAGGTGAAAATTACTTTCTGATTAGTTTGAATTGAGAAATACTACTTAAAATGTGTTCTTATCCTAAAAACATATATTTATCAAATGTATTAATTATGAACACACTTGAATTGTGAATTTTTTAACGGTTTGCAGAGCTGCAGCTGTGACAGGGACCAACTTAGATGTGGATTTTAGTATGAGTAAGAATGGGTTCCTGTCTGTTCAGAGTACTAACAGTATTACACCTCAAAATTAACTCCAGTTAACCATCAATTATTATAAGATTATGAAATTAAAAATACCATGGAAGAGCAAAATGCTGCCATAGTGTTATTCAAATTATTTTATTCAGTTCTAGCTGTGTGACTCTGAACCGTTTTAATTGGCACCAAGAAATCTACTCATTCACCCATGTACTTGACTGTTAGTAAATGGAGAGTGAAAACAGCCATCCAGCTTCTTCAAAACAAGGGTGTTTGGTGGACAGATTGTCTGGCCACTGCAGTATGATCCCCATCCAACTCTGAAAATGTTTGCAAGGAATAATATAACTGCCAAAGGTGTTTAAGAGCAGTCAGCTAGTTTAAAGCACTACAGAATTCAGTTTCCTGGCAAATGCTCTAACAAGCTTTGCTACAAAATGTCAACATTTGGATTCACAGAGTCCCAAGATACCTGTTAGTTGCAGCTCTGCTGAAGCTCTGAAGGTTTAACTATCTGAACAATGAAAAATTAGTTATAACTGGAAATACACCAGCATTGAAGCCTAACTTCTCTTGAAAAATATGTGCCAAGAACGGGCAAGAATTCTTCTGAGCTGAAACAAACATATTAGAACTAAAATGATTTCCATGCTTTGGTAGAGTTCTTTTCTCCCAAGACATATATTATTTCACAAGTTATAAGATGTAAAGTTTATCCAGTGAACTGGCTCATCATGTCATGATGTTCAAATAATAACGCTCCAGATTTTTCTGCTTTGGTTATGAGAGAATCCACTGTAGAGGTGTGTTAGAAGCAAAGAGATGTGTGTGGTCAGTCCCCTATAAATTTGCTAAGTAATAGCTTAACGATATTTTCCAAAGTGTCTACTTGATGTGGGGACTTGAAACTAGTTTTCATAAATTTCAAAAGAACAGAATTTTTACAATTCTCTTGATATATTTATGTTTATAAAGCCTTTGGTCTAACCCAAAGCATTAGACTGCAGTTTTAATAAGCAGGAGTGAACTTGTCCACTTGAGAAGACAAAAGTGTCTTAGGAATTAAGAATTTGAGTCTCTCAAGGTATCAGTGGAAATCTTTGAAGACCCTGATCTTCAGAGGTATTAGGGTGTGTCAGTATCCTGGCTGTATTGTGTTTGACCACCTATACTCTTTAAAACAGAAAGTTTGCAAAGAGCTGATTTATTATTTAAAATCTAGAGCTTTTTATGTCCAGTACATTTTATGAGCAGGGACATTACCTGTATAGCCCACAGAGTGTACACCACATGCTAAAAAACAAGTGCTGTAAATGGGTCTAACTCCAGTGATGTCCTCAGAAGTGTGATGATTTGCATCAGTTGAGGCCTGGCCACCTATCTCAGCTGAAGTTCATAAACATCCATTTTCTAGAGTATATCTGCTGTCATTTCTTCAGTGAGAGCCCACTTAGGCCCAAGAGATCCTTATGATAGCACTGAATTAGACCTTAGCTTTTTTGTAAACTGTTGCTATGGGCATACTGAAAAGGTGACTCATAAAGAATTGGTTTTGCATAGTGTTTACTTTATGCTGCTCCCTAAACTAATAAACCTGTCTCCTTCTCATAAAGAGAAAAAAACCTCTTATCTATGTTTTGTATTCTTTCCTCTGTTCAGCCATTTCCAAAGAACATAGGATCGTTAGTCTGGCTTTCTGTGTATATTGTTCATTTAATTACACTTTCCTTATATCTTCTGCTGTAATTCTAAGAGACTCGGGGTTTACAACACATACATCAAGGAATCAGACTGTCAGAAAAACAGCCTTATTTTTCCAACCTATTTAGTACACACAGCAACGGCCTTCGTGGAAAAATACAGTAAAAGGAGTAAGAAGACTTGGGATCTACTCCCAGATGTCCTGTACAATTCCCTTCTCACCTTAGGCAAGTCACTGACCTTATTGTACATCCCTAACTGGTTTGAAAATGTAAGCAATAATGCTAAGCTGCTGAACTGGAAAAACATTGTGAACAAGAGTATTCTACAAACAAAGCTCAAATAAATGCTGCAAATTTATGTTAATTGCATCAAAAATATTTTAAAGCACTCAAAATCATCTGTATTAGCAAATGCTTTTCAAAATACTTAAAGGACTCATAGTGGGTTTTTTCATTATGACCTTACTTAGAAATGCAGAGTTATATTGCTGACTCAATTGGCAGGCAGAACAAATGGACCCTATTAGTTCCAACTCAGGAATATAAAAGGAATATATAAAAAATCTTGTCACAATTGAAAAAAAAATAGCAACACCAAATATTTCAGGTTTTTCTTTCTGCTGTGCACTGGATTTGAGAATGAGAGGAGAGGGAAACAGAAAGACATATCCAGCTACCCCAACCCAATTACAATTAAAGTCATTAAAGAAAGATCTAATCAAATCAAGTCTTGCTGCATATTCTGAGATTTTTAGCAATAGGTAGCCTTCTCGGTTCATATATGTATATGAGTGTAGTGGTTTATATCTATATATACACATACAGGGGCCTCATGAAAAAGAAAACCAAAAACCACCTCCACCACCACCAACAGAAGAACCCTAACAAAATTGCAAACAAACGAACAAACAAAAACCCTCAAAAAATAATAAAAAAACCACCCAACTCTACCTTCTAATTCTAGGAAGTTGAGAAGATTTGAAGGATGATCACTTATGCTTTTCAAGACCAAAATAATAAGTTTTAGTATTAGCAAATGGCAATGCTCCTTCCTTCCCTGCAGAGACAGATTTTTCTCAGAGGCTCGGTTAACGCTGTTTACTATTCTACTATTATATTCATTCTGTCACTCATAAAAGCATATCTGCAAACCTGCTTACTCTGCTTCCGTATTAAATATGATAACCAGGAACCACATGAATCTTCACACTGGCTTCATCTGGTAAACCTTAGAATTAATAGGTATGAAAGGTATGATAATGAAAAAAACAAAAGAGAGAGAATTCACTGATGGATGTGTTAATTTTATTAGGTAAAAATGAAATGTTATTTCACTTGTGTGTCATTTTTCTCTATAGATCTACAAAGTAAATATTAACAAAGTGTTTTAAATTAAGCACTTCATTTACACTTCACCTGGTCTATTCCATTTCCTTTATTCTCTTAGTATGATTCAACCATTGTACCCACCAGCTTTAGCAGCCACAAAAAATAATTTTTGGCTTCAGATTATGTGATAAATTTCTCATCAGAAAATTACATGCCAGTCTGATTTCATGGCTGTATTATCCTTCTGTCTAAAAACTTAATGAAGTAATTAAATTCTGAATTAACTGCAATCAGAATAGGCCCCAGACACTAGTTTCTAATCTGGACAAACATGTCTTGACAGAAAATAGAATTAATGTGTGTCTCATGCTTTGAAGAAGTTTGCCTAAAGAAGACCCCTTAGTGTGGCCTTGTTTCTACTACAGATGTTATTTCCTATTACAGTGTTTCTCTTTTGATGATAATGCACTTTTGTAAGGTGCATATACTAGCCTTGATACACCAAAGGGATGTCAATTGTCAGCCTAGAAACACAACTATACTATCAAGAAAAAAGGATCTAGAGGTTCCTTTTTTTTCTTAGTTTGCGTAAAACTGCATGCTTCATGACATAAAATGTTCTGCAGTCCTTTCACAACCATTACGTTGCTTGTAGAGTAGGAATGTGGAAGCTACCATGACTTTATAATAGCAGTAGAGGCAGGGAGTAAATGAGGAGGATATGCCCAAAGGATACCTGGACAAGAGAAAACAAGGAGTTGAAAGCTCAGAATGTGAAGGCACATGTGCTGTCCTTTTTGTTTGCCTGTGTAATTTCTAAAGGAGGTCACACGCCATGTAGGTGGCTCCTCCAGCCCAAATGGCAGCACGAGACAGTCTATACAAAATCTTAACCACACAGCTAAAGAATATCTTACATTACTGAAAAGACTTGACTGGTAGATGTGCATATGAACACCTACTACAGATGATTTGCACCTCCCAGGCCCCTTAGTCTGCCTTGCTTCCCTGACAATTAATAACTTTCACTCTTGAGGATAATATATACGTCCTGTGGCTCTTACCAGCAGGATGTCTCATTTCTACCTCCTGGCTACATTTAAATGTTAATGACTAATTCTATAGCTAATACATGCAGTTGATTTTATCTTAATGTCTACCAGTTTAAAATGTCACTGCTTAGACTTGTCTGAGATGAATTTTTATAAACCATCTCTTGTTAATTATCTTTTACCATTTATAGTTCTATCGGTTGGCCTGTGTTGTTGACTGGGTTGCTAATGGGCAGTTCACCTTTCTGCCTTTGAGATGGGGAGGTGGAACAGCCAAACCTTCAAAAGGCTGGTCTTTCCTAATGTGAAAAAGATTATTTGGAAGGATACAACAAAAAGAAGCAAACAAACCCTAACTTCCAATGCCGTTAAGTTTGTCTATGGCTTTAGCTGAAGAATATTTACGTAAGGGACTTGTTGTTCATTCCTGAAGCCCATTAGCAGCCTTTTTTTTTTTTTTTAAAGAAAATGGTGACTCAGAATTGCCAATTTCAAGTAAAGAGAATAAACAATAGTTATCACCATGTTGGACTATTCAGATGGCTTGAACAAATCTTTTATCCAGAGTATGTTTCTAGAAGTCTCTAAGCTTCTAGTTATCTCCAGAGCATGGGCTGAGGTAGCCTGACAATACGCACTCTATTTTTTTTACATCTTGAAGAATGGGAAATCTTGCCCTCAAAAGTGTGTTCAGATTTGCATTTGTCAGAAACAGTATAGCGAAATCTCAGCATCAGGTGTACATATAACAATACTGAAAATCAAGACAAGTTCCTGGAAAAACATTTGAGTCTGGAGTGAGTGAAGGTGGAACAAACATTTTAAATAGTTAGACAGAAAATACTGCTTTGGAAAGAGTTATAACAACAGCCTATTGTCCTCACTGAGTGCACCAATATCTTTGCAAACAGGATCCTCTGTGCCTTGTTACTGTGTCTGAAAATTGTAATGATAGCACTTCACCACATCACAGAGGAATTGTACAGTGCTCAGATGTCATGGGTGTTATGAGCCATACATATGTTTAAGAGACTGTCTGTAGAAAAGTATTCAGGTAAATTAAACCCCTATAAAGATATTTTTAGACAGGGATATTACATTCTGATTAAATTACTGCTCTCTAAATAATATTAACTCTTACTAGAATCCTTCTAGAATTCAGTAAGGTTTCTTACATTTTCTTTACTTCAATTCACTTTCAAAACTAACTAGAAATTAACTATTTCAGTGCAAATACACATTTTCTGTGACAGCCTGACAAGCCTCAAGATCAGTAGTTTTATATTCCAGAAATATTTTCAAGGGCAAAAGTAGTTGGCTCCCAGGTTTGAAAGAGAGGGCTTGAGTATATATTCTCAGATAGCTGTGAATTTTTGACAACTGGTGGAAAACCACAGCTTGTCAAATAATTTCTCTTTATGTTAGAAAGCTGTGCTACCATCACTGATATATCTGGCACAGTTGTTTTAAAATGCAGCTGAGGCCTAGCTACAAATTAGAACTGATTGATGGTATTGCTATCTTTTCTATGTCACAGTTAATCATAAATTACTGTATTATGAAAATCTAATCCTTTCTTCCAAAAAATTAGTTGCTAAGGTTGTGATATGGTACATCAAACCATGATGCCTATTTCTTTTCTATCTCTTTTCAGTTTCTAAGGTTGTATTAGAGAGAAGAAGAGAAATTTGAGCAATTCTTGCTTCGTGTGGATCTCAGGCCATGAAAGTTTCTTATTTCTGTTTATGTGTGCAATAGGTTCCTCCAGTCTATAAAAAAATTATGAGCTGTAGTTTGTACTCTCCACTGCATAACTATTCTGAAAAAGCCCAGTAGACATGTCTTTGTGATTATCATGATAAAGCAGGTAAGAAATTCCAGCTCTGGTAAAGCTCCTTCTGCTCAGGCCTTAAAAAAAAAAAAAAAAAAAAGAGCCAAAGGGGAAATACAGGCCATATCCAGCTTGGAATGATGGGCACCAACAAATGTATATGAATATTTACACACAAAAATTCATTCTCTCAATAAATATGCCCCTTTCTGAAGTGTTTGTATTTAGCATGTAAAATTTGTGTGTGTGGTCTGTCCATGCTCTGTGGCTCCACACACACACAAATACATACACACATCTACATACCCAATTTTGTAGGAATGGGCATGAGAGGAGGACACCTTTATTGTAGGAATCACTCATTCATTTCATAGAAGGAAGCACAAACTGGAAGCAAATGCAGGAAAGTCAATGACAGCAGCTGCTGCCACCTAGAGAAACTCAGAAAAGTCTGTGACTGGTAAAGAGGAGAGCCACAAGGAAGTCAAGTAATTGGACATACCCTGGGTGCCATAATGACTTGATATGCTGTACTCAGTTGGCTTTTCTACAATTGCCTACATAATTTTCACAAACCTCAATACAATTCAGTGGGTAAGGCACTACATTTTCAAAAATCAGTAGAGGACTTTCCCATTGAGAAGTGTCTTCCTCCTACTTGCAGAAAAAAATATACTTTTCATGCAGTCATAAATGGCTGAGACAGCAAGATCTGACACAATTTCTTTTCCATGGCTAGTGTTGCTGATGAACTGTGTTTAATCATTCATAAGCAGGTTCTGCTTCTTATTTATCGCAAACAGTTTGATTCCATAGGATTTGACAGTTTTTTGACATTCCCCAAATTCTTCCAATAATAACAGAGATAATGACAATATCATTTAGAAATGTCTCACATGTTGTATGGAAATGGAGTTACATATCTGCTGTAAGAAACAGAATAATGGAACAGCAAATTGTTTTATAGAGGGAGCTGAAATTAGATTGTACCATGCTGCCAAAAGAGACAAAAAGAGATAAATGAATTTTGGAAGGACAAGAAATTGTTATACCCATGAGAACTGCTACTTGCTGTTCCTTACCTGAAGGATGTACTCCTGCCATCTTGGCAAGAGGTAAAAAACCCTGATCAATTCATAAACCTCTAAAATTCTATAAACAGAGAGGAAACTTGCAGCTCTTTCCACTCGGTGACTAAAGGAACTACACTGGAATGTTCAACCTGTATATTTACTGATTAAATCAGCAAATGCCACTGAGTGCCACTGAGAATTCAAGACCTCAGAAGTAGTCCTAGGTAATTCTGCTGACATGAGTAACCCCTCCTCCCCATGTATTCCACCAGACTTTTACCTAAAGGCACAAAAATGCTTTCTTTCCCGGTAGTGCAGCAAAAGCCTGGGACTTGAATGGTCTTTCAAAAATATGCAAAGCTACAGGTAATAGCAGATGGGAAACAAGACTCATGGGATTTCTTACTTTAGTCAGCATCCTGCTCCTGGCTGCAGCCAAAACCAGTTTTGTTTAAAAAGACACCCCAAAGGCCAGGTACAAGAATGTATTTCCCAGACATGAAGGAGAAGTCCTGTGGAAAATCTGATGACTTACACAAGTGTAAGAAATAATAACATTGGGTACATTACTTCTGAGTAGCACATGAAGAATGTAGAGGTACAAGAGAAGTTAATTAAAGTTGTCAAAAAGCACAAGAGAACGTGCTTTATAATATCCTTGATGTTGTTGAGCGTGCTTCACACTTATTTGTGGAAAACCCTTTTTTATGAGTTTAGAAAATCATGAATGCAGTATTATGTATCACCAATCATGATAGCTCATATTGCAGAGCAAGAGGTAAGGGGGTGGAAAGCTTCATTTCACTTCAGTTGTTCACTATTTGGTACATTTACATTACATTGCATAAAATGAAATAATGTCTCTCCTATTAACATATTACCAGGCATAATCAATCATAAATAAAAATAGATAAAAACATATAATGTAGAACTCCAGGTTCTTGAAACAATTCTGCAAGGGTACAGTGTAGGATCCGCAAAAATCTCTTTCACATTTTTTGTTAAGTACACTGTTTAGTATATTTTTGTTTATGTTGTTAAAATATATGTATTATAAATTATTCAGGATTGTCTTCTGGTTCAAATCAGAATAGCTCTAGAAAATTTAAAGTAATGGAATCACTGTTAATTCAATTCAGTACCTTCAGGGTTATCAATTAAATAAAAAGTCAAAATCTAATCTTCCACTACCAGAGTGCTATTTTTTTTCTCTTTTTGTTTCTTTATTAATTAAAAAGTGAATTTTTCATTACATGTTATTATGAAAATGAAGGGTGGGAATAAAAATAGGTCAGAATAGGTAACGTTTTGAGATTTTAAAGAGGTATAATTTTGTGTCTAGAGATACTAAGAGGTAGGCAGTAGGGGCCTTGTAACTGGGGACAATATTCTCAGCTCTTATCTGGACATCCTTCTGCAAACAGGGATTTGGAAGAGTAAATACATCTTTTGTATTTTAAGATTAAATTTAAAGAGTATTGAGAAGGTTTGTGAACATATTTTTAAGATGTAACAAATACCTCAGCCTCTACTGCGCAGATTTTCTCTGTCTGGATAGGATGGCGGTATTATATTCAGAACAGGAGGATAAAGGACTTATGGATATTTTCATCTGTCACTCTTTACACTTCCAGATGCATGACCCAAGAAACAAGTCTGTCAATTTCAAAACTAGACTAGATGACATGAACAGAAACTCAGCTGCAGGGAGTGATATCTCAAAGGGATAATCTCAGTAAAACTCAACAGAAGGAGAGAGAAGAATAGATGTAACTTGCAGAGCATAAGCAACATGCCATATTTTGTCAGATATATATGATTCCTCATGCCATTTGGCCCTGAGAACCTAAACCATGCATGTAACCATGTAAAGATAGAAGAAAAAAAAGATAGATATTTTTGTCAAAAAGACATTGCATAGTAGCCTGGATCAAATTACATCAAGGGCCTCCAAATTGTCTTCATTGATTTAACTAGACACCACCCTATGTTATTTTCCTGCATGAAGGATGCACAGTCAAGGCCTTGTCACACAGACAAAACTCAACATCGATTTCAACAGAGCTATCCCAATTTATATCAGAGGAAATCAGCCCAATATTTTAAAATAACAAAATGATCCATAGTGGCTAACAGATGATAAATATCCTGATAAATACATCAGACCTAGAAATGTGCTGAGACAATTCCTGCATGAAAAGGAATACTTTTGTCAAATATTACAAGCTAGACTCGTAACCTTTCTTTGCACATGGCCTCAGGGGGCCAGCTAATCCAAGCATGAAGCTGTTGGAAAGACTTTCAAGGCTTCATGGAGGCTGTTTTCCTTTTTACATAGCTTCCTGTGTCTTTCAGATTGTAGAGAAGGCTGTGAGATATGACTTCTGATGGAGTTGCAAGTCTGGTAAGAAGGCAGAGTCTGAGAGAAGTAGACTGGGTGAAAACAAAATCTTTCTTCTCACAGAAATACCAATGCTTGCATTTTTCTCTGCTTCCTGGACATTCATACACCCTGTACAAGTGTACCTTCTGTACATTCCTACACTCTTCTGACTCCCCTTGGATTGATGAGTTGCTGTTCAGTTGGGTAATTTACAATGGACTTGAGTGGAGATGTGTAAGCTAAAGGAAATATAAAGATATAGATGGATTCAGTTAGTGCGTACCTGATGAAATGAAAAGTTCATATTCTTACAGAGTCTGTGAAAATGGATGTGAAAAACAACTAAAATATAGAATATTCAAGCTCTCAGAGGATCCTTTGGTATCTTTGAGGTTTTAAAACTACTTGATCTGCAGGAAATGAGGCTGAGGGTTTTTAACTGACCTAAGGTAGTTAACTGACGTTTACATTGATTTGGGGCTTCTGGTGAAAGGAAGAGAAGGATGAAAAATGGGATGATCTTCAGTATACAAAAGGAAAAATGCATCTTTTTAATTCATCTACTAAGCACTTTTTTGAAAAAATCTTTATTTTTACTTTAATAGAAAAACAGTCCACATTTTGTTGGGGGGTTTTTTTGTTGGTTTTATTTGTTTGTTTTCAGTTATTTTAATCTACAGTTTTTCAGCTTTTCAATATAGTTTCTTTGGTTCCAGTGTTTCTTACTGTATTTTTGTAATACTTGAGGAAAGGACAACTGCATTTTATTTGTAGACTAAGAGAACTACTGAAATACAAACAAAAGGGGATAAGATGTCTCAGGAGAAGCACAAGAAAACAGTAGGAAAATTTTAGCCGAACAGGTTGTCTTATAAGAGAGAAATTGGCACCTCAGAGTTTGCTTCTAATTATGACTCCTGATGTGGTTTAAGTATTTATTAATAAAAATGAAGTAATCTTTTTTTACTACTTGATTGTGCTTAAAATACAGATTTGAAATTATTCCAATGTTGACACACTGTAACTGATAATTTTGCCACATTTATCTGGAAAAAAAAGAGACATTGCTATACTTTTTCATATAAACTATTCCTTTTCCATCACTTTTCCAGCTGTTTTGATTTTCCAGTTTCTTCTCCTGTTTTCTGTATTATCTCTGCAGTGACAGTTGATAAAAATCTAATCAAGCTCTCACCTGCCCTACCTTAATTGCTTAAAGTTTTTTTGTCTTGTCTTCCCCCTGCCCACCTCATCCTTCTGCACAGCTCTTGTGTGCAAGTCATGAGACAGAATACAGATAAACCCACCTGTGAGCACGTTGAAGATGCTTAAAAAGCAGTGTTATTCTTCTCTTTAGTTTAAAACATGACAAAATCAATTTTTAAAACTTCACATCTTAAAGTGATTTTGAAGCTCTGAAACCTTTAAGTGATGTGCAAATGGCAGAATCATATCACATTGCCAATCAGTTGCTTGCTGCTGCAAACTCCATTTTCCATGCTGCTTCAAAAGCATGGTATAATCAACAAGTAAGCCTTTAAAATGCAAATTAAACAAAGTGCACCTTTAGACTGAAACAAGAAATGACTCATTTTTTCACACACCAAGACCAGAAATTTTATTTTATCATAATCACTTAGACAGTGGCACAAAGTTACTGGAGTATTTCAGATGTCATTTTACCCAGATGCTCCTGTACTAAACCCCCTTGCTTTAATTTTTAAGACTTGGGATTATTTAATGTAAATAAAATTTGTGTGCTATCCACATAAAACAGATTAGTGTTGCAAGTATCAAAAAACTACTCCCATCAGAGACATGCTCCTTGCTTCAGAGAACATGGAAATAAAAAATCAACATTAACAGCAGAATGTCTTTCTTATTATAAAGAACATAGGAGGAAAAACTTTCTGGTCCTCTCTAGAGAAAAAAGCAGCAAGACTAACCATAGCCATCTTAAAAAGTACATAATACTGGTAACTGTGCTGAGGGAAACCAGGCAATTCTGGGCTTCTCCAAGATGCCCTCCCCAACTCCCCCCACCACCTCTCCCCGTTATCACCATGGCCCTCTGAGGGGCAAATGGAATGCATTCATGGTTTCTAAGGCCAGAAAGGATTATCATCCCCAATAATACAGTACTTCTTTTCCTCAGCACAAGAATGTGTTCAAATACGTGACAAAACATTACGCGGCACAACCAATATATAAAAAAAACTTCTTATTTTAAGGCATGAATGATCACAAGCCTGAAATCTTGTCCAACAAACTTTTAATTTACACTTAATCCCAGAACACTGCTTCTTGTTTCAATGTTGATTTTGTGTAGCTTCCACATTTCATTGCTCAGTCTGGTTATTCCTGGTGAATAAAGCTGAAATTCCTTCTTCACCCTCTGCTATCAGATATTTTTCTATAGTGTTAATAACTATCCCAAGTAATCCAAATTGACCCTCAACTGTCTCTGATAGCCTGAATATATTTTACAGACCAATTTCCCTCTGCCTCCTTGAATTCTTTTCAATGATCCTTTCCATGGGTCTTCTGCATGTGCAAATACCAGAACTCGATACTATATTGAGAGAACATTCAGAAATAAAGCTGTTTTGGGATTTGGTGTTTGTATCACAGAACAAGTAACACTGCTGGAATGCATGAGAAACAAGAGTGGAAATGAATTTTTATCCAAATTGTAGATGAACATTCAGGATATGCTAATAGACCACAACTTAGAACTGGATGTCAAACCTGGAAGCCTAACACTGGATTACAGACTTACAATGGAAATCTTTCTTCCCAAGATACCTAACCCTTAAATTCCTCATTTTCAATATCCTCTGGTAGCAGCAACGTTACACTCTTGTGACTACAGGCACTGAAGTTCAGTGAACTTATTATGATAAAAGCAAGTGCAAGAACAGGCTTGATGGAGCACACAGACGAATTCAGTTGAATTAGGGTCTGGTGTTTTGACTGGGTGAATATTAGGGTGGAAATACGAATAAGTCTGTATGTTTGGTATTACAGATGCTCAACATTGAATTCACAGATTTGGGAATGCAGTCACCATGAATAACTATGGCAATTATGGAAAGTTTACTGAAGCCTCATAACGCGAATTACTACACCAGCCTGAGATGACAGAAACAAGCAGAGCCTTGACCTAAGATGTGTACTGCCCCATAAGTTGTAAATTTTGACATTTCCCTGCTTATAAAACTGAACCCAAAGACTTGCCACAGTTTTCTACACTGGAGAAAATAGCTTATTGCCTTTAAAAATAAGCCACATCCTATTATGTCATTAGTATGACTTGTCTAAAAAAACCTATTTTTTTTGGAGCATAAAGACAAGTGAAAGAGAGCAAAGACAGGACTACCTGGAAATATTATCCTTAGGAAAAAAAGGATCCTATTTTTTCACCAAAGCACCAGCATTCTCATTAAAATTTTCATTTTCAAAAGAAGCAGAAGAAAAATATTAACAGCGGAGGTTGTCATGAGGCTCTTTCTCTTCACATCAGCCAAATGCTTTCTGTACATCAACGACTACCCAGGAGAACAACTGCCAACTCC
Source organism: Corapipo altera (assembly GCF_003945725.1). Taxonomy (NCBI): domain Eukaryota; kingdom Metazoa; phylum Chordata; class Aves; order Passeriformes; family Pipridae; genus Corapipo; species Corapipo altera. Next base: position 21,644,845 of record NW_020884877.1, read on the forward strand.
CAATCTGTCCCATGTGTGACCAGCGAGCAAGGAGGGTATTTCTTAGCAAAATACAAATATTTGCAGGAAGGAAAATTCCCATGCATCTTCAACAATTGCAGAAGTTTAAATCCATCCTAGCAGTTGCTCTCATACATGATCAACTGCAAATTGCTATTAGTAAGTACTCACTTTACGGTCATGGACTAAAATATATACCCAATCTATATCCCTTCTTTGATGCACAAATTGTATTGATAAATAAAGCACACAGGTATCTGAGCAGGAGTCCATGGAACCCACACTTTCATCCTCTTGTACAAAAGAAGCAATCATGCCTCAATTTCAGGAGAAACAGTAATATAAGTTGAATGATAATTTTTCCAATTAGCTTGCTTGCAGTTTCAACAGCTGAATGTGCAAGCTCATTTATCATATGAATCTAAGGCCTCACATTTTAATTTGAATGGGAAAATCTCAGCACATGATCTTTTGGCTTACAGAATGCACACCTTTGCATTTCTTTTCTTTAAAATTGGAAAAAAACCCCACCTACTAGATTCTGCCAATTTAAGAGCTTTTCTAAATATTGATGAATTTCAAAAAATAATGTCAGTTCTTATGTCTAATAAATAACCATAGCTCATGGTACTGAAGCTGGTTTGGAAATGCTGGAGAGGCATAGAGCTTTGATGAGGGATCTAATTGAATTGGCAGAAAGAACTCCAAGTGCAGAAAAACTGACGTTCACTATTAAAAGACATCTAAGAAACATTTTCAACATCGTAAGAAAACACTACAGTTTAGCCTTAAAATAAGCTGAGAAAGACCTATCAAAAAGTGGGAAAGCACCTTGGGATTTTGACAGCAGAGTTTCTGGACCTCCTTTATCAATGTAGCTTGGGCAGTTACAGCTCCTTAGAGGGACCATTTTACAGAAGTACCTAAAAAGAGTCTATAGTGTTAATAAAGTGTCTTACTTGATGCTATTTGCCTGTTTGAAGCAATTGCACAGGAATTAATAGTTCTCTGGAAAAGAAGACACCACCTAGGAGTTCAAAAAGCTGCCATCTTATTTGTAGGCTATTCTTTGTCAAAGTGTCTCAGTGAAAAAGGAACCCAGGGGATTGCAGATATGAAGCATAAAAGCACGTACTTCTCTGCATGATCAATAGATCTAGTGATCCTATTTCTTCATTCTAGACTACACTACATAGAATACAGTGAATAAATAAAACAGTGAAGTGAACTGAGTATTTCAGCTGGACAAGAGAATGCATGCATGAGTGTGGGTTTGAGCACACACATCTGAGAATCCTTCAATCTTATGCCATCTTTGGTAATGACTGAAAAACGTGCAGAATTAAAAATGTGTATTTTCAATATTGACCAGTAATCATTCAAGATTTGATGCCTACAGAGTGTGAAATTAGCCCTTCCATGAAGTGGATTAATTTTTTCTGTTCATACTGCTGAACAATTTCTACATATTCCATACAACAGAAACCAAGGTCTGGCTTTTTAGTGCTGTTAACAATTCCAGAAAAACTGATACTTCTAAGATCTTTTTCCTTGGGAGTGGGTTTGAAGTCCAAAGCCTGATTTTCTGCTTATCCCAGCATGGTTATTTTAAACACTTCTTTCATTTTGAAACTAGTGACAGAATACTTGGTCTTCTGCTGTCTAGCAGTTTTAGGTGCAAACACTAGTTTTGCCTAAGTACTTGGCTGAAGCTTTCCTACAATAGAGATTCTCTAACAGAAAAAGAGCTCAAGACAAACTGGAGAAGTACCCTAAACAGCTCCAAATCACTGCGATGTAGCTGATTTTTTCGGAGTATCCTTAGCCATATTGTGATGTGTTAAATACTCACCTCAATTAAAGGAAAAAGTGAGAAAGATAGTACATTGTAGCAAAGTCATCATGAAATTATTTATCCTGTCAGATACAAATCTGAACTCTTGGAATTGTGCGAGGAACAAGATAAATATAAAGCTTAAGAAGAGAGGTGCTTGGGACAGTATATCTGCTTGTAGGAGTTATGTGGGGAAAAAAACCAGGTGCAGTACAAGTGAAAGAGAAATCCTCAGATTTCAACAGCTGGGTTACTGGAGAGCATGACAACTTCAAGGATGTTCTTGTGCATAGTAATTCTGTATGAATATCCACAAACTAAGTCTGGACAAACTTGGATCACTTCTTGGCTTTGCACTGCACTATGTAGATGGTGATCCTCTAGTTCAGGTGTGATAACTGCATATCCTATTTCTCCAAATTCAATTCCCTGAATGTTGGCCAAGAGTGCTTCTACCACAGGAGCACAGTAGTAACATGCAATCAATCAACTTGCTTTAAAATCCTTTTTTTTTTTTTCTGCAGCTATTTGAACAGCTTCATTATGATTACTGGTTGGTCAATAAAAGATAGATCTGTATTCATTGAAAACAGGAAGAATATCTAACATAGAGACAGATGGATTATTACTTTTTTTCTCTTCAAATATGTTGAGATGCCAAATATTGCCACCTTGTTACCCTTTAATTGAAACAAAAGTGTGAAGGAAAATAAGGTATTTATGAGGTCTTACTTTGATGTGGTGATGAAAACACTGAAGTAAGGTAGAAATGGTACAGAAGCCTTTGAACATGGGGAAAAATGAGACTTTTTAAAAGGACGTTTTCATCTCCTTATCTCTGCAGTCAGGAAGAAAAAGGATAAACAAAAGACAGTAGGAAAGGTCTCAGGTTAAATCAGATTCTCTTTCAGGGTAAAGTTTCCGTTTTTTCACACATTCACAGGAAAAACTGCTTACAGATGCTAGTACAAGATTTACAGTTAAGGAGAAGTATTTATGGTCATAGTGAGCACAGAGTCGGAAAAGCAGATTTTTTCATACAAAAGGGATACTTATCAACTCCAAATAGAATAAAATTTTGCTCATTTTCACTAACTGATCTTTTTAACAACATGGAGATTGCATAGAACAACAAATACAGGAGGATTATAGATGGAAATAGAAGCTCTGAACATGTGTATAAGTAGAAATGCTTGTAATGTTTCAATCTGCATTTCATATGGTACAGCTAGGGAGTTCTTGAGGCTTGTCTGTGACTTTGTTTGGGATCTCTGTCACACTAACTGAAGTCCTTTACCTTATTCATGGACATATTCCTGTATTGTACAGTCTTCTGGCAGCTTTCTGCGTCATACACAGTTTTCCTGAAGTCAGAGGGCTTCAGGTTGAAAAAAAGAGTCCAGGCAATTCTGTCCAATGGATTTAGCAGCTTCCCAGAACTGCAGATAAAGGTTATATATTTTACAGTGTTCTGAGACTAATGATGTAGTTTTCTTTATGTGAGCACCGTACATAGCACGGTGACTTCTTATTAGATCTCTATGTAATATTGAAATACTCGCATTTGTATAACCCATGATAATGTTTCATATTATGCTATGAACACTTAGCATGCATAATCAGCTTCTAAAGGACTTGATTTTATCTTAACATCTTCCTATAAAGCAAAGTAAAAAAAAAAATTACACAGAAAAATAAATTTTGACCAGCTCTGTGCTCCAGCCAGGAAAACACTTTTAACATCTGCTTTATACCTTCTCTGGGGAGTCCTTCTATGCTTAAAATTAAGCAGTTTCTTAAATACTTTGCTGGATTAACTCCCTAGAGCAAATCCACAAAATTCTACAGTTTGTCACAGTATTTCTGATTTAATAAGTCCCCGTGCTTTTGTCAATTGACATTTGAACATTACTGATTTCCAAGTAGAGTTGATGGTTGAGTGAATATGTGTAATAAAAATCTGTAGTGTTGAACAATTATAATTGATTCTGTCCTTTCATTTGCCATGAAGATGTATTTTCTGAACCCAATTAATAGTGCAAGTTAATTGTTAAGCAGCAGCTGTTGTAGTCTTGAAGAGTTTCTGAACACAGTGTTAGAAGGAATTATATACCAAGGTCTTGAAATACTATGCATATCTTTACATTCTCTCTCTCCTTCTGCCTCTCTTCTATTCTGCGGTCATTATTTTAATGAACAGGTTTAGCTAACACCTCACAGGAAAGGTAGGTATTAACAGACCCAATTACTATAATATCCATAACTAATCAAGAGCTATGAAGTGGCTCAGTAGGGAGTCTAACTCATAGCCTAGGATTGATCTATACAGAATTTTTATGTGGGAATGAAATGATCTAACTCCTACCAAAAATAGAACCTAAGGCATTGTGAGCGTTTGCTGTGCTTCTCTACTATCTTCCAATATTCTAATCCTCTAAATTAAGACATTGGTCCAACACAGCATAAAAAGATCCAAAACAGCAAAACACTGAGATATGGATACCAATCTCCAAGTAGAGAAGGCAGCCTTTCTCTTTCTCATTGCTTCCACTACTTCAGTTACTACAAGCTCTAGCACTACATGGTTACTATACTCCTATGTCTTTGGTAATAGAAACTGGTAATAGAAACAGGTTATAAGGTTGGGTCAACTTTTGGTATGGATATTTTTATTTTCTTACTCTGATATATGCTGTACAAAACAAAAATAAATAATCTAGAAATTTTATAATGTGAGCCAGAATAAATAGGTGGGACAAAACTGTTAGTTTAAATATATACTCTTAGTTAATTAAGTAAATGTAATTCATTTAACTAAGTCCCAGTGAGCTTAATATTTGCTTAAGAAACATTTGGCTAAGATCTTCAGAATTTGACCTTCCTTAATTTTCTTTTTCTTTCTTTACTTCTTTTTTTCCCCTTCTGTGCCAACATCACCACATAAGCTTGTAGATATAAGGGGGAAGAAAACGAATTTGTCACATCTAAGTCTTGTAAACATAGTAAAGATCACAGGCAAAAAATGTGTTTCATTTTCATTTTACATCTAAACTACAAATTTTGGATAAAAAAAGAAAACAACATTTTAGCTGCAGGAAAAGTTTTCTGAACATTTAAAGTGATGAGATAATGTTACAGGACACTGAATTTAAAGGAAAAAAAAATAGTTTTTCAAGGTTGATTTTCCCTTAATCTAAAGGCACCATATTTGTTTTGAGGACTGCAATGCAAACTGTGTCATGTTCCTTAAGAAGTGAGAAGAAAGAAGAACAGTTTTCCATGTTTTTAGCAGACAACAAGAAAATAAGCTATATGATGGGCCAAATCCATATTTGGGGTAAATCAATGTTATCTTGGATAAAAGTGTCATTTTAAACAAACTAAGCGTCCACATCATTGCATTTAATCCAAGATAAAAAGGAGAAAACCCTTCTGTCAACACAAAATTTGGCATCAGATTCCGCAGGGAGACATTCTGGCACAAATACCACAACACATGAAACATTATGGTCAGTTCTAGTGCCCTGAGCTGTCAGAAGTAACAGTTACATCCGTGCATTTGTAGGCCAAGCTTCTCAAAAGTAACAAAGTTCCCAAAACTTTTACTGTTGTCTGCTTTGACACATCAAGAAAATACGTAAATTTACACTGATTTTTTAACCCTAAAAAGGGTCCAGGCACACAGGCCTCTATGAAGACCTATTTTTTCCAAAAAAGATATATCAAAGGTAATGAAAGCACAAAGAGATTTCACTAAGATCTTTTCTCTTTAATGGGAAAAAAAATGGAAAAATTAGAAAGGAAACCAGTTTGGAGAGTAGCCACATTGTTTCATCTCATTTTCAGTTACTAGAGTACTTATTTCCTAAAAAATTAATAACCTGCTATTTAGGAACTGCATCTTACACTAACTGCTTATATTATTGCTGGGTTTTGAATTAATTATTTTACAACACAACCGTGTATAAATACATACATATACACATACATATATTTCTAAGAGAAAGAAGCTGATGTTTATTTTCTACCTTATGGACACATCATTGTGCAGTTAGGCAATAGGAAATTACTCCTCAATAAATAATTTTCTTTCCTAGATCAACTTTCCTAGATCATGTGTCGACATCCTACACATACATGGTTTCTGTAGCATTTGTCCATCCAGTCCTACTGTCTACTATAATAATTTCAGAGGATGGTACATGATACCAAATAATAGAGAAGCAGGAAGAAACTTCCTCCAAGAAAGTAGCTTTTCTATCTACCTTCTAAAGCCATAAACACACCAAAATCAACCCTTCTTCCTTACCAGCTTTATTTGTTTAGTATTACTGCACAAATTTAGGCCCAGTCTCTTTTACCAGTTTGCTGCTACGCATGCAACAGATTTCATTGACTCATCTTCCTTTCTTAAGAGAAATAAACACATCATCCAGCAATGTAGAATGAAAATAGATCTATATAAGTGTTTATTTTATTTTAATTGTGTTTAACTGCAAATCACCCAGTGTCTCTGTTACCTTCCTGAATTTCATAAAATGCTGTACAATCAGGGAGTTAATTGCACAGGACATCATAGTGCAGATTAAAATGACCAGGTCTCTTTATCCTCTCATGAATATTTCCTCTTACCCTCCAGGGCTTTTTGTCACTAATCTCATGGTACCATCATAAAGCACATGACTAAATCAAGATTGAGAATAATATAATCCAAGATCAGTTTACAAATACACATCATACTATAAATTCAACTCAGTCAGCTACCAGATCTCAGTGGAGTTTGAACCACCATATTTGAAACTCTGAAACTCCAGTAGAATGACTGAATATATACATAGATATAGGCACATGATATATATAAAAAAAAAGAGATGGGGATGTGGAAGGTTGTTTGTTTTTCCAATATAGCACCTAAAATACCAAATGCAGATGCACAAGAAATAGACAGGAATAGATATGTACGAAAATGAAAATAAATTTATTTCTAATTACTTATTTATTATTAATCAAATATGATCAGCTGTTAAGTTTTTCTTCAACCAACAGGATTTATTTATTCACTTTTATTAAAACTGCCTCTATTCTCAACCATTTTAAGGATTACTATGTCTTTCTCTAATAATCTGACAAGATGTCATGAAAAATGACAGAAAATGTTATCCTGCCTTCAAAGATCTTAAACATAAACAAAGAATAAAAGAGGACAAGAAAAAGTCTATGCATATGAATACAACTACAGTTATCAGTCTATACTTCTATAAATATTTCATTAGTGTAATTTCTACTGAAGTCTGTCAAATTTCACTGAGCTTTAGGTTTTAGCATTTTGGTTTATTAGGGGTTTGTGTCATTGATTAGATTTTATCCACTGCCTGGGAATTTTTTAAGGAATCAATAGAGGATTTAAAAAAAAAAAAAGAGATAATTTTTAAAAGCACAAATAATTGATAGTTAATATCCACTAAGTGTCAAAATGAGATTCAGAATCTAGATTCTTAACAGGCAATGGGCTCTGAACTTCTGAATACCTTTGGAAAATTCAACTACAAGTGTCCGAATAAAAAGAGAAAACTTCTTCTTGTGTTTTGAGTTCAGTCTGATTCCATTATTGGTAGAATACACATGGTTACTCTTGATAACATGAAAGAGACAAATTATTGCTGGAAAGAGTGGATTACCTTCTGGTACACACACGAGCAGCAAAACATCCAGAAACTGTCCTGGGAACTGAAGACTATGACATAAAGTCTGATGCTAAATACAGGTCTTGACTGTAGGCTAATCAGGAGGCTAATGGAAAGAAAGAATTCTTGAAGGAAATGTGTAGTTATAAATAACAAACCATTGATTTGTGTTAGGATAAACAGTAACAGTAACTATTGCAGGTTGGACTGGACAGAAATCATTAACAATTACCAGAATTTTGCCACAGGAGTTTCAGCATAATTTTAGTAATAATGACAAATTATCAAATATGTTTATGAAAAATTAATAAGTAACCAATAGATTGCAATTATCATAGTCCATATTCCAAAAAGATTTCCTATGATGACACTGTCTTTGAAGAAAATGCATTTAGTTGATGATATTTTCAGCCCAAACACATTCTTGAACTGTATGAAGTCTGATGACATATATGCCAAAGATTGGTTGCTGATATTTTTAAAACTACAAATTTTTGACAGCAAATGCAATTTTAACCTTAAAAAAAAAAATAAATCTTACAAACATATTTCAGACAGTGGAATTTTTTCCATTGGTAACAGTGGACAAAAAGAGATTATAAAGGAAGTTAGAAACACTTTTTATACCACTTTTTTTGTTCATAGTGGTGAAAAGTATGATGAGAAAAAGTTCTGTTTTTATATAAACTACAGTGATATTGAGGAGATTTTGCACAGAAGGAAATTTTACTGGGATTTTCAAAGACATTACAAAATCACTCAAAATTATTTAATCCTCCTTGGGTTTTTTTCTCATGACTCCCTTTTTTCTCCCAACCAATCAACTAAACTTCTAATAAAACATGGAGAAACACACTCTAACTACAGAAAAGTGAGACCAGGTGGTGTTTCAAGTGAAACTGGAGATTAGTTAGCAAATTGTTCTAATTGAACATTAGTGATTCTAAAACTTCACAGCAGGGAATTAAGTACAAACCACACAGAAAAAATATTTTTCCCTTCAGAAAACCTTACTGTGCTATGCCCTGTGGGGGACCCAGTCACCCTATTTAATTCAGTTTCTTGTTGTGTTCTGCATAAGAAAAAACTCAAGGTTTTTTGTTTGTTTGTTTTAAGGTAAAACTAACTAGGCTTAAATATACTTGGGTTATGTTTTCCTTTATTACATCTTTAATGTTTCCTAGAAATGACCCAAAAACCCTTCTGAAAAGATAGGCATAGGTCTGAGCATAATCCCAACAACAACATGTTTGGAGGTATTCATCTAGAGGAGGTTAAAACAGATAAAAGCTCCATTGTACAGCTATGACCAGTGGAACTTCAAGGAAATATTAGTGATGACTGTGGTTTCAAATAAGGTCATGTTTGCATGAGTATGGCTGGAAGGACAGTCTGTTCAAAGTCTCAGTGTAAATGGGGTGTTGCTGGAATGCCAGCTCATGGATGTATCTCACTGATTGAGATTTTACCTCATGGACTGGAGAATGCTCATTTAGAGATGGGGAGCCTTTTCTGACTGAAATGCAAAAGGTTTAAAATATATTTGAAGGTGACACATAAGAAACAGTAGGGACCACTCACATTGCAGGGACATACTTTGTCTAAGTAGAAAGTATAAAGTAATAAGAGAACCTTAGAAGAATACACAAGCAATACAGCAACTGTGGGAGAAAGAAAATATTTCTCAAGGTTAGTCAGAGTAATAGTTTGACAAAGAATACCTCTGCCACCAAATTGAGAGGAAAGTCTGTTCACTACCAGCCCGTGGGTGGTATTTTAAAGGACAAAGTAATAAAGAGTACACAAAGTGACAGGGTTGGAGGACCATGATGTCATATCTATGTGTTTGGGTTTATTAGCCTTGAAGACTTCATAACAAGGTAATTTTACTTTAGCTTTCTTGTGAGCAACACCAGTCTGGTCTGGTTCTCAAAATTACCCCAGAGAAACTGTATGTACATGCCTAAACCCACACAAAATCATTAACAAAGGCAAGTTTTACTGGTTTTATTGGTCAAGAACAGCTACAAAGTCCACAAGATCTCCAAATTGCATTGCATAAGGACTGATAAAAGGCTTAAATAGATACTTAAAAGCTGCAAGTTCTACTTGGGAAACAAGTTTTTATGCTTCGTCACATGAAATATTTTGCCTTGAAAGTATACAGAATTGCATATGTTGGTGTGAATGCATGTTGTAAACATCAGATGAAAAATAAAAATAATAATTATTTGCATAAGAAAAGCCAATAATGCAGATATTTTCTTTTTTTCTATCACTCTTTCCTGGTAAAAGTATCCAAAACTGGCTAAGTGTCTTTTCTTTTTCAGGTAACAGCCTGGGTGTCCTAAACAATTTTTATGTTGTGCACTGTGACACCTTGCCTTTCATGCTATTTGTGGTAGGGTGACCCTGATATTAAACAGCTACTCAACCACTAGTGTTGTTCAAGAAATACAGAGGCTCATACACATCTAATTAGCTTTAGAACCAAGAAAATTACTGTTTCAGTAGGAGAGAAAAAAACACTTTACTGTCCTCTGACCCTGATAACTGCTTTGAAGAGTACTTTATGGTTTGCAGTTGTAGACTCAGGAAATACAGTGGCCACCTTTTCCATTAAAAGTCAAAAGGATTTAGTACCTTATGCCCTTAATATACCTTTCAAAATTTCTTCAAAAATCCAAGTTTCTAGCTGTCAACCACTAACAGAAACACGATAATTTACCTCTGTCCATTTTATTCTGCTAATTGCAGCTAAGAGCTTTGACATGACATCAGTCCTCTTCTTCAAGTCTGATAAATATGAAACATAACTTGGACCAGACATCCCCCTTTTGTCTCACCAAAAGCCAGGTGAGGGACACAGAAGAGCTGCTTACCAGCCAGAGATGACTCCCTCCTGATCATCATCCATACTGAATATTTTGCCAGTGCCAAGCAGCAACACCATAAGTTTAAATAGATTAAGTATATAAATAGTTTCTATCAAAAGCACAAAATCCAAGCAACTGATAGGACGTAGCCAGGTATATTGCAGCCTCCTTCTCCACTGTTCCCCATAGGATGGCATGCCATGCTGCAGAGAAGGTAACAGAAGGTCCTCCTCAGAGACTACCTCTAAGACAGCCCTGGGGATTCAAAAATTCTGCATTTATTAAAAGTAAAATTAAAAACATAGTTTTTGAGTTCTTCTGGTAGATATCGGCCTCTCTATCTCAATATCTCTCTGTTATTTGCACTATAGTTATGTCAAGGGCTGAGACGCTTCTCAGGTCATAGATGTTATGACTACTTAGATGCTAAACACTTAGTTATTATCCCTGGAAGTAGTTTTATCAATGCCCACAAAATAGTTTGAACAAGCTTTTTACCCTATTTGGTACGACGCCTCCTACAGAACTTGACTTGCCTGAACCTGTCACAGGAAAACACGGAGGTCTACAGTCTATATGGGCTGCCCAGGATGAATGTGAGCAGAACCTGAAGAAGTGCAGTAGATTTGTATGGTTCAATGCAAACAGCATGCTGTCTCAGGAAGCTCTAATCTTGCCTCAGATATGACTGCCTTTTCTGCAAAATTTTCTGTCATGGTGAGGCATTACAGACAGGTAGAATAGTTTTGAATATGGGAATTATTCCTAGGAGATGAGAGCAGGAAGAGAAAAAAATTGATCTGATGATACAATTGGTCTTTACGGATACAGCCCTACCCTCTAGCTGGCTCCAAGAGGCCAGTAATCAAGAATTAATTAATTTAATAAAGTAGATATGCCCCTAACTTGAGACTGTCTCAGAGCCTGCAGCATCCTCTGTAACTCAGAAGGAAGGGGTGAGGTCCAGATGATTAGAAAATCTGATATGTGTCTAAGAGGGTATATGAAGGCTGGGAGAAAGGACCAGCTCAGTAGTCTTAGAAAAATTAGCAAGAATTGACATGGGCCTGATGAGAACAAGAACAGAAAAACCCCAAAGAAAACCTAGGCATCCCTCTTGGTAAAAATAAGTTTTACGTATAACTGAGCAGCAAGACAAGTTTCTTCAGTAAAATTTTTGGCAGTTTCTCATTATTCTTCCACCAGCAGTCCAAAATAAGGATATGAAACTGTTAGATGATAGGTAGAAACATGCATTGTGGTTGTTCTCGAAATAATCAAATAATCAAATAATAAAATCAATGTTGCAGGTTTTCTCCAACAAGAAAGTATTGTATTTATTCATCCTCAGAATTTGAATTGACCGTTCAGTTTTAAGGCCAGTAGATGTAGCTACAACTGAATTGTCAAAGGTCATGACAAATTTTACTCTATAGAATTTCTAATTTTTCAAGGCTGCTTCCAAAAAATTTAACTCGAGACCGGAAGTCTGGATGTCCCAATTTTCACATGATGTCACACCATCTCTAAAAATTTATAGTCCTAAATTTAGAGTTTAATTCTGAAACGATATATTTTAAACCTTAGTTATCTCTGTGAGTAGCAAACATCCAACTGAGCTCAGTAATCGTGCCACAATGTCAGAACAGTGTGATAAGAATGAGAAATTTAACCTTGTCATGATGGACTTCACTGAAGCATAAATCTTTACAAGGCCCTTCACAGTGCTTTTAAAGTGCTGCATAGATACCTACTCTCCTAAGCAATAGCAAAATCAAGTATTAAAACATATGAACTACATATCAAAACATATAAACTACACTTATTTAAGATACAGGGAATTGTGTAATCCTAGAGGAACTTCATCACTTGTCCTGTGATTAGTGGAAGCCGTCACTCTGACTGCTAGTTTTCCCACTTCAGTGAAACTGCCTGTATTGTCTCGTATTTCTAACACAAGAATTTTAGATGGGAATCCATTGGACTAGTATGCTGTATACATACAAACCCTATCAAAAAATATTACAACTTTTTGAACTGCAAGGAACAGAAAGATCAAATGACAGTGAAACAATAATTTCTGACAGCCTCCTATTTTATAGATAGACTTATCCGGAGAAGGAATGGGTCCATAAGAATTTGTCCTGTACTGCATTACAGCGGCTTGATTAGATTAAGGTTGAGAAAAAAAAAAAAAACAAAACACTGACCTTTAATGAGTAAAAACATGGGTTTCAAACGCTTCTTTTAAATTTTTTAAACAGTTAAATTGAGAGCTGTAAGAGGGATATTTCTGAGCTATATGCTAAGGAGGAGAGAATAACTTTAGCAACTATGGTTAGGTTTCTTTTCCAGAAAGAGGAAATCAACATTCAAACTATTGAATAACCACAAGGACTCTGAAAACCTTCTAATGGCAGTTTTCCTCTTTAAAGCAGAGAAAAGCACGGTAAGACCTTGGGATGCTGTCACCATAGCTAAAAATTGGATTAAACCTGCTCAACTACAAGTCAGATTTAAAAACTAGACCAGAACCAGTCTTTTGAAACAGAAACTCATTGTAAGTGAGAGGTTTCATTTTTTAAAATCATCACTGAAATCTTCTGGTGGCATTGAAAGGCAGATCAACAAAGGAAGAGAGTTATCTGTTTAGAAAGACCAAAAATAGTAGCTCCTGAGAATATGGAAAACTGGCAAGGAAGGTTTGAGCCGTATGAGTGCAGCAGACCCCACATACAGGACAGTCTCTAATCCACCTTAGCAGTCTTGTGAGCAAGTGTCATGTTTGACAAAGTGGCTCATGTTGAGACATACCATCTGTATGGAATAATAGAGAATCCAAAGAGATGTCATACATGACAAAACTGGTATTGTCAATGCCCATCAGAAATACTATTATCAGAGTTCCAAAGAGTGGGCACAGAAAGACCCAGTAACAATGACAAACTTTAAGAAAGCACCTGAGAATACTGTTAATGAAAATGAACACATGGGAAGCAGTTTGTATTAAAACAATTTTCACCAACCTTTTTTTTTTCTTGCATTTTGTTTGCTTTCTTTAAGCTTTTTTGGGAAATGATGTCCCTTTTGTGTTAAAGCAATTAGCAGCTTAATGCTAAATTATTTAGCTACCATTTCACTGTGATGTTCATCCAATAAATTTATCTTTTTCTCATTGCAGGTATTATTTTAAGCTGTGCATGGAACTCAGTCTATGCATGAAATCTTTAATCACCCTTGTTACTCCTCAGAAAGCTTACAGATATTTACAATTCACCTTTTGTTATGGTTATGAATTGGACAACATTCCTTGACCAAATCTAACCAAATCTGAGAGCAAACACAGAATTGAATTAGGTTCTATAAAATTGCAAATGACACTAGTGGTATAAGGAGCAATTTCATCATTCCTTGTTGGATTTGCATGACTACAAAGACACCTTTGAATTTTATTGGTCTGTACTCAACATGGAATTCTCACCAATTTTTGAATTCTCCATACTGATATCAGATTTCTTTTGTCAAAGAATCATCTTTTAGAACATTTTTGTGCTAACATAGTGATATGAAGGAACTTTATAGAAAGCCTGAATTGTAGCTCAGATGTTAATAAGGTAGGTGGAAACTAAGCCAAAATAATGTCTGGGGGGGGGTGGGGAGTTGAGTGGTGGTTGACATTCAGAATAACATTCAGGAAAGATATTTCATATCCATTTTTTCCAAGTTATTGGCCTTTCTCCAGTATCCAGTGCCTTGTTTTTTGGTGCCATTTTTAACATTTTTCAGCATCGTCTCAATTACATGTGCAGCACTGTAGTTATTGTTAGATGAATTTCCCTTTGCTTTCCAAGATATACATCACTAGATGAGGGATTTTGCACCAGAAATAAACTTGGTCCATTCGATGATTCTGTGAAGAAGCTGGAAATAGACAGACTCATTTGTAAGAGGATTAAATGTATGCTTCATGCACAATAAGCTAGAACACATCCATACAATCTGATTAACAGATTTTTATTTATTCTGTAGCCTTCTTTGGTTTTTTCTCCTTTGTATTCACTAATAACATGCCTGTGATTTTTTGCTAATGAATTAGACTTCAGCTATACAGTAAGTATCAAGCTTTTCCTCAGCTTGTTCCATTGGATGCATTGTTTGCTTGAAATAAACCCTTTACAAATGAATGAATATTAGCCCTAAGCCTACGCTTATGAATGAAGGCTTATTTGTGATACCAAATTGTAGCACAGATAGACCCTTTGATGGTATTACTGAATATTTTGCAGTGTTAAAACTAAGATGCAATGTTATCTAACGCCGAATATTGTGTTAGGGTAGGAGAAAAAAAAAATCATTTTGATTAGGACTCTTAGATCATTACTGTAAGATTTTTCCTTTAGGAAAATAGACTTCATTAATATGCACATGTAATTTTTACCTCACATACATTTCAGATTAACCTCTTTCTAAGAAACACCTCATACTACAAGTTGGCTCATTTGTGATGCAAGAAATTTTCTGCACCCAGACCATTTATTGTCCTTTGGCAACACCCCTCCCCATCTTTAATTACTTATTTTAATCTCATTTGCCTGAGCTACAACTACAAAATATAATTCTTCATTTTTACCAAGAAAGTGGGCACAATCAGACCTCTGTAAGTGTTAGATGCTTTACTGCATGAAAGGTTGATTTTGGCCATAGGGTAGATTGGCCCCATCCTCTGTTAGCCATATATTGCAGATGGGTTTCTTAATGAAAAGAAAAACAAACCAAGCAAAAAAACCCAAAGAACTTTACCCACAAAAGTTTTCAAGATCAAATTTTTGACTAACAAAAAACTTATTTGTCACACCTGTATCAGAGAAGCAAGAGATAAACTGCACTAACTTAAAACAGGCAAAGAATACTTGCTAAATATCCAAAAAATCCTTAAATTGGTTTCTGAAGCAACCAGTAGCAGTTATATTACTTATATTGAATTGAATTATATAATTCTCAAGTGAAAGGTTAGGGAGGAGAGTAACAATATTTTTGAACCCACTTGCCTGTGTTGGAGAGTGTGATCTCATCATCCAGGGCAAGGTAGCCGGGCCCAACTTCTTTGGATCTGTCAGTTGCCTACTCTTCTAAGTGTGTTTTGAATCTTTGAATTTTTCAGACACCACATGCAGTAGGACCATTTCTGGTAGAATGTGTTCTGATGAGCTCAGAATAGGCTTCTATTCACCTCCTTTGTTGGAAGTAGGAGATACTTAGCAGGTCAGCACTGTCAAAAGTGTTCTTTTATTTAGAGGGAAGACTTCATTCATTTTCTGGTCTGTTACTGAGAAGTGTTATCTTTATCACATAGTGTCTTTTGAACTTCAGTTTGATTTGAGTCCCTTTTTCTTCTTTTAAGAGAGAAAATCTCTTTTTTTTTTTTTTTTTTAAATTTTACACTCCCAAGCCTATTATACAGTCTCCTTATGGCTAAAGTTCTGCAAAATATGCAACATTAGCTGCAGTCTAACATCTGGAACAGGACATCCTTTTTAAAAACTAGTGGTCGGCACAGCACAGAGACCTCAAGAAATCAACATCCAAAAAAATGACACTTCTAAGTGTTTAGGGAGTGGCAATGAAATCAGTAAGATGACATAGGTATGTAAGATACATGGATAAACCCTTCTCAGCTACAGCTGTTCTCAGGGAACACAAACAGCAACCAATGCCCACAAAAAGGTCTGTGGTGCACCTGAAAAAGTTTTAGACACATCACCTGTAAGATTCATATAATTATTATGGCTCTTGTTGCAACTCAATATCTGCTCTTATCAGCATGGCATTAGACAATGTATAAGGAACAGCAAGGCCATAAAACAACTCCTGCAGTACTCAAGAATTTTTAATCCACTCTACACTTGACAGCCAAAGAAACTGGACTGACATATTACTAGAAGAGATTTTTTCATCTGCTACTCTTAGTCCTCAGTGACTTTTTTACAATAAAAAATTGATAGCATTTTTTAACAGTCAATATAAAGGGAGTTTGTTGTGCTTCATAGAAATGTCCCCCCGAGAACAAATCTTTTATCTTATTATTTACTATTTCTATATATACTGAAACAATTTAAAGTTAGAAATATTTCTAATGTGGTCGAGGCTGGAATACAGAGGTGAAAGCCTCTCCATCACTTGGAAATGGTTCTGAAATATCAGCCGACCAGCACCTACTCGCTCAAATGCACTGCAGTCCTGATGGATGGATAGCTTAATGCTGCTATGGTACCCTGCTGATCAATTTATCACTCCAACTATTTCTCCACCATGATCCCCTTAAGGAAAAGAAGGAAGTAGGGAGAATAGAGCCAGGGACATAAAAAGAAGTAAAAAAAAAATAATCTCTATCAAGCTAGTAGCAATTTCTCAGTGGCATCAACAACTGACAGGGCCTTTGTACGATATAATGGTAGAACCTGTAGTAGGTGTTGTGTCACCTTATAGCTTCTCTAGTTAAAACAGCAGGACAGTGTGCATCAGAACAACAGCTGACAAGAACAGACTTAAAACACAAATTCCATTTATATGTAATTTTTTACTAAAAGAGGTAAAATTATTCTTATTTCAACTAATAGCATGCCATTATTTTTTGTTGTTGTTTAAATAAATCTCTTTTTATGAGCACAGATTTCCTGGCAAAGTTAAAGGGACTATTAACATGTGGATTTTAACCTCTTACTATACTGTCCGCTTAAAACTGTCAGTCCTGATCTTTAATAAATATAAGAAGATGTTAAGTCCTACCTTCAAAATAGAAAGCTTTTGCTAACCTGTTAGTCCTTGCTGAAAATACCAATAATGAAATTTGGAGTTAAAAAGACCTTGGAACTTGTTCAATGTATAAGAAAAGAACTATTAGAAAAAAACTGTTCACCTTTTTCACATAACACTATGACTAACTTTGCAGAGTGACATATTTAAATCACTGGTCATTTGAATTGAAGAAACGATTACATTAATCATAATGTAAATTCCAAGAGCTCAGTTTGAGTTTGGGCAATTTAGCCCAACAGGACAAAGTATCCTGGAGAACTTCCGTGAGATCTTCAGTTACTGGTAAGTGAACTGATTTTGAGTCAACAGTAAACATCCACATTTGAAAGACTCAAGTATAACACTTGAGTTAGGCCTCTCTGGACAGAGTAAGAAAGGAAGTCTGAATACTATTCTTTATTTCTTCAAAGTAGAAGTGGGAAACAGGACTGATAAGAGATTTGGCTCAAAGCACTGTATCTTCAATGAAGAAGCTTGGAAGCAAGAATAATCTGCAGTAGAATGACTTCAGATAGCAAATGGAAAGCAATGCAGTCTTAGATGATAGAATGACTGTTTCTTTTCTGTCCCATCTTTAGCTACCAAAAAGCTTCAAGAAAAAAAAATCTACACTATTCAGTTTTTTTGCATTTTATAGAGGTAGTAGGCTAGATTTCATGTTATATTTTTCATTAAATGTTATTGAAATAGGTATTTCTCTTCTGTTTACAGTGCCTGAAAGCCAGAGAATTCATCAAATGAAATAAATATTTGAAATATGCTTTTAATCATATTTAATACTTGTGTGGGGAAAATTATTCCCCTTCCTCCCCAAATCACAAAAGGAATAAACAAAAACATAAAAAACCCCTCTATAGAGCATATAGAGATCAGACTTTTGCTGTCTGAGGCTGGAAGAGTATTATGACAAATTACATTTATCCCATACTTTTGTTGTTTCTTAGACATCTGATAATCAGTTGGAGATGGGATACATATTGAAATGAATCTGTCATCTGACATCTTCATTAGGAGGGTGGTGCATCATTGGTCACAGAGAGAAGCTGTGCCTAGTACATCACTGGAGGTTTTCAAGTCAATCACAGAAAGCCATAACTGAGTTGATCATTACAATTATTCCACTTCAAGCAGGATTCTGTACTATAGACCTCCAGAGGTACCTTCTAGCCAACCTTTCTGTAGAGAATTCCACTAATATCCTTATATTCCTGCATTATATTTTTATAAAATACTTCTAAATTTTAAATGAGGTTAATATAGACATGATAAATTTTTACCTAGGTATTTTTAAATCTGTATATATTTAATACAAAACTAAATAAAAAAGATGAAAGTTTTTATTAAAAAATAAAATTAGGAATTATCAAGTAAAGTGAACTTTCATTTCCACTATTTTCAGGCAAAACAAAACAAATAAGCCATCACACCCCCTAATCACTCATTCACAGAGAAATTAGAGATACACCTGAACAGGGGTGAGGACAAATAAGTTTGAAACACCTGGTGGCCTCCAAAACTTACAAAATGAGCAGCTAAAGCGTTATTTGAATCCATTGTTATAAAGGTGTGAGGAGAAACTATGGTTCCTGCCAACTGGGGGGTTGGAGAGGATGGATTCAACGTCTCATGAAACAGTTTACTAACCTGTATAAGATACCTAGCAGCAAGGGTAAACCCCTAGTCCTTTCCACTGGAAAAAGATGTCAAGTAGAGAAAACAACTTTTAGAAGACTGCAGATGAAGACTGTCTGCAACAGGCAATGTAGGTGATAGTATATGTCCCCCACCTACACTCAGATAAAGGGTCAGTGTCATTGGCTGTATTGCCTTAAAGGCCCTGAAATGAGAGTGATAGAACAGACAAAGACAAAACTGATGGGAACCAGATGAATTACTATTTAGCAAACTGCTTTGGATTGCAACAAAAAGGGGTTCCCACTGTAGGTGTTTTAACAGTAGAGCTCATCGACATGTGAAAGCAAAGTGGTTGTCAGTGATTTGCTGCCAGGTACTAAAAAGAGTCGAGACAAATAATTTCTGTGGGTTTTTAGAACATGCTCTTTGCTTTCTGGTTACAAGATGTGTATAAACAACAAAATATTTATTTTCCTGTTCATGCGAGGGAGAAAACATTTAAAAAACCCCGATATCCTGCATCCAGATGTGCTGCTTTTTTACTTAAAGTATCTTGATTGAACATCTGTATTGAATACTGGGTATACGAGAATTCTTCCTAGGAAAAAGACTTTTTCTGATGATATTTATCGTAACTTTCTCAGAATAATCTAGTTTAATGCCTTATATTGAACGTGATTTTAACAATTATTTGCCCAGAGATGGTGAAAGAATAGGGGTGTGGTTTTGTTTTTTGATTCCTGAGCCCCTAAAACAAGAAAAAATGGTAATATTTACTATCAGGATTTATTTTAGACAAGGACTTTCACAAAGACACAAATATGAAATCCAAAGCCCCTTTAGACACTTCACTTAAGTAATTGAATCTTTTACTCTTAGGGACCAGCCTATTACAAAGCAAATCGGTGCTTTGTTTCTCTTAAACAATCTTTCCTCTCTGATATCCTCATCTTGCCAGTCAGTTAGTATGAGCACGTTGTTCCATTTGCTTGAATAAACTACTGTAAAAAGTACTCAATGACCTACACGAACATAATGTTCAATTTACTCCGTAGGACTGAATGACAAAGGAAAGGTGACTTTTAATGATTCTAAAAGCATTGAATGAGATCAATAAACCATCAAAGATTTGATCCCAGGAGACCTCTTAGCAGCTCTCTTTGCTCATAGTTTCCTTTCAGAGAAGATTGTGTGTGAAAATGAAGTTCTCTGTCTGTTAATGGATTTTTAGGCTCTTTCGTATGCATTAAGTAAAGTATAATTAGCACCTGCATTCTTCAAGCTTTCAAGAATGTTATTTGTGTCTGTCTCTGCTATTTTCTTGTTTTGATGAAAGTTGCAACCCTTCATCCTCAAGAGCTCTGTTATAAAAAAAACATTTTGTGCAGAAAAATAATGCCATAAGTATTAATTTGATTTAGTAAGAAATGTTTTTCATAGAATAATTTGATTTTGAATAAATAAATTAAAAATATAAAAAATATGAAAGATAAATATAGAGTCTTCTAACATGGCTTATACAGTTCATTAGGGGTTCCTATGTTTTCTGAGGCAATCTGAGTTTCTTGTTAGGTCTGTTTTCACTGAAGAGGGAAAGCAGGATCACTAGGTAGTCCCTGGTTTAATACATTAGGGGAATGGTATCCATACAAAACCAGTGTTTTGGTGGGGAAAAAAAAGCATATCAATCAGTTCAACAGCAACTGAAATGGACTCATTTTAACAATAAATTAAGTTTACCAGATGTTCTTATTTGTGTTACTGACTCACATTAGCAGTCACCTAATTGATACTACAGCAAAGAATGACTCTTTTAGAAGTCTGCCTTATGGTAACCTATATGGCTTTATTTTTTCGTTTTCTTTCTTCTTGGGTCATAGGGGTAGCCAGAATTTCAGAGGTTTGGCAGATGAACATTTTTCTAATGGAAGTTACTACCATGTAGAGATTATTACTGCTTTTTAGTATTTACTTGTATAAAATCTCCCTGTAATTGAAGCAGCTTTTCATTTGAATTCAAAGATATGATCACAAATGTGTCCCAGTGTTGTGCGAGCACATTAGAGACACAAAAAGAAAGCAATCTGACAAAAGTGTAATTGTTCTATTTCTTAAGCTGAGTTCTATACAGAACCCACATCTTGTAAAGTAAGTGACTTATGTCCATTTATTTGGAAATACACATAGGTATTTGTAACACAAATCAGAATGAAATATATAGACATACACATACATAAAAAAGTACAATAATTGCCCAAACTAATGTAAATAGAAATCCAACTAGTCTGACACACTATCTCTGACAAGAGGGGCCTGATACATCAAAGAATAATCACATGTATAAATAAATATTTCAAAAGAGAATTCATATTTATACAATTGCCCTTGTTAGAATTTGCTCGAACAGGGATTCTGCCGTGCTAGATTAAGTTAACAAACACATTTTGACAATGTAATCTTGTCTTCCTCTTCTTTAAAGGAACTCTAAACATTCAGTTGAATAACACAGTTACAAAGCTGTAAGTTTAAGGACCAAATGGACCTGCTCTCTGTAACTTAAATGGACATTTAAAGTAGTTGGCTGGAGTACAACTATCTGATTTGATGGGCAGTTCTGAATATCAAGGTATTATCTGAATTCTACTGCTTTCTTCATTACTTCTCATAGAATAATGAGCCCATCACTGACTGTCTCTGCCTTCATTTCCTCAGCAGAAAAGCAGAAATGATAAAGCAAAGCAAAGCTATCTTCTTAATTTCATCAATTCAGACTACATTGTTTGAGCTTCAAGCTGGCAGTCAGGCAGCACACATACGTAAGTAAGAACAATGAGACCCATCTTCCCTGTGCTCTTTAAGTATTATACATGCATGCAACATGAATACAGGGACTAAGAAATATTTCTTACTAAGGGAAAGACACTGCAAATCATGCTCAGATAAATTGAATACTTGGGTATGTTATTAGAGAGCTCGTAATTTTACATGGAATTTATAAGCAATTTCTCCTGTAGTTTCCCACACGTTGCCTTAGAATAATCCCATTATACTGAAATGAAGCCACATTCCCAGAAGCATTGGTGACTTTTACGCTAAACTAATGTACTTTGAACAAGGCCCCAGAAGTCGTTTTAGCAGTATTTAGAATTACAACCACTTACGGAATGGTGTGTTATTTTCACACTGAAGTACAAGCCCTGCTTTTTACTAAGAAGTAGAGGGGTTTTTTTAATTCTCCAACTCTGTTCACTAACCTGCTTATCCCTCCTACATTTTCCAAACCTAAAATGGCTTTGTGCCATGATAATTTGGCAGAAGTAATTCAAATCTAACATTTTCCATAAAATTTTCTAATTTTTTAATTGTTGCTAAATTTTCACTGAAAATATAATTTGAAAAATTGAAAAATGCTCCTATTTCTCTTTTATAGTAGTCATTATTTAAAAAAAATTAAAAATCTTTTTCTGATTCTTGTAAGGCAAATCAATTGGATTAAACTGCAAATCTTCTCCTGACTTCAATATAGTCAGATAAATACAATTGCAGTTCTGAATTCAGGTATGTTGTTTTAACTCTTTAACTCCCTTGTCTCCAGTCAAAATAAGTAAACATAATGATTTTAATGTGTGAAATATCTAAATCATGTGGAAAGCCTGTAGGTCATTATAATAGCATTTACATGATGATAAAACACTTTAAAAATTAAAATTGCTGTTAATAAGAATCCTCCACTGAAATCTCAGTGCATTTATACTCTGTAGGTAATGGAAGGTAATGGACAGCAATTTTGTTTGACTTCGACAACAGCCTCTAAACTATTCCCAACGATGCAGCTGTAAGAAATCTGAGCACTGGAAACTTAATATGTTTAGAAATCAGTGGAATCACCCAGGGAAGTTTAAATCAGAACTCTAATCTAGGCTCCTTATTAAAATAAACAAAAATTAGCAAGGTTCAGAAAAACATGAGAACAGGTATTCTGTGTTTATGATGGTAAATATCTGCACACATAACACCTAGCTCAACTGATTTAACAGTAATCACATTACTTGCTTAAATCAGAGAGGAATCCAGGTCTCCAAATTACTAGCTTGCTTAACTCTATGTCAATATAATTTTCCAGTCAAAATATTGATTAAAAATAAAATAAATAAAATTAGTATTGACCAAAGAAATTAAACAGCACATGTTCTGGCAATAAACACTTTTTCGTGTCTCGAAAAACAACTACTTCCTGTCAACCCAATTTTGTTGAGAACAGTAATATGTGCTGGAAAAATTAAATAAGTAAATGAAAGCAACTATACTTTTGTAGAAAAACAGAGATAGAAAACTGTATTATGAACCAATTCTTGTAAGGTAATAGAAATAGGTAGTTTTTTTAAGCCATAATGATGGAGTTTAAGACCTTACGGATACGTATCACATATATATTATCTAATCTATACCATGTTTCCAATACATTTTGAATACCTCTTTAGACAGAAAGGAGACCATGTTACCAGCTAAGCACTCACCACAGCAGTATCCACTTCAACTCATCTATTCTGTGGCAAATGATTTTCTCTCTTCTATAGTCCAAAAAAACAGAGTAAGCTCAAAGCACAATAGCACTTCTACAGAGTTTATAATCTCACTTACAGAAAAATCACACCTATCAGTTCTCTACATCACCCTGAAGAACCTCCAAGGTATTTTTCATAACTTCTTCCTGATTTCCAGCTCACCAAGAGAAGACCTTTAGATGTATTTATATATGAGACATATGTGAGGTTATTCTTTTGCAGCAGGGTAGGGAAACTTAAAAAAAAACAGACAGGTCTAAACTAATAATGAGAACAAAACTGAGACTAATCCCATGTAGTTGGTTAATTACTGTGCGTTTAAATTTACTGTCTATATATTTTTCCTTTTTTTTTTTTTCTTATGCCTTCATTCTTTGCCTGTTTCAGGGACTGGTAAAGCAATCAGTGCTGGAAGCTCAAATTCATGTGTTTCTTTTTTACTCTGAATGCTCAAGGTTGAACTTCACATTTTTATTTAAAAAAAAAAAAAAAGAGAAAAAATCCTTACCTTTTAATCTTTTAGAAGTGCTGTAAATTTGTGTTGGTTTGTTTCCTTTAAGTTTGCTAAATATAGAAAGATTCAGTATTATTTTCCTTCTTATATTCCTTAGGAAGGCTTAAGAAGATGATTCCATATATGGGCTGTAACAAGAGAGAAAAGGTGCAAAAATGCCACAAATGATTTGTGAGTGCACAGGGACTACATCTTCTCAGAGATGCCTACCAGCTCACAAGAGAGGAAAGGCAAAACCCAGAATGAACCTAGAAATAAAATTTTCACCTCTAAATTTAGTTTTCTCTTAGTTAAGATGAAACAAAATGACACTGGTTAATTATACATCGACTGGAAAAAAGACTCTGCATCGAATACAGCTGTGAGATCTATTGACAAAACATGACAGAGTCTGCTATGATCCAACACCTTCATATATCATGTAACCTCACATGCTGCTGAACAACCACAGTCAGTGTCAGCAAACAAGTTAGATGAAAACATTCTGACAAAATATTTTTGTCGTTTTAAAAAGCTCCTAGAAAACAGCTTTTTTTCCATGAAATACTTTTATGTCAAGGAAATTCCCCTGGAAAAAACAATGCACTCAGAAAGCAACCTTTTTCTCTTAGCTTTGTCATCCATGTGTCCTCCACACTTCCAGCTGCAAGGTTTACAAAGCCAATGTTCCAAATCATTCAGCCTAAGGTTAAGAACTCTCAGGAAATTTCTATACCACTAAATAAAACAGGGCCACTGACAAAGTTCAAGCCTTAATTTTGGCTTTTTATCTTTGAGTTTACTCTCTGATACTGTTTTGGGCCCTCTGCTGCTTTGGTATCTCTTCCCTGAAGGGAAATAGATTAAAATCAGCTAAATGATGCAATTAGTATCATCATCTCACCAGTCTACTCTTAGGTAGCAACCAAGTCATAGTCTGAGTTCTGTAAAATAGCCAGTGTCTAGCTTGTCACCTTGTAACCATTCTTGTCACAACTACAAAAGTCAACAAGAAGTAAAAAGGATTTGACTAACCTGGGACCAAAAAAAAAAAAAAAAAAAAGTACTGAAAAGCTCTGTTAATTACATCCATAATGCTAAATGAAGTAGGCTAAGACACCATCCTCTTACCATGAGGGCAAACTAATAACACAGGCAGATTTTACATGGCTACAGTCTTTCCTCTTTGCCCCCACAAGATGGTCATATTCCTACAGTTCTAGGCACAGGCTATGCCCTGAACCATATCCAGACTTTATACCAAGAGAGGTTTCACTCTTACAAGTCACACTAGTTAAGTAAACTTGACACAATTTCTGAACCATAGAGAACCTTCTTCTGCTACATGCATGAGATCTTCTTAAAGTTCTTCCTCCACACAAGAATTTAAGCATATTTTTAATGGTGTTAAAAAACTGAAGAGTTTTTTAGTTCCTTAAAATAAAGAACAGAATCTAACATCTGCTGAGCCACAGACTAAATCCCTAAGGACCTTGGCGGTTGTCCGTACAAAAATCCCTCCCTTCCCTGCTGTCACAGCTGAGGTTGCAGCTGTCAGCACTGATGGTCAGCTGCCTGCTGTTGGCAGCAGAGATTTCTCAGCTTGAGCCTCTGGCCAAATGACCATCAGAACTGGAAAGGGTTGGGATTACTGTCATTGTAGGCAATGAGAAGCTCAGCAAAACGTTATACATTTATATGTGTGTATATACATGTAGGTTTGTACATATGAGGTCGTGTTTGATGGATTTGTAGCTTTTATCAGATGTGCTTTTGTGAGTAACTATATTTTACCTTCTAGATGTCAGATAAAAAACCTGCTTTCTTGGGTCAAACCTGATGTCCGCTTAAAGCAATAGAAAATTACCCATCATTTAAATAGGTCTATCCTGATAACTGTGTAGATCTCTAGAGTATTTTAATCACAGTTATTATAAAAGACAGTAAATTCTAGATTTTATAATTTCTCTTGTTCCTCATGACATCACATTTTAGCAAATGTTGGGGTTTTTTTTTAATTGCTGCTCTAATTGTTCAGTGAATTTTGAAAATTAAAAGAAGTTAACTCATCATGTTATTCTCAGTTAGTCCTCCTGATCACATTGCTATTTGTGGTGTACAGCAAAATGTATGTTCATTCCAGTCTTGCTGGCCAGCTGGTAGAATTGCTAAATACCATTACTTCAGACAAGATGAAGCACCAAATTAACCCAAATATTCAGACAGATTTGGACTGGTAGAAGCTAATTTGTCTTTTAGCAGTAAAAATCAAAACCATGTTAGCAACAAACACACAAGTTGCTGTTCATAAATTTTGCAAGTGACACTTTAGGGAAAAGGATGAGCATTTGAAACAAATTCCTTACTGTAATTACAAACATAATATTTTTAAAGAGATCTCTATTTAAAATGTATTTACCTAAAATACTGGAGATCTAGTACAACAATTTCATTGTTTTATTTAGAGCATTCAACATTCTAGTCTTTGTGCAAATGACCCTGCATGAAAATCTCACTACTTGATGATATAATGATTTCCAATATATGAGCAAAATTCATATAAATAGCTCTCTGCTACTCAGTTTTCTAAATTTCCTTCTTTCCCACCTTTGGTCTTCTCACTTTTGTCTTATCAGCATCATATTCCAGTCTTCTACCTTAAAAAGATGGCAATTGCCTTTGGCATCAGTTAAGCTGAGGAGTTGTACTAAAGATAGGAAAGCAGTTTCTTCATTTGGGGAAATAGGAACATCTCCCACACATATTGAAATCTAGGGCTCAGGCAGCACCATGATAATGAAGTCCCATTCAAGCCTGAAAAACAGCATAGCAATATTGTATGGTCCTGCATTACCCGTGGAAGGTTTGGAAGGCACACACAAACACCAAAATACACACAGTCCTGCCCATGATTTCCTATGGTTGTAAGATAGGGTGTGTCATACACATTGCATACACTTTCCCTGCTCTTATAAATTCCCATTGCAAATTACTGTGGACCACTGTCACAGGACACAATGTTAGCCAGACCTCTGATTTGACTAGATATGGCTGTTCTTACATGTTCTTTTAACTGGATAAAAGCAAAGAAACAAAAGTCTAGGCACAGTGTTAATTTTTACAAATGCTACTTGAGAAGCAGTATGTGACTGTGCTGTTGAATATTGTGAATGTCATGATTTTAATCCAAGGTGGAAGGAGTGAAGTTATGTCTCCATGAATAACTTTGTTGTTCCCCAGTCCTAATACAAATTCAGAAATGTTCTTTTTTTCTCATTACAGAGGACCTGATAAATCAATTGTACACCACCAAGCCTTGACTACTCTCCTGACAAGCATTGTTTTTGCTGCCACAAAAGGAATGTTGTTAATTTTCTTCAAGAAAACAATCAAGGCCTCTGAGGAATTTAGAAGAAATATCTTCAATTTGATAGTCTGGAGTCTATTCAATAGTCTTGTGCCTTCCTTCAGCTATATGAATTTAAAACAAAATACAAGCTCTCAGTCAACTCAGAGTTTATCTGTTTCAGTTATGAAGGCCATTCTGTTCAGGTAATAATAGAGCACTTCTGGTACACAAAAGCACACAAACTCTTTTCATCCTGAATTACTGAAGGTGCAGCAACCACCCCTGACCTTCATGTAAACATGGAAAAAGTCCCTGCTGTTCTTCAGTCTTATCATCTGCAGCAGGCATCACATGAAACAGAGAGAAAACTCCACTGATAGTTCTGACAGTAAGGTTAAATATATCATCTGGAACTTCACTCACATTTAAGACAATTATTTAAAGTATTAAATTCCTCTAAAACAGAATTTTACCTGGGTTGTAGAGCAAAACATAAAATTCCCCAATATTCTTCACCAAGTAGTTGTTGGATTTTTTTTTATTTAGTGATACTGACCACTCACATATCTTCACTAAGACATACAATGCTTCTGATGTGTGTCATTCACTTACATTACAAACAGCAGACACAAGCAACAAGTCATTCTCTCTGTATTTTGAGTTTCTTCTCAGTGCAAAGAAACTATAATCAAAAGGCAAACTAAAATTTATTTCAGTGCTGTCCACTTGTCTACCTGCAAAATAAAAGAAGTTTATGACGCTCCAGTTTGCCAGCATCCAAGAAGTCCATGGGCTGAGAAAGGGGTGAGAGAGGTTCCCTATGCTCCACTGATTGTCTGAGATACACATGATCACAAGTGTAGCTGTAATAAGGTGGCATCTTACTACTAATACAGCTTAATTTATAATCTGATAAAACATGATAGGTAAATATGTTATTCTAATTAGGGAAGATAATGTTGCATCAGAAATACAGAAAAACTGAATAAATACACTGAGCCTCTAGCAAAGATAATAATACTTATGTGTTATGCAATTACTTTAAATATCTGTATAATCAAGTACTCATTCTTTTAAATGTTTTCTTATTTTGCAGTGAAAGCTATTGCTTTCAGATAATCCTATGGAAGAGGAAAGGCATGAACTCCTTCCTTCTATTTAAACATATACAAAGTGTTTTTCTGCAGGATTTCAGAGATACGAAGGCTTGTAAAGAGGTGTATCTATTTTCTGATCATATTTCTTATTATTTTAATTTACTTATTTATTTTCACTAACCATGACTTTGAAACATATTTGATCAACCCAAGTTAAGGGAAAAAAACAACTAGGTGTCTCTGTCCTTGTAGGTGCTGGAATAAAGGTTTTGATGAACTAATCAAAATGTATTCAGATTGCAGGAAGGAAAAAAAGTTCTACAATACATTATATCATTTAACACACCTTTCAGACCAGACCTTTGGCCTTTCTAGTTGTTCAATGCATTCTACTTGTGAATCCAGCCTGATGGAAATAGTTTCCTTTATGAAAAGTTTTCATCACATGAAGGATCTTGAACTGTGAGGAAAACACACAGTCAGGCCAACTTAGTTGCTTGGTGTCTCAAGAGGGAACTCAACTTGTAAGAGCAGATTTTACATTAAGACAATTGTTTTGAGGCATCAACACTAGCAGAGCACCACATCCAAAGTGGGAGAAAAGTCCTCAGAATGTTCCATCTTGCCATTTTCTGTTTAAAACCATAATGTTTCTCTATTGAAATGTTTTCTGAGGGTCATTGCAAAATAAGGAAAACTGGTAAGCATCACATCTGCAGGAATTAAACTACACCTTCCTACCCACTATTCTGTATACATTTTCAAACTGTATAGTCATAATATTTGTTAGGGAAGTGAGAACCATTTCTCTAAGTCAACTTCACTGAGCCACTTGTGCCTTATAGGTTTATACTCACTTTATTAAAAGTTAAATAGCAACTGGAATGCAAAACACAGACTTGACTTTCTATACAGACCAAGCTAGAGCCATGGGTCATCATGATCATATTCAGAAGCTGACACGACAAGAAGAGGCTTTCATTCAAGACTTCTTGAAAAGTGAATTAGGAACCGAATTCCCAACCAATTCAGCTTGACTGAGAGGACCATGGCTAGATTTTTCATAACAAGTATGCTTAAGTCAACAGTCATTCTTGGTTAATAGCAGTATGAATCACCAAACTGACTAAACAACAGAAAATAACTCCCTTATAGCCTGTGCTAGATCACATTATTTGTGGTATAATAAATGAACATCGCTATTACCCACAGTGTGCCAGTGCTTCACAACACAACTTCAAAATATTGTCATCTTCACATATATGTTGTAATATTAGACAGAATAATACTAGGAAATAGGTTGTAACTGGAACAATAGACAAAACTGGAATAAATTGCCTTAGACAGGTTAAGAGACCTTCATCATGAGAGGTGTAAAAGCAGATTAGACACGTCTGTCACTAGTGGTTGCTTTTGCCTTGAGGAGCTTCAGCAGGTCTTCTACAAACCTTTTATTTTTTAGGATTCTAAAATACTCCCATACAACTCCAAATGTATGAGTATGAAAGCAAAAACATAGGGTGTGAAAGTGCCCAACTTTTAGTCAACAATACACAAAGTCTGAGAGAATAAAGAAAATAAGAGGATATTTTCTTTATTTCACAGGTGAAAGGAAAAATTCTTTTTTATCAAATGGTTATAATAATGTACATAATTTTTTCCTATTGAAAACCTGAAATCTTCCCACCAATTTAAATCTCCAATATTTTTTCTGATGTAATTTGTGAAATTATGCATTTAAAAATTACACAGGATGTAACACAAACATAATACCATCCAATCAGGAACCAGATATGATGGAACATCGCTGATAACAATATTGTCTGAAGTATAAATGTGAATTAGTAAGTTTTTGAATTCTGATATAAAAGCTGATATTTTTCCTGGTATATTTAATGTAGAACTCAACAGTCAGTTTAAATTCAGGGAAAAACTAAACATAAAATATATAATTGAAAAGTCACTAAATTCTCCATATGGATTTAGTGATTAAACATTGTACAGTTAGAAATATTGCCTCTGTTCCCCAGACCTGCTGATCCAACTTCAGGTAAAGATACAGATAAACCACCAAATTTTTTAACCTAAACAAGAGTGACCAGGGTTATTAGTTAAACTTATTTTTAAATAATATTCCTACTTCCCTAAATCATCTATCTTTTTGTTACCACATTTTTTTCCATTTTTTTTCTAGGGGAAAAAAAAATATTTCCACCACAGATCTTACTTCCTTCTAGAAGCTAGAAAAATATTTTTTTTATTCCCAGATTCAATCCAGAAGGAGCAGACTACTTTTAGCAGGTCTCTAGTCAGACTTCCTTTGGTTATAATTGGCAGTTCTCAATTACCTCATCTCTTTACCATGGAGTCTGAAAAATCCTTAAACCAGCTGATTGTAAATTCAAGCTGCCCCTCCTGTCACAAAGCAAGGAAGAATTAAGTGTATCTTTTCACCTGAGCACATGCTTAAGTGCAAATGCACATATGAGCATTTAATTTACATACTTGAAAAACACAAAAAAATATTTTCAACCACAGCACAAAAGCAAAGTGAAAATTGGCTTAAAAAATTATGAATCAATTCCTCAAATCACAGTGTTATCCACACAATATATGGCACTTCACTAAGAGAGAGATGATCTTTGTAAGCACTGACCAAAATAAAAACAAAAAAAAATTAGAAAATAAGTAAGAAATAACTGTTAAGAACACAAAAGCTTAGCTTAATAATTTTTCACTGACACCTGTTAAGGGAGCTTATGAAGATCATCCAGCTGGAGATGGGGTAATCGATACAGGGGTTGAGCACTACTGCAGTTACCTGGGATAAGAGTCCTCCTAGTAGCATAGATTCTATACCCAGGAAAAATATGAAACTGCCTGAACTCTGAAATATGTGCTCTGAAAATGAGCAGTCTTCAGCTACTTCCTCAAACCAAATAATGACTTCTCTTGTACTTAAGGATCAAATCAAGGTTGTGGATATTAAATTCTACCTGTCAAATGTTATTGAAGTTCAAATAAGACTTAGTGTTTCAGATTACATCTACATAAAATATCAAAGCTGTGAGGTCAAAAGAAAAATAGCAAAAGAAATCACGATAAGTGAAAATAAATAGACCAAGGCAGTTTTATGACTGAATCCATGGAAACATAAAAAGTCCCACTATATAACCTTAAAGAATATGTTGCATAATTATTAATTCTGTAAAACTTTTTGCTGTGCTCTACGTAATTTAATTTTCCTTGTTCTTGGTCAATTCTTGACCAGAGAATAGACAATCTTACTAAAGAAAAGACAAAATTATTGCAGGAGAGGCTCCAGAGTGGTTCCCATTTTATTGGTGCTCATGAGCAGGACTAGAGGTTTGACAGCAAAAAACATTACAATCTTCTAGGCCCTTTCTAGTGAAAAGATTGAAGAGAAACCAGCTGCACCACTTTTATTCCTTTTCCTTCTATTCCCACCCAGTCCTACTTCACAAGTAGAGCAGTTGAGAAATTCAGATTGTCTGGCAGCTCCATCTTCTAGTGTGGAATGTGGTTACGACAGGAAGAGGGGAAAAGAAGCTATTTGTGGTGCAGGCACGTTGCAAATCACTAATATATTTTTCTTTCTCCTGTTCCTAATCTCTACAGTCAAAATCTGTCTGGTTCTCTGAATAAATATTTTTAAGAGAGCTTTGATAATGTTGAAACAGTTTGAGCTGGTATATAGCACAGACTGGTAGATGCTATCACGCTTCCAGTCTCTCCGTGTCAGAAGGCATGAAATAGACTATGTGTTAGCCTTTTACTTATGTTTTTATTCTTTCCATGAAAATAGAAAGTCACTTCAGCTCCTAAATATTTTTAGACCATTCCTTGCTCTAGCAGGAAGAAAGGAACTCCTTCCTTACCTCTTATTTTTGTTTTGTTTCTAATTCAAGGACTAAAAATATGAAATATCCCTCCAAAAGTCCTCAAGAGACTTTCTTCAAAAAGTTGATCTCGTTTCTATTAATCTGACAGTCCTGTACAAAAGTCTTGCATGCTTTGAAAAACCATAGTTTTGCAAACTCATTAACCATGAATTGCCTCCCACCAAAACACCCACTCTCATTATATCTTTCCATTTTCTTGCCTGTGTTTTCAGTAACCTGTAGATACTACCTGACTACCACAGCTACAAAACTGAAATATGAAACTGAGCAACTAAAGAGCATGGTTTTTGTAGGTCTTCCAACCTAAAGAAATTCACAGTAGTATCATAAACTGTGGACACACAAAGAAAGAAATAACCATATTAGCACATATGGCAGATTGGACAGAGGGTATATGAAGGCACATTTAGTCTTAGATTACAATTTTCCCATTCAGAAGAAAGAATTTGTGATAGATAACTGATAGAAAGGCATAAGATAAATGTCAAAGAAACCAGTAAATTTCATTTAAAAAATGGACCTCTGACTTGTACTTCCTTCTTCACAATAGGATCCCACTGACTTGCGGAAAAGGAATGAATACCTTACTCAGGGAAAGTAACAGAGGCAGTTACAGCAAATGCAAATGACCAAGATACACCATCACCTCATTAAGATGTCTGCATAGCTTTAAATTATTGTTATCATGAGTTTGCATATGCTAGGATCTCCCACAGTGTGAGGAATAATTTAGACTGTCACAACCTAATAAAAAAAATATTAGATCAAATTACATAGAGAGTGAGGCAGTTGTCTTTCTCCTTTCAGAGACAGTTTTCCTCCAAGTGAGGAGACCATGCTGAAATAAGCACAAAATGAAAAATTATCAGAATGCCAATCAGCCAGCAAGGAACAGCAAATACAAGTTTTAAATACTCAGACAGTCATTTAGCCAACAAACTCAGCAATTTTCAGTTATTCTCACTCTAACTTTTTCAGTGTAAATTGTGCTATCTAGAAGTGTGCAGAGTGTACGTGAGCCAGTAGAAAAGTCATCAGCCCATTATTTGTTTAGATAACAGGTTATTTTCAGGCTTTGTGTCATTTCTCTATGGATCAATGGAACAAAACCAGTTAAAATTATTTCATATAATACACGGAAAACACATCCATAGGGAAAACAAGCTATATAGAAGTGGAAACACAGGAAGCAGCAAGACACGTTTATAAGGAAAATGATCCGTATGAACACTGTACCACTATTTTTCATTACCACCTAATCTGAGGGGGGCTTGAATTACTCTTCAGTGTCACACACTCAGAGCAAAAATTCAATACAGGCTTATCTTCCTTTGGATGGAATATTTTTAAAAAGGACCAATCCCATCTCTCCTGTATAAAGCAGTCTTTACCTACTAAAGGATTTTTGTATCCCATCTTACAGGGTGCTAAACATCTCAAGCTCGGTAGGTCAATAAAGTAACATAACATCAGGTCAAGTCAACCTTACAGGAAAATACTATACTGGCCTATGTGTCTGTTGGTGCAGAGAAATAGGGTGGTATTTCTTAGAATCATTTCGGTGTACGTATATCAAAGAAATGCTGCTAAAATCTGTCTTGCAAAAAAGTCTCCACACTTTACAAATTCAATTCCTTCATTCAGACAGGATAGAGAGGAATAGAGGCAAACAGAAATAAATCAGAAGAGGCAAGTTCAAGCACATTAGAAAGGTAGAAACTGAAAAAAGAAAAAGTAGAGTTATTCTGTCTTTGGTGAAGCATACCAGTGTCTCATAAGGATCTGTAATCAAGTAAGAAGGAATGTGGAGAAAGAAAATATTAGCCAGTACTGATTCAAATGTGAAACAGAACTACTGAATAAATGTACAAAACTCTGGTATGGAAACATGCAGCATCAGGATAAGAAACAAAAAGAGAACTTGATGAAATTAGAAGGGTTTCAGTATAGTTTTAAAGAAGTCCATTATTTTAGTACAGTGACTGATGCATTGTATTTAACTTGGTAAGTGTAACACCATATTGCTCAGGGGATGTGCTTTCTGAGTTAATTTGATGAAACATTTGTTGGCTTTGACAGTTATAAAAAGTTTTCCTACTTTCAAGACCACAAAAAATATTACTGTTTTGCCATTGTCTGGTTTTCACATCCCAGCAGAATTATCAGTTGATTAATCTGGACATCTTTTTCAAAATAATTGTTTGTGGTAATTAGGGCTTAGTCAGAAAGAACACCATTTTGTTTCCTATTTCCAGAAACACAATGCAGATTTAAACTTGACTAGCGTTTGCTGAGCCATTCTTACAGCAGGGAATACTGTCCAAAATAATTCAGAAAGCTTTTGGTGGGAGAGCTTTCATTAACCTAATGATTAGTCCAATCATTAACCTTACACTGTCAAGTCCAGAGTGCTTTCACTATGTGAAAATATAACTCAAGTACACAGTATAACTCAAATGTTTCAATTTATGAACTCAGTGTACATTATAAATCTCCTACTACACAAGGATGCAATTTGTTACAGCCCTTTAATATGTTATTTTAGGGCTTAATTGCCATAGCTTTTATACTGTTCCCTATTTTCAGCTGTCATCCCCATCATTCAATCACTAGTTTGTGCAGTTGGTTACACTCTGTAATTATCAAAATCCATTCTAAGTGAAACATATAAGCCAAGGTTATGTTTCCCAAGGGAAACACATAAACCTCTTTATTCTTTTTTTAACACAAAGAAAACAAAAATACATGGGGAGTAAGTAGAAGATGGACATTTTGCTTCAGAAATTGTAGTTGTGTTTCTGTTAAGAGTTTGAGAGACAGTGGATTCAGGCCACTGAACAATGCACCAGGAAAAAAATAGTTCATTATCTTAGTATGTATCTTAGAAGTCAGGAGTGCTTTTGCGAAGGACTCAGGCACCCAGAGGTAGATTTCAACAGAACTTGGGGAAGACCTTCATTACATCAAACTCCAGCCATACAAAAGTATCTTTTATGAGCTAATTATTTTGCTTTTGCTATCATTTACACAGACAAAAAGACACTCCCAGGAAGAAATTCATCCCTTGACTATCTTATAATAGGGGTGAATTTGAGTTCTAGCGTGCCAAGCTCTCTCTCCTTTAGCTGGAAAAGAATAGATGACTGCCTTAGTTAATGGCTGTTTTCCAGAGGGGTACAGTTAGTTGAGAGGATTCCTGCCCTGTATTTAAACTTGGAATGCCTTCATGTTCCTGATATTTCTATACCCCACAAGTCCTCGAGTATGTATTTTACAGAATTGAACACATCAGTACCCAGCTCAGAAGCAGCACTAAAAGTGGCACAAAAATGAAGCATTCGTTACCTGAAGCAAGTGTAAGACAGATCAGGATTCTGTAGGTAACAGGACTTCCATCCCACTACTGCTGTGTTTTAATTGGTTTTGTGTTAAATGCAGAAATAGTCTTGGGAACAGGAACATGATACTCATCTTCTCCATTTCTTAACAGCTAGCCTAAGCTGCACTGCACTGGATGTCACTCTGGTGACAAAAATAACTTGTTCTTCCTTCCCCATGCAGAAATTCAACAGCAGCTTTTTTTTTTTTTTTTTTTAGAAAAACTAAGGCCAGGGCAAATAAAATCTCTGTGGATCTTTTTAGCCTCGGGGGATCTCCATGACAGAAACTGGTTCACTCATAGCTAAAAACACTTGACTCATGGTTGCTGCCTGAGCAAAATGATGGTGTGGTGCTAATCTAGTTGCCTTGGGCATGTGTCAAAATGTCTGTGCAGTTGGATCTAGTTGGGCAGTTTGATATTGATAGTCTGAGAAGAGATGATGCAGAATTAATTATCTGTGGGGACAGTGCTTCACCTCCACTCTTGCAAGTGTTCCCTGTACGATGGAACTGAGCTTCTCCAGCAAAGCTGTGTATGATAAAGCTTGTGTTCCCGTTCCAAGGGATTCTGAATTGTCGAACCAGAGAGTCTGATAACACTGACTTAACTTTTCTAGAAGAGCACACATATTAACTTCTGAAATCTCTGCAGAAATATGTTTTCTTTCTAAAGGATATAACCAGAATTTTTGTGAAATCCAGATGTTCACCACCTTCCCTCCCACATCCTATTCAGGGCCAGCTGGGAAGTGAGATTATGCATCTCCTAAGCTCATCCCCGAGAGCAATGTTTTAAATAAATAAATAAGAGCCATTTGTCTTTACCAGGAAGTATCTTTTAAATAAATCTCTGCTTGTCCCTGTTGACTGTCGCTGTGCACAGCTGCAACTGGTATTTCTGTTATCCTATTCCATTATTGTTCTTACGACTCAATACCGTTCATGCTTCTCTTTTATTCTCAGCAAATACCTTTGTTGTCAATCTAAACTCTAGTTTCTCTAATTTGGTTAGTGCTTCTCATTAATAGATTCCCTTTGCATTAGTATCAATATTATTATCTAAAGTATTAGCTGATGATGTCTTTACTCTTAAAAAATCTGCATCCAAGCTATCTCCATTATAAGATAAGAATAGCAATAAAAGACAGAGACAAGGATAATTTTTTTATGCTTCATGCAGTACAAGGCCATTCTTTAGGGATAGGCAAAGCAAGAATGAATTTTAGTGCTACTCAGCTAGCTGAACACTGTGTGAATGACGTTGTAGGCCCTACTGCAGACCCTCTATCAAAGAGCATGTGGAATGCCAGATTTCTGAGGAAGGAGAGAAGAGGGCTGGGAACTATATCTCATCAAGAGAATATTGGTGCAATATAGATCAAAGTTTTAATCTTTGAGAGGTTTCCCAAGTTTTGGACTTTACAGTACTGTGTTCTAAAGAACATCCCACCCAACACACACCATAAAACGTGTATTAACAGCTAACAAACTTTATGAACACATTGGTAGTTTCTGCAGAGAACAGGGACATCCAGAAGGTTTCTTTTTCTTGCAGGAAAAAAAAGAAGTATTAAGACTAAATTGCCAACAGCTATATTCAATTTTTATTAGAAGGCAAATTTGTCCATCTCTGACAGTCTTTCTGATACTTTTTCATTAAATGGCAGTTAGTTATCAGACTCTAAAGACAACTAAGGACCAAGGGATGGAGTATTCTATGGAGTATTAAAGACATTTTTAGGGTCTATCACAAAAAAAGAAAAAGTGTTCTTGTGCATGCTCCAAAGTACATGAGTCTCCAACCCCATGCCCTCATACCCAAATGTATAATTTAGGTTGACCATAGACTTTCCCCAGGCGGTCCTTATATGCTAAAAAGGATGGGCATCTGTGGGCTTAGAGATATTTACAATGTAATAAAAAGATAGTTCGATCTGTGTTCTGATCCACTGAAGTTTTTGCAATGTGTTCTCCAATGAATCATATCTTGACACTCCCTTCATTTTTCAGTTATAATTGAAAGACCCAGGAGTCTGAATTTGCTCTCACAAACATCAGTACACTGGCATAATTCCATTGGACTTAACTCATATTTATACTAAAGTCTTTTTATACCACTGAGCTTTAAATTAGATACCAAGATACAAGAGTATTAATCAGAATCAGGCACTACAGTCTTGACTAGAATTGCTCACTTAGACAAAACCAAGAAAACACAATCAGCAGCTGAGACTTGTTTCAAGCAAATGCAGAGGTTACCCTTTCTATAAAGAAAGAGCTGTGAAGCTCTTTAGTCTGACTGAAAGCTGAAATATTTTTGTTTCTATGCTTTGCTGCTTTTATCACCATAAAATATAAAGCCAAGAGAAAGAGAAGGATGATTTAATACCCACTAGTGGAAATCTGTGGATGTGAAGCATTTCTCACTTGGACTCTTAGCTGTCAGGACTTTCGGTGGGCAAGGGTGGTTTGCAGCAGCATCCACCTGTCAACGGTTACAGAAGTTACTTTAAAGAAGTTTATCTGCATCCATCTGGAGAAAATAACTCATAGTCACAGAAATGCACATACCCACAGTCGACAAAGATGATGGCAGTGAACAAGTCAAAAACCAGAATGATAGCCATAAAACTCTTTGTTTACATATGCAGAAATATATGTTTTCTATAACAGCCTGAAGTGTGAAGGCTGCAATGTCATATACCATCAGAGACAAGTGTACACCTCTCTCTCTCTCTCAGGATTTCTTGAGGCACATAATACATAAAGAAGAAGAAAAGAAATACAAAAGTTAAAGTACAGGAGAATAAGCCAAAGTACAGTTAAATCAAGCTTTCTGAGTAGCAGATCAAGGAAGAGTGTGTTTCTTGGGGAACACAGCAATGAACTTGTAATCAAGATCAATTAATTATATTCCTGGTTCCCATATTGTGTACCTTTGCTCAAATTACTGAATTTCCTCATTCTTCCTTTAAAATAGTATACTGGCTTTGGCTGGGTTAGAGTTAATTTTCTTCACAGTAGTTTGTATGGGGCTGTGTTTTGGATTTGGGCTGGAAAGAGTGTTGATAACTGAAACAGAGGTGTTTCAGTTATTGCTAAGCAGATCTTACACAGAGACAAGGCCTTTTCTACTCCTCATACCACCCCACCAGCAAAGAGGCTGTTGGGCACAAGAAGGTGGGACGAGCTGGGTCAGCTGAGCCCAACTGACCACAGGGATATCCCATCCCATATGGCATCATGCTCAGCATGTAAAGCTGGGGGAAGAAGAAGGAAGCAGGGGACGTTCAGCCTGATGGCATTTGTCTTCCCAAGTCACTGTTACAAGTGATGAAGTCCAGCTGTACTAGGAATGGCTAAAGACCTGCCTGCCCATGGAGAGTGTTGAATGAATTCTTTGATTTGCTTTGCTTGTGTGCACAGCTTTTGCTTTACCTATCAAACTGTCTTTATTTCAACTCATCAGTTCTCTCACTTTTCTGATTGTCTCCCTCATCCCACAGAGGGGAGTGACTGAGTGTCTGTGTGGGACTCAGCTAACATCTGGAGTTAAAACTACAACACACATCACATATGAAAAAAAAAGAACAAAGGAAAAGAAAAAATAAAAAAGAATAAAAGTCAGGTTCATTTCATTGTTTGGTTGCTCTCAAATCCTCAGATAAAGTCTACCGTACAGCTGAGGTAATCTAGAACTTCTGTGACAAAGAAGGGTGGTTGTAAAGCTTTGCCAGCCACTGAAGACTGAACGCTGTAGAGAAAAAATTTCAAATTATCTGCTTATGTAGAAAAGTAAAAACTGATAATGTTGACCAGATGGAAAGAAAAGAGGAGAAACTGGAGTTCTGTTCTGGGTTACAGTTGAATTTACCTTCAGTAACATGGTATTTTACAGATTTATTTTTTTTTCACCTCAGTATCTGTATCTTAAATAGGGATAAGCTGCCTACGTATACCAGGGAATAAGAGAAGGCTTGGGAACAAGGACAACTCTTGAGATTCACTCTCCCTCTGAGCAAATGTTTTTCTGCATAATGCTTCACTGTGCTTTCTGTTATGTAAGAAGACAATGTGTAGCATTTTTTTGGAAAACACACTTACAGACATATTTACTTCTGCTGCATATGAAGCATTCTTGGACTTTTACTTGTATGCTTGGGCTACCTTAAAATAAAGTCTAATCTTTTTACAGTATGATCCTGCAAAGTAACAAGTTTATTTGTGTTCCAAATCTAGAGTTACTACTCTGGAGGAGGGCACCAAATTACTTTTAAATACTTTGTTTCTTCCCACATCAGACCATTCCTCACATTAACAGCTTCTGTATTTCGTAGACACTTATTTGAAGTTTGATATATAGCCATTTTCATTTACTTTCTTTTTCCCACTATTTGTGCTTTTTAACAGAGTCTGCACAAGTGCTATCATCAAAGTTAATTTGGAATTAATCTTTCAAGTAGGAGCTCATGTCAGAGTATCAAATGTTCTAGGAGCTAACATAGTGCATCTGCTAAATTCCTATCATCCCATAAGATTGTACTTCTGCTTTAAAAAAAGCACTGACATTTTACCCTGTCAATATTTTCTCATTGCTCGTGACATAGTTGTTCTTAAAACTCACAGTGAATCCTTTCTCTGTCTATATACATCATAATTATGCAGGAATGCAAATTAGATTTAGCACATATAATTGCCATAACCATGTATTTGGACATTTTTTTTAACTTAGAACAAATCCTTTCCCCAGTTTTTCCTTTGCCTCAGCAAATGCCCACACATCTTCAAGTAAAAAAACTGAAGGTCTAGTATCTGGATCAGCAGAGTGTCCTTTGACCACACTACAACACTTTACTGGCTTTCACTAACATGATATTTTTTAAGTATCCTAATCTATGTTACCAATGGGTGTGCTGTCTTCCATTCTTTATGAAAGACATTCTAAAGGTTAAGTCAATTAAGGCTGCAAAGCTTATGTGAAGCAAAATTAGTCAGTGAATCATCTTTTTTCATTTCCATATAGTGCTTATTCTATCTTTTAATTTAACCAAATAGACAATAGGGATGACATTTACCTCACACAAAAAAAAAGAATATTAGACATCGCAGGTGTTTATAGTTATATCTGATCTCATCACCTTGGGCTCCCTTTCCAGCCAGCTGAGACACAGGACTTTGAGAAAGATTAGTCTGATCTATAGGATATGTCTAATTTGGGCAGTAAAATACTGTGCAGAGATACAGAACCAAAAAGCTCAGTACTGTGTGCATAATCAGAGTGAGCCCCCAAAGGGCTTTCTCTCAATTAAAAACAAGATGATCTTATATAAAACACTATTCAAAAAAGTGTCTTTGGTGGTTCCCACTACTATTATTTGACATACAGTGAAAAAAAAATAGTCTGATAAAGTGAAAGTGCATTGCAGAAGCAAAGTACATCCTACGATAAACTATTAAGTTTACAGAGCAATATTAATGTATTGAGTTTTATGATGATGGATGTCTTTCATTAGTAGTACTACTGCTATTATTAATGATGATTACCACCTATGATGATTTTTGTATGTAAGGGAAAGGCTGGTGATACGCAGTAAAAAAAGGGAGCAAAAGATCTTTCCAGTCCCTGAATGTTTTCTGCTTGTTTTTGCAGCTTTGGTGAAACACACTGAAAAAGGAATCACACAGGGATGGCTGGGGTGAAGCACCTGCCCAGTACATCTCTGGTGCAGTTCTGCCCCTCCTATTTGAAAAACCAATTGCACTGCCTGAAGAAAGGGTAGGACTAGGAGGGAAACCTTAATGGGGTTTTTTTTCTGATAATTATTCCCTTGTGAAAGAAATCAGTTCTTTCTGTAATAGAATATGTTCTTCCAAAACTGGAAGTCTGATGTTTTATCATGCCAACACTCCACATATCTGATGGCAACCATCAAAGACAGTACAAATCATCTGTCCCATCTCAGTTGTTTACTTTCAGCAGTTGCCATCCCCAGCTGTGTTCCCTGTGTTGTAAGTTTTGTTTCATGTGCTATGGATAAAGCTTTTAAAGACTGATCTTTATCTGAAGCATTCTCATTTCACCAGAGGATTTTTTGGGTTTTCAGATCTTCTCAGATGGGGAGGGCAAAATCATCTCTCTGTGTGAAAAGGCCAAGTTCTCCATAAGTGAGTGAAAATTCCTGAGAGAGTGTTTTAAGCTGTTACGTTCTAGCTAAAATTCCTTAAAGGTGCAGCTAATATACAGATTTTTTTCAAAATCAATGCTAGTGTTTTCTTGATCATTCACTTTCCCTTTCCACAGGGCAGTACCAATCTGACAAGAAAAATCATAATCTGTGTTTATATCATCTAATAGGAACTGTCAAAACAGTCACTAGTCAATCAGTTATCTGTCTCTCATTTTTCAAAGCATTTTATAACACTTTGTGGACTTGTACAGGTTCCAGACAGATATGACACAAGATACAGTTGATTTAGTATGTCATGCATTAACAATGAAAACCTTCAAGGGCTCCTTCTTTGTCTCATTATGAAACAGTAGGAAAAGTACGTGGCAGGGAAAATAGTAGACATGAATAGACATGATTTTTTTTTCCAGAATCCTTAACATGTCATGGAACATAAGGCTTCTTGATCTTTACCTAATATAATACTCTGAACAGCTCATACAGCTCACTCACCCAGAGGTGCTAAATGACTTTAAATTGTAATATTATTCTGCTGTATTGCTGACCTCTCTGTCTTTTTGGGGATTGTTTTAAATTTCTCTACCATTCTGTCAGAGAGAGTTCCCATTGCCTTTCTGCCCTGAATTTCCCAGACAGACACCTACTTGCATGTAGTTTACAACAAGAAGCAGCATCTGTTATTCTTTGTGTGTGTTGCACATGTAGTTTGAGAAGAGATGTGTCCAGAGGGGTTGAGATATGCTCATTGTGTCAGCAGATGATACAGGAATAGTGCTGTGGTCTTGTGTTCATGCTGTGTGTGTAATCAGGGTTTCCAGATGCCCAAAGCCTTGGATCAGAATAACTTCTGAACACTGAAAGAACACAGTGTTTCCCATAACTTGCATTTTTTCAGTACTGAGGAAAGAGGAATTCAGATACATTTTCTTTGAACTGTGCTGAAAATTGTGGTTGGCTAAGTCCTTTATTTCTCTACGTGACACATGTGACTCTAAAAAATACTTATCTGGTCAAGGAAATGGGAGCAAGAGAGCAACAAAATATTACCAGAAAATAATGGTCAATTTGAGTGAGATATCTCTATTCTGTTAGTAAAAATTTTGCTAACATTTTACTTGTGGAAGGCTTCATCAAATCACTTCAGTAAGGCAACACAGACCTAAATAAGGAACCAGTTTTATAACCAATTCATGGAAAAATCTTCCAGAATTTTCCTGTGCAGGAAGAACCCTTTGAAGCAGAATAACTTCTTGTTTATAGTCAACGAAGGAAGTATTCATCTTTAGAAACCTCTAAAGAGTCACTTGGATAGAAGGAATTGTTCTAGACAAAGGCATTAAAATACTTTTGAACACAATCAATAAAAACTCTAACAACAGCCCATCACCACATCTGTTTTTCCAAGCTCTAACTGTTTATGTGCAGACAGCCTCAAGTCTTCTCTACAGTAGTACATAACCTCTGCCTCCAAAATTTTTGATCCAAAACCTGTTGAAGTTCAAAAGTCTCCCCATTAGCTTTCAAAGGCACGAGAATACTGACAAGAGTAAAACAAGAAAGATAAAACTGAAGGCTCTGTGAGGAATTAGAGTGCAGATTGCTCCACAGTGTGTTGTCTCTGAATAGAACTCATATTCTGTCTGAAATCATGGAGAGGAGAATCATAGTGAGTTAAAGGAACAACAGTCCTGCTTTTGTGTTCTACCTGTATTCCATATTTTCATCTGGTTGCATAATGCAGGACTAATTTTAAGTCCAAGACCAAAGGTTCCCTGTCCAGCTTAGTTTGTAGTGAACACACACTGAATAA
This sequence comes from Corapipo altera, assembly GCF_003945725.1. Lineage (NCBI taxonomy): Eukaryota > Metazoa > Chordata > Aves > Passeriformes > Pipridae > Corapipo > Corapipo altera. The sequence goes on from NW_020884877.1 coordinate 21,688,496, forward strand.
GGATCTCTCAAGGTAAATTATTTATAATCATATGTCATTTAGACTGAAAGGATTGGGAACAGTTTCCACACCAAGTACACACGTTGTTAACTTCCTGACCCTCTGCCACTGTGGAAACTACTGTCTAGCTCTTTCAGGAAGGAAGGAATTGGATCTTTCCAAACCATTGTAAGTGAAACAGGACCAGGTGCCTTTGATTTTGTGCATGGGTTTTGTTCAGTCTATTATGCTATCTGTGTCTCAACACGGGAGTTATCTCACTTTTACTCTTCTGATTCTCCCCCCCATCCCACCGGGAGGGGGAGTGAGTGAATGGCTGGGTGGGGTTTATTACCAGCTAGGTTTAAACCACGACACATAATTGGGATATTAGATAGTGGCATGAATATTAAAACTCACATTGTCATTAAAGCTTTGGTAAGGTTGTCACCAACACCCCTAGTCCTGTCCAAATGTAATTTACATTTGCTCTTTCTTCATAATAGGACTTGGCCAAACTCCTGCCTTGCTTTCAGTCTTTAGGATTCTTTTCAGGATAAAGTCCTTTGGAAAGACCATGTTTCATGGATTTATTGAAGCCAATATGTACAAACTGAAGAAATTAAAATTAGCCACCTAAATGAGGCTATCGGGAACTTAGCATGCTATCTTCTTAAACACTAAGTAATGGGACACCTCCATGGTGCAGCCTGATCCAAGCTGCTTTTTGGAACCACCTGTTTCAATTGCCTGCAAAAACACCTATGAGGGCTAACCTGTGTGCCTTACACTCCTAAGTTTATAAAGAAAAATCGGTGGCACAAGGATTATCTGAGTTTGCCTAAATTCTACACAACAAAAGAGGGTTTGGTTTTGCCTTTTTCTGTCAATTAACCCATAGCTTTTCTGCTCTTTCTTATGAAAATGTGAGGAAATACATCACATATGGCTTATTCCTTTATTTTTCCCTGTTATGCTGCATAGTTCTAGATGCAAGATGATCATTTAATTGCAATTCCTTGCACAGAAATGGCATTTCTTTTCAATGTTTCTTGACAGATGGCTTCAAATGGCTTTGAAGGAATGTTTCACTTTAGGTGTTGAAAAGATACAGGAAAGGAGATTGCAACTGAATGGTATGAAAAGGATTCTACAGTAATGCTGCAATCTGAAATGCTACTAAATAAAAATCGATAATGAGAGATTACAAATGCTACCTAGACCATAAACCATAGAAGAGAAAAACAAAACAAACTGGGGGAAAAAAAAAAAGATAAGAAGTCTGGCAAAAATAAATACATGTCGAAAAATACATTTTTAAAACTTTCCCAGGAAAAGACTACTGGTTCTGTTGTGAAATCAAGTTTATCATGTTGCTGTGGGAATCACTTGTAACCAACAGCCATAATGAAGAGCCCGCTAAAGTCTTGAATAAATGTCTGAAGTAACACTATTGTTTCTTTCTGGGCAAAAGGCAGTGGCTCATCCAATTTTATGATTTGTCCACCAGTAGTTTTAAGTAGCCAGAATGCTATAATTCTACACTGGTTTTCCCACTTGCAAATGTAAAATCTTTCGGAAAGGTTTCAATGCTAAAAGCCACAGAATTTTCCAGCCACAATCGTTCCTTTCAACCTTATTTTAAAACTAGAAGTCAAATTGTGATATTTGGAAGTAAAACGGCCTCCTGTTTTTCACTCTTGAGTAATCACCCAGAGAGTTATTTTTCTTAATAGGAAATATGACAAAATTGTATCCTCCAGTTTTGGCACAAAGTCACCCTGTTGAATTGAAAAGAACCAAAGACCACTGGCTTTTACTTTTGGACAATAACTGTTTGGGGTTTAAGTTAAGAAGTTTAGGGGACTGAATTTTCCTCTCAGTTGTACCAACGCAATTGCACTGAGCATTTTGGAACTGAACAGAAAACAGAGTCTGATGATATCTGACAGTTGTTCTCACCCAAAAGCTGATAATTTTCACAGCAGAATTTGTGTATTATTCTGGATTCAGAAGGCAGATTGCATTCAAAAAACTATTTGAACTTTTCATATAATATTAAGATTGGTTTGGTTTTTTTTCCTAAAACAGTGTGATGGAGGTCAAGTTATGAAAGCAGATAGAAAACATAATTGAGGGAATAGCGGGACTCCTGGTATAGCTTAAGTATATTATCACCTCCCCTACAGCCTTACTTTAGCAGCTTACAAAGGAGAAGTGTCTTACAGATAGAACTTGTTGCAAAGTAAGGATGAAATGTTATACACAGTCTTTAATATGATATAAGATAGATTCTTGTCATAGACAAAATAGTGTAAAAGTTAGTATTTGTTAGAAAACTAGAGAAACTAGAATTAACTCCAGATATTCTTTGAGAAACCCATGTTCCATGATGGTTTCAGCCTATCTATTAAGTAATGAGACCTCAGTATGGAATTAGAGTTAGAGAAAAGTATAAGCAGATTGCAAAGGCTCAGAACATATGTCCCATTAAGGTTATGTGAATGTGAGTTTGCTTAATCTAAGGAAGAAACAATCAATGGTGTTTCAGTATACATGAAGCTGTTGTAATGGCAATCAATTGTTTGTGAACATTGGGGAATCAGTCAGGAAATCAACTTAAATTTTCAATCATGAGCATCTTTATCCAATACTAAAAGGAAAAAATTTGAGGAAACTCTGTTTGCTTCCTTTTGTCTTCAGTGATGGAAGTGCTTGATCCTACCTAAGTATAAGAGCACAGACAAGGCAGTCTCTCAAAGTCTCTCCAGGTCTGAGTCTGTATGATTCCACATGCACACAGAATTCAGCCTTTAGCTTAGAACACCTGGAAAACTTAGTTTTCAGATAGTCCTCACCAGAGTTTGATCTGGTTGGCCCAATCTTTGTGTAGAAAAACTGCTGTACATCCAGTCCTTCTTTTCACAGTTTCAAGCAATTTTATTTCAGCTTGAAGAATTCAGACATTGCAACTCCTCTCGGGGCACTTAGAAAAATTGTCATAGCTAATAGCTTTTACTGTTTTCAATGTCTAATAATGTACCTCCCAAAATAGGCAGAAGATACATGGCATCTCCTTACAATGACCTTACAAACAAATGTTCAGTAACACATAATGAGAAAGTAATGAGATGGGACCGAACAGGGAAGAAAGGAAAGGTGAAATATTATTCAGATTATGTATGACTACCAAATAAAAGCTCCTACAAAGGCTTATGGACTGAAAAGAGTATATTCAGGGGAGGAGTTAAATGCATACATTTCTGAATTTTATTTAGTGCAAATAAGAAGCAGGCATTTTGCTGAATTTTAGTCTTTCTTGTTATTTATATACTGCAGCTGAAACAATGCTTAAAGCACAGTTGGTGTCTCTGTGTTTGCGGGTTTTTCTTATTCTCTTAGTCATTCAATATTCTAAATGATGCAATTAGGTTTTTTTACAGTTTGGGTTTCACTTTATATTTTATTCATAGTAAATGTATATCCATAAATACACATGCTTGCACACACAGAGAAAGAAAATCTTTTTACCAAGACATTAATGATTTCTATTTGCAAAAGACAATTTTGCTAGAGCCTTGGTAGCTTCTCAAATGTTAGCAGGTGGACCTTAATAGTTAAATGTAAAACTTGTTATTCTATAAAATTTTTAATACCATCAGTGTACAAAACTACTTTAGAGAAACAAAACTGGTTAGCATGATAATTGTATGGTTAGCTGTAATACAATTCCATTAAATTCTACTGCATTGCTTCTATATTTATGTCATTCCATTAACTTACACTGTATGTGCACCTCTTGTGGAAGGAATGATGGCAAAATATCTAATCTTGGAAGAAGTGTTCTTTTGATGACAAACCGCAAAAAGAGATTACTTTTGGCTTTATTGCCAGAAATGGGAGAAGAAGGATGTGTTGTACTGTGGTCCCCCACCCCAGCTAATGAGGGAGCTTAAAAGGCAGAAAATCTCTCTTGTTAATTGCAATGTTGGTAATAGGAAGTGCATCAAAATAAGGATCCTTTCTCCTCCTACAAATCTGATTATGAAAAGTTCAAGAAATCATCTGAATAAGCAAAATTCACAACAAAAATTAGAGAAGCAACTCAGAGCCACAGAAATGCAATAACATATTCCTCTGGACAGCCATTTTCTACTCCCATGAAACACAGTCTCAGTTTCCAGAGCTGCTGACTTCCCGGCCATTTTAATACGTAGGTTAACTATCCAAAGTTCTGGCAAATATGCAAATCATATTTGCATTTTTAGTCCTGGAATTATTCTCATTTTTAACAATTTTATATTCTCAGTCAGTGCAGACAAAACTTTTAAAGTCCAATTTTACACTTGGATATCTCCTAGCTTAATTAATGCACAGGATAAAGTAAATATAAACTAAATTTATTCAGTAGTAAGAGTGACATAATTGACCCAGAGACAGATTCTGAAAACAGTCTCATCGCTACAAGTGGTAAAAGAGAACTAAAATTGGCATAATAGTGGCTATCTTAGTGCCAGTTATGGAAATCTTGGAATACCAGCAGAAAAATTCTTAGGCTTAATCAGGATGAGGAGAAACTGAAATATTTCCTGCCAAAAATATAAATAAAATAAAAACTAAAAAAATTTACATTTCCAAGAAGGCCATGCAACCTTCTGACATGACATAAATTGTCTTACGTTTGGAACACTTTCATTTTGTTAATTTAAAAATATTTATATGCATGAAAAATTTACAATTCACTACTTTAGTTAATTTCAATTTTTAGAAAATGTAACTTTTCAATTGTTTTGAAATAGAAAAGTTCTATATGTTTCAGAAATTAAAAGTTTGTTTTTCAGATAATACAACCTAATGAACTTGAGAATCACCTTTCAGTCAGTCCACACCAACCTGTGGTTTGGTTAGTCACCTATTTAACTGAAAACTTCACTAGCTGTACCTTACATCAGGCAAATCAACACAACAAGGTGAAACCAAAACGATGCTTTTCACAACACAGTAGCTCTAATATAAATCTTTGCTGGAGTATGAAACTTAGTGGAAAACATAGAGTGAGATCTTGCTGAGACACACACTTGAGAAATTATGGAAAGAATACTGCTCTGCAGTAACCAGACATAATGTTAAATGTAACACTCAGAAGTGCTTCTTAGCAAAGTCAAATACAGATGCTGACACTGTGTTTCAGTTTCAAGTGAGATCTTGTTTATTTTTCCTGGAATAAGGAGATACCAATTCAAATAAGCATTAAACATTATAAGTGCATGCCCCACCTTTCTTCCCTAGAAGAAAATACGTTTAGCATCAAGCTACTATTACCGTAATATGAGCAAAAAGGCTCTGTGATTTCACAGTAAAGTGGAAAAAAACACAACCTATGTCAGTTTACAAACAATGCTGTAGGGATCATAAGAGTTTGACAATAAAGCAAAGTCATATCCAAAGAGCCAAAAAAATCTAGACTTTACAATTTCACCTTTTCTGCAATCTGAGAGTGGGTCTTGTGTGACTTCATTACAACACCATCTACCAAACCATGAGAAACACTACAGTATCTTCATTCAAACACAGATTTAGCTCCACATTTGAAATCAACCAGGATTAGGAAAAAATTCTTAAAATAGTGACTCTCAGTGTAGTGAGAAAGGCCAGCTTTGAGATAAGTCCAGCTTAAAAAGGAAAAAGAAAATACTCACTCACTAAAGTGCTAAGATTAAGCTCTTCAGAGACAGACTTATTCAGCCTACCTACAGTGCCAAGTTGATATGTCTCTATTGTTTCAGCAATCCAAACCAATATCTCTGCATGATATTATATCATCCAAGATATACCAGCTTATCTGGAGCTACCTGAAGGATCTCTGATCTGCTTTGATGCTATGATTTGCATCATACAAACAAACATTGAGAGCTGGTTGGCAGAAGAATATTGTGCTAGAAAAATCAGATCTGACAGAGTCAAAAACTAAGATATTTGTTTATCTCATGGTGTCTCAGGATGCTTGCCCATGTTCTCAGACTGCCTATATTCCTGTATGAGTTGTGAGGCTCCCTGTATTTTTAGATTCCAGTGACTTTTAGGTGGCCTTAGCCACTGCTTATTCCTGAAGGATTCAGGAGTAATTCAGTTGTGGGCTTGAGAGGTACAAGACCTTTTCAACAATTTGGAAGCACAGAGCCACTCTGCACAAATTGATTACCTCTGCAGATTGATAAGTCTCCATGACACCTGGGGTGCCATGATTTCCAGATTATTGACTTTCAAAACTGACTGTTCCTTTTGCTTTCTGCAAAATTAGGGGTCTAGGCAGGACAGATAATAACCTCCCAAAATGATTTTTAAAAGATTTTGCTCCTCCACATTGATTTTCAAATTTATAGGGTGTTTTATGCAGTCTTGAGGTGGTATTAGTTATCTGGCATGGCATCAACTAAATTAAATACAAGTCAAAGTAGAAGGACACCTCAAAACTGATAAAAGCAAAAAGATTTTCTTAGGATGCTAACCCCAGCTCTAGTAGAGAACCTGGTTCAGAATAACTGGTGTGACAGTCAGTGTGTTTATCTTCAGCCTTCTAAGAAGAAGCCTGAAAAGAGGTGGTGAAAATGAAAAAAAAAAAAAAAAAAAAGAAAAGAAAAAAAAGGATTTTTCAAAAAGGTGCATATCTCATTAGTTTGTTGGATTTGAGAAGGCTGATATATGGCTACGTTTAAAAAGACAAAAAATTTTCTTACAATTTTGACATATAGTATCAATAGGGTTTTTAGGTTTACTGATGTAAATGATACAAAAACATTTTCATTAAAACATGAATCATTGAATCCTATGATAGAAATAATTTTTATCAGGAAACTATTACCCCGTGGTTATACCTAGTGCATCCTTTTTACAAGTGTCACTGTTCAAGAATGTAATTTAAATTTCTATATTCAATGGTTTTATCTCTGCAGCTCTATGGAAATGTTGTTATAACACTGAAAGCCATGACAACTGATTCCAGTTTCTGATTTAATTACAAGGTTATACCTTATCCATGTTCATGAACCTTTCATAGAAGATTGATTTAATAATTTCACAACTAAATCTTTCAAAAATATATGGCTCTATATGACAGTACTGCTTCATTTGATCTCTCAGTTCAAAGAAGTCACCATTACATTGTTACTGCTGTGCTTCTTCAATTGCTGCCAGAATTTTTTTGACAAAAACCCAAGCAGGAAAACTTCCAGATACAAAATACCATCAGGAAATAAACTGTGAACTAACAGCCTTAATACACACCTATAGGTAAACATGGGCAAAGTTTGTCACATATACACTTTGCTTTTAGGAGTCACACTTTGTCAATTCAGTGGTTTTTTAATATGCATTTACAAGTTCTTCTAAGTCATCAGCTTCTGGAACTGGAGAGGTCTGAAATTTCTTTAATTTAAGAGTTCCTTACAGCTAAGAACAGATCTAAAACAGAGGCAGAATTTGAAGTATCTTCTTAGTCGGGTTAAGCATTTCTCCTCTGATTATATTGCTATTTTTGATTACAGTATTTCAATTCTGAATTATGTTTATTTGGTCTGATCACAAAGAAGCCTAAGAAAGTAACATGGAATCAGAGATTGCTACTATTCCCAAGCCTGAAGAGATAGTTTTTTCCTAATTCACTGCTAAATACAAACTTCCATAATTCCCTGTACCAATTACTATGTTAATACTTTAGCAGTAAAACAGAATTTAGAGGATTATTACTAAACTGAGAAGACCAAATCCCAGTAAACTTCAGAATGACTTTGACTACATTCTGATAATCTATTCTCTCCTAGAATCCTCTGTTACTGATGGTTTCTAGATGCAAAATTTGAGAGTGGCTGACCACTGTCCTTGATCAGTCATGATCAATACGGTACTTCTCTGGTTTTAACTGGGAAGAAGTTGCAGTTACCAGCAGTTTCTAATGTTCCCAGACTCCCTAAGGCTAAGTATTTCAGTCAGAATCACAACACGTTTTTATCAACCTTCAGTTTCAGAAGGGAATGTTTGTTCTGAAAATAATATTGAAGATTGCAAGATTGCTGCATACATAAATATTTGCATTCTGATGTGTAATTTGAGAAAAGACCAAAAAGGCTTAGTCAGAATAGAACCATTCTTCTTATCCCAGTGCAGAATTTAAAAAAACTATAACTGTTGCTCAATGACTGATGTATTTTAGCAGTTCTCATCTCTATGTTTGTTCCTTTCCAATTCTTATTTCATATTTGATTTTACTCTCACTTCTACTATTCAAAATTTTGTTTTCAGCACTAAGATTGCTAATTCTCTTTTTCAAATCCCCATCCAACTCACTTTCAGGTAATAACAGTTTTGCAGCTGTCATTTGCTTCATCAGGAGAAAGCAGGTGAACCTGAAGTCCACCTACATTCTAGTGCTTGGGAGAGTTTATATCTCTGCCAAATACTGTCTGGGTGAACTTAGGAAGTAGATTAAGATCAGCTCATTGAAAATATTCCATTATTTGTCTCACCAATCTGAGACATGTCACATTTAATTTTAAGATTTTAACAGTGCAAGTGCACCAATGTCTCCAATTGACGCCACAAGAAAATGCGTGTGTTCGGTAACTCCATCAGTTATTATTGTAATACTTTTCTGTTGTTTGTCTCTTGTTAAGGTAATGAGCAGCTTCCACCTGTGAACCGATACAGGTTCAATGCACAAGTCAGAAACCAACATACGCTACTATCAAACGGTTACATGCAATCCAGCAAAACCTGGTGTAAAAGGAGTTGCAACTATTCCTGAGAAGTCTCAAGTCATGAAAGAAGAACAGACAACTGCCAGTTTCTGAAGGATACCAGTTAATTACCTCAGCAAATAGAAAATTGGAAGGACCTTGATTATATATAAAATACATGTAATTTTAGTATCATAGACTTGGTTCTCGTATCTTTGTCTTGTGGAAAGATAGGGAAAGAAAAGAAGTTTCTTGTCTGTATTTCACTTACTTTTGCTTAGGATAGAGCCAGACATCTCATACTTTGTCACTGACTTCACAGTAAGGGTGGACTTGTTCACTGTCTGTGATCTGGATGGCAGTGCAGAAGCTTTCCTCCAGGTCTCTACCAGCTCAGGCCCTAGAGAGACAAATGTTATAGTGAAATTAATTAGCACCTTCAGAGAAACAAAAACAGTAGGATGAAACCCTGGACCTACTGTAACCAAAGTTTAACCTGACTTTAATGGGATCAGAACTTCTCTCAAATTCTTTGTAATCTTTATCTTTACTGATTATGTATTCAGCATGTCTGGCAGAACTTAGAAGAGTTCATCTCATGTAGAAATGAGAATGAGTATAATGCTGCCCCTCAGATATATTTGGGCAGGAAGGCAAGTCCTGTGCTGCTCATCTTGAAAGGCTCTTACAAATAACTTTCAGGTGTGCACCTGTTATGTTACTTCATGCGTTCCATAATGGATTTATGTGTTATTATTGCATTTAAAAATAAATCTGTGTTTTTAATTCCTTGTCTAGACAGTGGTTCTAAAAAGCCCACTCTATTTTCAGTCATCCCGAAATTCAGAGGTGCATTTATTATAAAATATTTATGGCAGTGACTTAAATCCTGCTCTGGAGCATCAGTAGGAACAGCTTCTAATTACCAGGTTTATTGTGAGGTTCATCAGTTGCCCAACATTTTACCTTTACATTTAACTTCTTCTCTTTCTAGCTTTACTTCATTGATCCTTGTCTTACCACCTTCTAAGGCTTTATAATTCTATCCATTATTTTTATGGTTACCTTGAAGGTGTTTATAGACTGTAGAAGGTATTTATTGACTTTGATCCTGTCTCCCCCTGAGGCTGCTCTTCTCCCAGTCATATATTAGTTTAGTTCCCTATGTGTTAGCTCACATATCTCATTTTCTTTTCTGGGTACCATTTTTGTTGTCCTTCTTTGAATTTTCTCCTAACTGTTCTACGTGCTTACATACTGTAAGAACCATCATAATTCATAATTCTGGGTGTTTTTTCCTCCAGTGCTATGTAAAGCAAAAACCTTCTGCATAAACCCTAAAACTGTTTTCTCTAGTTCACTTTTGGTTGAGAGTTTTATTTTGAAAATCATGATTTTTAACAGGCCCAGCACATCTTTGGAATCTATTTTACTCAAATCACAATAACATTTTGTGGGGCTGAAACCTCTGCTTTTTCCTATATTTTTTGTGGCAAAGTAATTTTTTTTCTGTGCCTTGCCTTCATGGAATTCAGAGTAGTTTTCATCTGGGTTCTTATGCTGCTGTATTTCAAAAACAAGGAGGAATATGAAGAAAGAGTTTCCATTTGAACACACACCTTTTAAATACTCTTACAGAGTTTTGGCTTTTATGGTTGCTAGTCTGTTGCCCTATAATATCAATATTAGTGGCAGCTTTGCTTTTGATTTCAACAGAATAAAGACAGGCTATAGGACTGGGTAATATCCCCTGGGTAAAAGAGGATTCCTGTGTTCTAGTTACAATTAAAACAGTACTTCTTTCATTGTCCTTATTTCTGTTAGGTCTTTGTCTGCCATGTTAGTATACTTATCAGTAACATACAAAACCTGTTATTACCTTTGTGCAAAGGTAAGGCTTTCTTAACTATTTTCTTTCATAGATTGTGCTTATCTAGACTGCTTTTGTAGAGTTTCCCAGCTCCACTTGGTACTACAGTCTGAAAATCTTGCAATTCCTGCATAGATTTTTATCTTTTGAATAATTCACGAATCATAATTACTATTGCAGAATCACAGAATCACAGAATATGTTGAGTTGGAAGGGATCCACAGGGATCATTAAGTCCAACCCTTAGCCCTGCACAGGACAATCCCCAAAAATCACACCATGAGCATTGTCCAAACACTTCTTGAACTGTCAGGCTTGGTGCTGTGACCACTTCCCTGGGGAGTCTGCTTCATGCCCAACCACCCTGTGGGTGAAGAACCCTTTTCTAACATCCAGCCTAAACCTCCCCTGACACAACTTCAGGCCACTCCCTCAGGTCCTGTCACTGATCACCAGAGAGAAGAGATCAGTGTCTGCCCCTCCTCTCCCCTTCCCAAGTGAAAAAAGGTTGAGTTCATATTGCATTTTTGATTTCTGATCAATTACTGCTGATCTTGCAAATCTTTTTATACATTTCAAATATGTTTTATTTTTGCTGCAGATACTAGAAGCTTTTTCAAAATTATTTTCTCAAGAACAAAGTAATACCAGGGCTCTGACAAGTTTTGTGTACAAAATGATTACATGGTGAAGAATACCATTTAGATTTCAATGCTTTATGTAAATAATCCAGGTATGCAATTAGACAAAGCCTCATTAACTAAGGTTAAAACACTTGCAATCAACTTATTAGGTGGAATTTAGTATGTCATGTCTCTCACAAGCATAATTAGGTTGCAAAATGAATCTATATGTAAATAAGTGAAGTTCTTGTATTTGAGAATAAACAAAGTCAGAGATAATTTTAATCACCAAATGTATAATTTATAGAAAGCAGATTCATAAAGAGGTTTCAAAAGAGTTAATTTCCAGGCCAGAATCTGACAAGATACTCTTTTTTTTTTTTTTTGCTACCCTGACTCTTCCTGTGCCGTGTTTAGAATGACTCAATGAAGATACTTATGAATCAGCTTTGATATAATATGGAAGTAATTTCCCTTGTTTTTCTACCACTATAAGTTTCTACTAGTAAATTCTGATGTTCACTGGAAAACCTAAATCAAATAACTTTTTTTCTGAACTTGTTTATACAGAAATTATTTTTTTGGGACTTACAGGAACCAGTCAGAAACTGAAAGTGAAGAGACTGAGGAAAGGACTCTCCCCAGGTGTTTTCAGCTTCCACTATGAAGACACAAGCCAGTTAAATCAGCTATTATGTATTTTCTGTCTTGCAATCTACAGTCAGGAGATATCATAAGGATTCAAAACTCTGCAAGGCTGGTCTTCTACTTTTTAATTAGGGTTAGGGTTTGTGATTGTTTGGGATTTTTTTATTTTATTTGTATGGCTGCTTTTTGTCTTTTGATTACAAAGAAAAATTAAGCTGAACAGTGAAGTGGCCATATTTTCAGTACGATTCCACTTCATATCAGTGTTTTGCTGTTGTATCCCTACGTAGAGCTGGATAGGAGCTTTTATGAGATTAAGCCTCCCACTGCTGTTTTGTATTCCACCTTTGCTACAGCAGCACCTAAGTTCACTCCTGGCTATGTTTTTAATCAAATTTACAACCTTTAATTTCAGGTGGTTGATTTTTGTTGATCTTCTCTTTAAAACAAATACTAGCTAGGAAAGCAAAACTGCTCTAAATCATTAGTATCAACTTCTGCTCAGCAGTGGATAAGCAAGGTTTGTTAAAGAACTGGTGAGGCCAAAAAAAAAAAGAAAATCACTCCAAAGTAAAAATACCAAATGTAATGAGGAACAAGCTGCTCAGGAAGTGTTATGGACATTTTTGAGAAATGTTATTCAGGAAATAAAGGCATGGGGCTGGTCCCATGTGAGGCCAGAGGTGAGGCATCTGCCAGATCCCTGTTCAGTGTTACTGGGAAAAGCCCTAAGCAGGATAGCTCCAGGCTCTTGCTCCAAGGGGAACTGGCACGCCTACAACAGCGTTCCCCTCCCTGCACATGAGGGCCCCACCCTGCTGGAAGGATGGTCTATTAGGCTGGTTTAACTGGTGGGATGAGCCAGCTGGGGACTGCAGTGTGCCCCTTCCTCAGGTGCTCCTGCCTCAGGTGCCCCCACACCTGCTTGTGACAGTTTCCCCCCTCCAGCTGCTTCCCCAGCACTGGACACTGGACACAGTCCCAGCCCTCAAAGAGTGCTTCCCAAATCCTGTGCTGGGCTGTTAATGGGGTTTTCCTCTGAATATCCAAAACGTGGAATTGGTAATGGATGGGTATTAAGTCTGCACTTATGTTCTTAGTGTTGTGCAGGGATGAGGCCTGAAGTCTGTGGTAAGAGCTCAGGTTATAACGATGTTAAACTTGATAATTACCATGTAGAGATAAGGGTTGGAGTTGGTAATGGTTATATGTTCAACCTGATGTTAATCTTCATGGTTTTCTGTTGGTATCTTGGTGTGCATTCTGTAAGGGTGGAAGAAAATTTTTGTGATACACACATTCTCAGTTTGTGAATGCTGGTAAGAAATTGTGAAAAGTGAAGAGAGATATTCTGACTGTTAGTGAGGCATCTTTAGCAAATTGACATTCTACCCATCTAGGTACCCTGAGATTTCTCAATTATCTGAACATAATAATGTCAGATAATTCCTATTTAGCTTCCTAAGTTTGAAGCTCTGCTCCTTTGAGATGTATGTTACTTTTTGCAAGCTTGTTTGAAGTGGGTAGAAAATCCCCATAAGGATTAAAAATACAACTCTTGAGATATGAATAAACATACAATAGTTTGGAATAAACTGTAAACCCAGCAGACATCAGCACCATAGCCTGGAGCAAGGCTAAGGAGGTCTAAAGACACTAATTATTGTAGTCATGCAATTGAAATAATGGGCACCTGACAGTATGACTGATAAACAGCTAGAAAACTAATGAGCAGGATGCCTGTCTTCCATCAAGGACTGCCAAATGTCTGTACAAGACACTACAGACGACACTGGCATTATGTGCAGACCGAAATGTACTATTTAAAGATTTGTGGTATGAACTGAACACATGGTGCTGTTAATGACTGGAGCTTGTGTGCCCACTGTGTACGGATAAAGTAATTAATCACTTTAAAATTACACAATGGGAGACTATAATTAATAAAAAAATACATTGTATAATGTATGAGGGAAGGAAAACATAACTAGGATCGTTTAGATTAAGGATGTCAGACTGTAGGAGTGCTTTTGACCACTTACAGATTTTTTTTGTCACTATACAACATTATGCTTATTGTCCATACAATTAATCCAGTTTTGAGTTGCCTCTCACTTCACTGATTGAGAGCGAAAGAAACAGCTGTATGGAAGAGAGAGGATTATAGAAAGAATTTGGAGCAGTGTCAAGGTCCTTGAACAACCTTCAGATCCAACAGTTAACCAGCAGTCACTGGGGTACTTAGAGTAGATAATGGCAAATGCAGAAGGAACTTACGTGAACAATTATAATTATCATTCAGAATATTGACATAACTTCCTGAAGAAAGCCTACATATACTAACAGGCATCCCTGAAGGTATTACGCAAGCTTTAGCAGGGAAAGTAAATGAGTCAGTGGTGTCTTTACTAGTCCAGTGGCATGAAACCTGAAGTAAATTTCAGCTCCATGTCTGACTCATCTTCCCCTTCACAGCATTGGAACTATTATCAGGACACAAAGCTGTGTAGTACATAGTCTGTCAGCAGCCAGGCGCTTCAGGAGAAGGGTTCAGAGAACATCTCGTTTAGGCAGATGCTACGTAATCTTCCTTCAGTCCTTCTCCTAATGGTAGGAAATGGTTGTGGTCTGAGAGACCAGAGAATTACCTGTTGTAGCTGTGTGATCATCTCTTTTATCCAAACACATTTTGACATAGCTTTGGTGAGCCTGTGCTCTCTTTGTTGGGCTGCCTCCCCCATTCTGGAGAACCATGGGCCCTGAAATGCATCTAGTTATGTTTTTAAGAGGTATCTGTGCTACAGAAATGTAGAGCCTTGTATTTCCTTTGGGCAGGAGATGATCTCTTCCTATAGGGTACAGTGAACATTCCTCCTCATGCTGGCAAATCCTACTGGGTGTTCTCCCACAGAATCTGAGAGAATATTTGATGAATTGAAGCTTCAAAGAGTCGATCTAATCTGTACCCAGTGTTCTGGACTGTCTGTGCATGTACGTTGGGAAGCTGAGTTAGGGAATGTAGGCTTTCAGTGTAGGGCCTTGATATGTTGATGAAATATAAATGGTAAAAATAAAACAGAAAAGGACTGCAATTTTCCCAGATAATTAGGGGTTTGTTATTGGAGTGTCCATTATCAGTAATAGGTTTTGATGGTTTCAAGAGGCCTTGGATCAGCTCCTATGAATACTGTCCTAAAGAGCCTTTTGAGCCATAATTTACAATCATATTCCCATGCAAAGGAACTGTTTGAGTTCTTGATTTTATCTGACACACATTTGTAAATGGTTATCTGAAAGACCTGCTTCCAGTCTCATGAAAACCTTACATAGTGCATTCTAGAGTTCTCAATACTTTCCTAAATGCATTGAAGGGCAAATATTTCTTCGAGAAACATTAGTGCCTTTAGCAGCAGCTTCTGCTTTTCCACTTTCTAGGAATTTAGTAACTTTCAAATGTATAGACTTCCTGAAATGCCAAAACATGAGCAATGGGAAAAGGACACCATATCTATTCAACTACAGACTTGCGATATCACAGGAAATACAAGTTTGTCCCATAGACTGAACAAAGTTGTTGGGTTTAGTAAACCAAACATTGTTCATGTTAATCATTTGTGTGTTCTGTGCTTTTACAGAATATTATTCATGTAATCGCTGTACAGAGTTTATTGGGATGTAAGACAGTAACATACACGGTATCTTTATTTGTTAGTGGGTTTGTTTCATTAGGTATTCTCTTATAAACTAACCAAATCTGTTAAATCAAACCAAGCTCTCTCCCTCTGCTGGTGGATATATGTTCCCTACTGTGTGTTCATAGCAGATTCAATCACCACACTACGTAGTAACAACAAAGAAACATTTCATAAATGTCTTAGCAAATAATGTGGGCTCTAGAATTTTAAAACATTTGAAAGAAAATAACTTGCCACCTGAACTATACCAAATTCTCATTTAGAAAAAAAAATCCAGTATAAACAATAGAATGACCTCTCATGCAAGAAATAAGGCATTTCCAGAACATTTTCGGCTCAAGAAAACTGAGCAGAAATGGTCAATGCGAAATTATAACAAGCTCTTGACCTTCTCTGGCCCTTTATACATTTTCATGAAATGATGTAATTCATTATTTCCACTGATGTCTGCAAAGCAGTGGATCAGTTTACTTTGTATTCATTTATTCAGTCCTGAGTAATCTGTATTTAATAGACTGCTGGAGCATGTCAGAATAAACAATTAAACTTGGTTGTTATAGAAGACAATTTGCCATTATTGCCAACATTAGTTTTATGTGCTTTATTTTTTTTAATATAAAAGGCAAATTCAGTATATAATCCCATATTAAAAATGTATACTTTTTAAATTTAGAATGGAAATATATTTCACATACTTGGTATCATAGCACTTTTCATCGAGCTCTCAACTGATGATGCAGACTGTAATTTTTTGTCAAGTCTGTTCTGAAAGGATAATAGACTCTGAAGAATGGACCAAGCTTTAAGAGAGGACTGGGAGAGATCAGCTATACCATCAGCAAGGTGCAAAGTTTTGGAAGAATATTTTCTAGTCTGCAAAAATTCAGTGGATTTGGTTACTTCTCAAAGGCAAAAAAAATGGCAGTCTGCTTCAGAGATAATACATTTGATAAACCACTCTTCCTGGCAGCCAAAGAGAAAAATATGGAGGCACATTTTAAATGAGTGGGGCAGAATGTACACAGGGAATCCCAGGGAGTGAAGAAGACATAGAAGAAACAGTCTAATGAGAATTATGATGAGGTAGGATAATGTGTATGATTTTTGGTGCCTTCTCCTAGATGAAATCATAATGGTTTCACTGTGGGCCACAAAGTCCTAGTGTGTTAAATCTCCCAGAATATCTTTTTAGTTCAGTCAGTGGAGACTGTGCCTTTGAGGCAGAAATACCTGAGTTTTATGCTCATTGAAACCTTAAAATTTCGGCAGTGTAATTACAACCTTGGATTGCAGTGCTTGAATATACTTACGAATATTATACAAGTCTTGTGACAATTTAGCTTTTCTTATGAGGGAAGTGCAGAGATCTCTGTGAATTACATGAACAGGAATTGAATTTGGATCAAGATGTGAGACTGTAAAAGGGCCTGGGTGGTCCTGATTTCAGTGAAAGCTGGATGTACATGGAAATGGTGTTGGGTATATGCTTGTGTTACTGTCTGGTGTGACTCATCCTCATGCCTTATCACTTAGATAGTTACGTATTCTGTGTGTGCCGAGTCTGCACCACCCTCACAACAGCCATGTTAGAAGACTTAGCTGGTTGGGATAAGCTTTTCTGGTTTATAGATGTAGTTAGTCCCGAGCCAGAAGGGTGCCATTGTACCCAGGGTGTAAAACATCCTTTGTCTCTCTAGTAGATGAAGCATTGATTTTTGGAAAACCTGGAATATCTTGTCTTTCCTTTTTCTTAGAATAACCTTCTGGAGTAAGTCACATGAATAAAGGTGAATATGTAGAGGCAGACCAGACCAGCTGTAGATTAGGCATTATCTGGTATGTCCAGTAATCATCAACCATACACTGTCATTTCCATGCCCTATATCTTAGCAAGAACTAGTGATATTTCATTGCAAAGCAGATTGAGGAGGTGTGAGGAAGGTAAAGAACAGTGAGAACAAAACATTTCAATCTCAACAGCACCGATTGCAGCAGTGTTTGCCAATAGTTTCCCTCCCTGGGATATTCAGAATTAAAGGGAAGATATTTTGTGTCAAGAAGCAGGTGGCTGGAGGAAGTCCTAAGAGAGTCCTGTGATCCTGTGTCATCAGCTGTACCTACATTTACTCACCTGCATTTTCCAAAGCAATGTAGCCTTTTGAATTAGCAACAGGAGTGGTGTCTGGTGTTTATGTGTTTATGCATTTAGCCAGCTATGAATTTTTAAGACTGCAGAATGAAATTAATTTTGCAATAATGAAGATTTTATCTGAGGTAACAAGGAACACCAACTCAGTGATTCGATTCAGAAAAATCAAGCCTGCAAGTAACAGAACAGAAAAACATGAGTAGGCCAAATCTGTGACAGCTATGAGATACAAAATTATGAGAAAGGAAGTGAAAAAGTGAAAAGTGCTTATCAGCACTGTTGCATAGTACTTCATGCTGTCATGCATGAAAACCATAACTCTCATTCTTTGCCATTTGCTCCAGGAGAGCTACAAAAAACCAGCATTGGAGAAGTTACAAGGTACATCCTATATGCTTGTGCAAAGTGGGTCAGATCCTGTAGAGGATTAAAAGCAGTGAACTAGATGAGGCAGCAGCCCTTCCACAATGACTCCACCTGTAATTTCTGGCTTTTATGTTATTATTGGTTCTTGAAATGTCTTTCACTTATCATAATTCTTGAGGTCACAGTATCTTCTCTCAGTGGAAAACACTATTTGTTGAATGATGTTAGTGTACCAATTAGTACAGATTAAGTTTTACAATTTAATAGTCCACCAGCTAATGTTTCTTTCCTAAGCTAAAGATAGTTCTTCCCTCCGTCCCAAAATGCACACTTGAGTCCCTAGCAGCCTATCAACCATGGTGGTAGCAGAAGTTGTAAGCAGATTGCTCTCAAGGTAAACAGCAACTCATTGTCTCTTATATCGTCCAGCAAAGACAAATTTACAATCAGCAGACTCCATGCTGCCAACTGAAAGCACAAGAGCTATATGAGATGCTCATAGGATGTGTCTAGCAGATTAGCACAGTTGTTTAGAGCAGGTGTTTTGTTAATTGTGGTATATCCAGAACTGCACACTGTGTTCAAAATGACTCTTAAACAGCTACCTCACACCAGTGAGATGAGAAGATGTGGTGCACTGAGCTGTGAAATGAAGCAATGAAGAAGGCTAACAGTGGCCCAAGACCTATCCACCTATGGTCATTGTCAGAGTTGTCAGGACAGCCTTTTTTATTATCTTTGATTAATTTTTAATCTTTCCTTATTTTTATTTAATTAGCATTTTACCAAATGAGTTAAGTTGTTTTTGAGGAAGCTTGCAAATAATTTTGAATCAAACTGTAGGAGCCCAAAAGGTAGAAGTTTTGTGGGTTGGAGATGAGAAGCTCTTTGTTCATTTACTTGTTTTTTCCAAAGGTAAACAGTGTTATATTTGAAGCAAATATGTCCACACACGCACCTGTCACACCTAGAAGCACTTAGATTCTGGGTCAAAGGGACTTTAGAATTCCACAATACTTAGATCATAGGATTTCAGAAACATAGTGTAGTAGAGAGGATGCTGAGACAATTACTGTCAGAATCTCTGGCTGATGGCACACACTGACTGTAACAGTGAGAGTTACATTCAAAGAAAGATTAGACCAGAAGGGGCTGGTGATGCTCTCAGTGCCTCTTGCAGCACATGGCTGCTGGGGCAGGGGCCACTGGCTAATTTGCTCTGCCTGGGACACGTGCTCCACCAGTTGCCCCAGGGTGACCAAAACCTCAGGCCTGGAGAGGGCAGGAGGCACCTGACATGTCCCAGCCCTTCCGGCACCAACAGTGGAGCAGCTGCCCCAAGAGAGTCTCTGGGAAAGGCAGCTGCTTAGCAGTGCAAAGACTGAGAAACAGTAAGGCACCAAAGAGTCACAGGTTAATTGCAGTTTAACTCACGAATTAAAACTGATTTCAAGAGACAGACTGCCTGAGAAAGCTCAGTTCACAAAGAAAGAAAGCCTTTTCCTGTTGTCTTTTTCCACACAGTACTTTGATAAGTTTCTTTATGAATTGTGTCTTGAAACAAATTTTCCTTTTAAAGATAAATAAAATGGAGGGGAAAATAAAAAAGACTGGAACTGAATATTTATTCAGTCCCCAATTTTTCCCCATTTGTTTACTTTGTTGGTTGACAAAGAAAGAAATTCATTTTTCACGCAGCTCTAGTACAATATTAATCATCATGAGTACAAACAGCAGAGTCTAAGCCCATGTCTATTCATACTGTGTTATGCTGCTTCCTGCTTCTGCATACTGAGTAGTACTTACTCTGGAAGTGAGGAAAATGAGGCTGTGTGTAATTGAACGTGTGAAAGAGGTTGGCACTTTCAGGTCAGTTAGCGACTATTGGGATCTCAGATATTAACATTGTTATTTTGGCCTAAAGAGATAATAACTGCAGTTCTCTTTTAAATTCATAAACCCTACTCCTTTTTTTTTCCTCTTTTTTTCTCACAGGCTTTCGAATAGGACTTCCTGTGGCTGAGAGCTCACTGCAAGGTAAAGTAAGAGAGGCAGATCATAACAAGGCAACACACTTTGATGGGCAGGCATAGAGAGGTTTTACACTTCAGAGAGTTCTTGGAAGTGTGCAAAGCAAGGAGAAAGGTATATTACCCATTCCATGCTAGGCTTCATCTGAGTGTCAGGAAGGCTTTTCTCCACAGTGCTCAAAAAGAGTATATTCGGGGGAAAATCAAAACACGGTAGGATTTAGTTTTTGAGCTGCAAGATCTGCTTTTCTACAAACACAGGTCAATCTATCCTTAAACACTGAATAGTAAGCTAACAAGGTGAGAGCATTCAAGTTTCCTTCTGTCATCTGTACAAATGTTTAGATTTAGTAACTTTAATTACTAATTATCTGCAGATTTTTGGTTCCTTCCAGAAATGCCACAAAGATGGGTAAGGGTCAGTGAAGAAAAATTTGTAGCCAAAGAAATGGCTCAAGTCACCACCCCATTTCTACATGGTCGTCTCAAAATTTGGTATAACTGTCATTACTAAAAGAAAAATCTAAGATCCAGACAATAGAGACCTAAATACTAGGCCCTGACTCACTTTCACCTGCATGAAACTTCCTTCCAAGTTATTTCTACTGCAATGCAAGAGTGGAAGCTGTTTATACAGGTGTTTTCTCAGGTCCTCTGATGTTCATACAGAACATTAAGAGAAGTAGACAGGCTTCTTAAGGCAAGTTATATCAAATGCTTTGGTAAGATATGTGTTTGGGATCATGGCCAGTGATAGATAAATTGATGAAAAAGTGGATGACTGTCAGATACATGGATGAGAGTCACACATTCACCAAAAAATAAGGGTAATGTGGCCACACAGAAAGTCACCACCTGTTCTGTGGTAACTGCCAGTGTTTGCACTTCTTACAAGTAGCTAATCCAAAGAAAATTGGTCCGCAACAAAAGATTAACCTGAGTCCTGCCTAGATCATACAACTGAATAAAACATGCTTGCAAAATAGCAAAGAAATTCTGCACCTTTCTGGGTGAATACATACTTTTTGTTGGCTTTAAATGGGCTTGGGTAAGTAGGAAATTTAGGACAAACACTTTCAAGATAAACTCTTCAGAAATACCCACAGTGTTGTGATAAGCTTCAGCTGAAATCAAGCAGATTAAGAGTTAAAGGAAAGACAAGGAATATGTATTACGGTTGAAGCTTACCCTTAAATCTGGACAAAAACTGAAGTAATAATAAACCAGGTATTTTGCCACATGAAGAAAAAGAAAAGAAACATGAATTGAGTGTACTGTAAAGGACAAAGCACAGTTACTTTAGAAGCTGAAACAAAGCATTATTTAAGTACACTGGAATAGCAAACTTTGCTCAAGATTTAGTTTCTTTTAGACCTGCACAGCAACAATAGTGCCTCTCTTTTAAAGGGCAAAGGAAAGGTGTTAATTAGTTACTGTAATGTCTCAGAGCTGCATTAGTGTAGCTGTTTATAGTTAGGGATGTGTCCACAGTAGCTAGCATGTGGAGAGTGATACCAAGAATAGATTAATACTAAGGTCAGTGGCTGTTTCAAAAGCTTTTTTCTACCTATATATTAAACACTTCTGCCTATGTTATTCCTTTCTCTCCAAAGGATCTGAGATTCTGCCTTGGGCCGTGGGACATGCACGAGGCCCAAGCTGACAAAGAGTCTCAAGAAGCATCGTACCTAACATTGTGGTTTGTTGATACAGTAAATTCAGTTTTCAATCTCCTAACACAACCGCAAAATCATCACAGCTATGTGAACTGATGATATCAGTCACATTGATGGTTTAAGTTCATTTAAAAATACACATATGGATGAACTTGTTGCATCAGACTTCACACTGCATCAGATTCTTCCTGCCTGCAGCACTCTAATTGCTAGAGCAGGAGCATAATCCCAAAGGCAGGTATTGCGGCTAAGGATACAGTTTCACATTACAGCAAACTCATAGCACCAAGAGGCTGTTAAAAAAGCAGTTCTACTCCTCCATCTCCTGTCAGCAACGACCACTGCCAGGTATGACATCAGTGTGGGACTGCTGTTTCTACCACAAAGACTGGAAGGGATGCACAGGACTGGGGGGCAGAGCAGTAAAGTATATTCTGTCAAAAGCCTGCAGTAGAATCAGTGAAACAGTGATGTGGAACCACACCCAAAACTCAGCAGAAGGGCAATGACACATGTATGTTTGAATCACATTTAAAATATTGTGCTAGCGGACCAGGGACATTCAGTATTGATGAAGGCATCTCAGTGAGTCACAATTCTTCCAGTGCACCCTGCTTACTGCTGACAGGGAGTCATTGTCCCTGCCTTGTCTGGCAAGTAATTACTGCCACAAGTCTACACTTTCTTCATTTCACTGGTGACAGTGAAATTCCAGACAAAATTCTTCTGGGGAAAGAGTAAGTGAGCACCACTGTGGAAGTCAGAATCTGCTTTAAGTATCCACCTGAGCTGCTTTGGAAGACTTCATTAAAAATGTAAACTTTTTTTAGCTCCTCTGTCTATGTGTTAAAGCACAGTCCAGATGTTTTTTTCTTTCAAAATTACAATAACTTCTCTTTAGAAACAAAAAGCTCAAACCTTTTTAATTCCTCCTCTTGGAGGAATTTATTAGTTTCTGAAGTCATACAATTTATTCACAAATATCATCACCTCCTGGACAGAGCTACCAAGACACAGAAATGAATAAATAGATGAGACTTCCTCCAGGTTTTCCCCCTCACTTTTTGTTCCTACCTTTCTTGATATTTATAAAATGTTATAAAACTTTCGGCTGGGAAAAGTATAAAATACATTTACAGTATGGTTGTTTTGTTGATTACAAAAACATTGTCGCAGTAACAATAAAGCAGTAGTCTTGTAAATCTCCTCTGTGTACTTGTCATTCATTAAACTTAGTGGAGTGATAGGTACCACTCTGCAAAATACAGTATGTTTGGGGGGAAGATGCAACACATACTGTTTCCAAGCCTGTTTTTTATGGCAAGTCAGTCAGTTGTCACACTAAATCTTAAGTGAAGATTGATGAGGATTGTTGGGAATATCATATTTGTCATGGAGGTGCTGGGTCACAGAGTCTTTTATTTTTCAACAAGGGCACTTGTTAGACAGCATCAGATCCCCTGCCCCAGTGATTATGTTGGCCAGCATGCAAGCTCTGTGCTCCTCTATACATATTATGAAGATCCAAGCATCCCACTTAAGGTTAGCCATCTGCCAAGTGATCTTAGTGTCTGTTACTGTTGACTTGGCATCAGGAGCTTGCCTGTATCCTTTGCACTGGACATTATTCACTGCTGCTCACTATCAGGAAAAGTAATTTCTGCAAGAAAGGTTTCCAGGCAGCAGATTCCAGTGAACCATTGACTTCATGTTTGTTATTCATAGTAAGTGCTTGGTTTCTTTAGACATTGTATTTGACTCCTCATTGGAAAAGGGACTGGTCTAAATTTAAAAAAAGAGAAATAATATAAGATGAACTGTGATAAAGCAAGAAAGGAATCAAGAATGTTTGTACTTCTGTGCAGATATGTGCACAAAGAATTAAACACTAGTATTGAGAACTTTGGTCATGCTAATTGCCTATTTGACCACTATCAAGGACTAAGGAGTTAAACTATAGAGCTAAGCTTTTACCTCTTTAAGGTTTTGAATGAAAGGGCAGAATTTGACTTCAAGACACTGGAGTTTAGTTCATTTAATTCTTACAAGTGAAGTAGCAGTTGACAGGGAAGAATGCTGTGCTAGACCTTGCTCTGAAACCCTGCCTGTAAGGTTGTGGTTGCACAGTGGGAATATGGCTTTGTTTTTGTTTTACTTGGCCACCTGGTCAAAAGCCAGTTCCAAAGGTTAAGTCAGAGGGATGCACAAAGCATATGACTATTTTGAGCACAGATTTGAGGTAATACTGGTTACACTGTTTGTGGGGTCCTGTAGTCCCCATATATTGCAGCCCAGGCAATGCTTGTATATGCTTGCAGCTGCCTGTAAAAGGCAAGTTAAATGACCATTAAATGACACATTATACCATGTATCCCACTGGTATACATGGAAATTCTGGAACATTTTCTTCATCATGCAATATTAGTCCACGGACAACATCTCTAGGAAGAATCTGAACTTCTGTCAAGTGTCCATGTGGGCAGGAGGTATGCAAAACCACTACAAATCAGCAAGGGTCTTTTATGAAACTACAGAAAGAAGCAGGAGCTTTAGTTATTAATGTTGCTATATCTGGGCTTGTCCTCTACCTTCAGGTTTCTCTTATTTTCTTGGTTTCACCGAGACCTATAGTATTTGTTTCTGGGTTTTGTATTAATATATCAGTTTTATTTTTAATTTGATTTCAGGGTGACTCTTAAAATAAAGTAAATAATAGCAAAAAAAATCAATTAAAATAATGAAAATGCACCACTTAAAAAGAGGAACAGTGTATACTAAGGTTTCAAATGTTCAAAAGTAGGTACAATTTTAAAGTAATTACATTTTAAAACCCTACAAGAAATCCCTTTTCCCCTCCCCCAAATTAATATTCTGTAAAGTTGTCTCCTTAGTGAAATTTCAGCCAGCAAATGCATGGCTATTTAAGGGAACATGCTTTCAATCTCTGCCTGAGGAAGAGTGCACTGGGAGGGTATCATTCAGATAAATAGGACAAGCCAAATACTGAGATTAGTAAAGTGGCATTGTTAATTGTCAAGATGATGCTGAATAGACAGAGGCACTTAATTGTTATGTTTGTGCTCCATTGCATCATTGTTTCTTTGTGTTGCTTTTAATTTGTTTTCTACTGTAACTCATGAAACTTACTTTACTGCCATTAAGGTGAATTTTTTGAAGCTGAATCTGCTCATTGGTTTGCCGATTCCCTCTCTTGAAATTAGATTGATGTAGTGTTATATATTCATTCCAATCTAATGACTTTTCAAGAGCCCCAGAGTAAAGCAAATGGGTTTCATTAATTTCCCTAATAGCATCACTGAAAGACATGTAATATGTGAAGTTAAAACTTCTTTTGTTTTTAATCTCTTAATGATCTCTTTTTCCTTTTTTCAGACTATCCTTTGTTTTACAGAAATAAAGGGGAATGAAAATGTCTCTTGGTGGATTTGTCAGGGAAGAGAGACTTCAACCGTTTTGGTGGAAATGTTTCATGGCATTTTTATGTTCTCTACTGATGTTTATTCTGCTATTCAGTCCATTTATTGCTCCATAAATTGCAATGTGTATGGTTTCTTTTATTTTTTTCAAATCCCAAGGAAAATGAAGACCAAGTTGCTCAGCCGCAACCTATTTAGCATCCTGAATTTGTGACTTGTCTCTGAATTAAAATCTAGAAGTACCCTTACAAGAACAGGAATTGTTATCATTGAAGGGAAAGCAAGATCTTCATATGTTTCATTTCTTCTGACCTAACTTCACAGGTGGTAAACCAAATTATTTGACACAACACAGAAAGTTTTTACTGAGGTTTTTTTTGCTGAAAAGGAGTTTGATTATTAGTTATGCTCTGACATGGACAACATTCTGATACCTTCAGAATACACTGTCTGAACCTAGGGTATAAATAAGCACCAGGAATGTTTTCATTACTTAGTTGCAGAATGAGGAATAAACAATCTTTGTTTTGAGGTGGCCCTAACCTTAATTTGTCACAGAAGTTAATTTGGTTGAAAGGTGATAGTTATAGACTTCATTAGTACCAGGGCCAATAGTCTATGATCTTTTTTTTTTTACAGACTTAGATTCACGTTTTGGACGATGAATGAAAACTAGGTGATAAATCACTATCCAGTGCTGTAAATGTTCCTTGTGCTTATTTACATCGCCTTTGGGTTTTTATTCCAGAAAAAGAGGAACATTCCATCATCTCTTGCAATGTAACTCTAAAGGTTTATTGGGTCTCTATTTATGTAAATAATCTCAGGGTTTAGCTACATCGTGCTGCTGGGTGAGATAGAGTGAACTCAAATCTGTCTCAAATCAATGTATTTAGAACTACTAAAAAACTGCCCTTATGTAAATAGCAGGCTTGCAGACTCTGGTATGGCCTTGTACTGATGTAGTTTGAACACGAATTAATATTTATTGGCTCAGGAACATTCTGGTGGTGCCACACAGAGCCAAAACAGCATACAAGACAAATGACAGGTTTTTGGAATGTTACCAGCACTGTGGAGACTGATAATCTTGAGCATTGCTGATAAAGGACTACAGTTTTCTCTGTGGTGTAATCCTTGAGGACGACAGAAATGAAAATGCCCCTTGCTTCTTTTTGTACACCTAGACTGAAGACAATAAATCCAGCTTAGTCAGGAGATACAATGATCATTTCATGTAGGCAGTTCTAGTCCCAGTACTTCATTAGCAACTCTATGTCTGACCATTATCAGACTGTGCTAAAGTTAAGAATGGAGATCAAACTTTGTTGTTAAGCCCTGCAGTTGTGAGACAGTCACCCATCTAATAACTATATCCTCTAGTCAGCAAAAACTCATTAGAGGATGAATAGTGAGTCATCAGTGTTTGTGATTTCCCACCAGATTTTCTGGTGGGAAGAAGGAAAAGTGAGGGGTTATTCACCTCTTAAAAGATGTTCCTGAGTCTTGATTTTCTCTCTATTGTTTCCAAAACTGTCTGGAAAATTTCTCACTCAACAACTGACCATGCTTTCCTGTATTTGTACAACTTACTTAATTTCCTACCAAAGGATTTTCTCATGGCATTCTACCAATTTTCAAGTGCCAAATTTTAGCACAACTTTTTTGTACCATTTAGCCAATACTTTTCAGTGAAAATTCACTAGTTTGGGAGAGTAGTAGGCACCACTGACCTACTTTTCCTGTTATTTACTAGTTGAGTTATGTACTACAGAAGCTTCCTTGACATGCTCCCTGGTCAACTCCTCTATGTTCCAAATTTGACAGAAAAGTCAGCTCATTAGTGCACTGTCTGTGTTTGTGTAGGAAGAATATCATCCTATTTTAGCATGATGTGTCTGACATTTGCTTTCAAATAGTATAATACAGCAAGAAAAACTAATCTTGAATTTACTCTGCTCACCAAGTATAGTGGAAAACCCTAATTATACCATCCTGAATCCATCTCTATAGTGCATTTTGTTAGAAGTCCCAGAAGTCTACGTTACATACTAATAAATATTTCAGTTATATCCTAAAGGAAATGAAGTTTGGGAAGATTTCTCAGCATAAAGACAAGTAGAAATTCAATTCTTATTATTTTGGTTTATACATATGAATTATTGTGGAAACTTGACTGTGGCAGGTAAATCTCACTGTATGAGGTCATGTATTCCTTCAGTTTCCTTGGTTATGTCATATTGTGATTTGTGATGATCCAAGCAATGTTTCTCTTCAGTTAATGTTATGAAGTTCCCCATGTATTTTTCTGGGACAGCTTTGACCAATTTCCTTACTGCCATATGTGTTCAAATATTTTATAGCTATTGATTCCTATACAGATAGGAATAAATGTCATAACATCCACTTTTAGAAGGTCCCAAGAGTAGGAGATATTCACAAGAGAAGAATTCAATGGGCCATGAAGAAACTGGTTTTGAAAAACAGTTTTGGACCAAAATGTCCCTGCTTAGCGGAAGTACAACATATCCTACACCTAATCTCAGTCAGTTTCCTCACTTCTTTTCTATGAAAAGTATTTCCTACTGGTCTACAGAAGCAGTAAGTGATTATCTATCTTACTGCAAAGCAGAGTCCATACTGGCCATGTTATCGAGGTACAGCAAGAGAAGGACCTTGAAAAATAATTCCTTGTTCCTTCGGCTTCATGAGGAGAAGCAACAGCCTTATGAAGGCGAGAAGTATCATGAATTTGTAGTATCACGAATTTGTAGTATCACAAGTGTGATGCCAAAAATACAGCATGCCCAATACTTTTCATGAGAAATTCAAATAAGTCCGTTCTTGTATATGTCTAGGTTTTATATGGCTGTCCTTATCCTGTAAACCTTCTGCTTTATTTAATCATGAAGCAGATGCACAGATTTTACTGCTCTTCATTGCTCTCTACCTTCATATATCATATCTTCTGCATCTTGCCATTGTCTGAGTTGTAAGGACAATTCAAAGAGATGTAATTACCCAAAGTTCTTCAGCAGAGTACAAGCCTTTTTAAAAAAATAAAAAAGATAGCAAAAGTAAAACCAGCACCCTTTTTCTTCTATATTTTTTTTTTTAAACTGAAGACACATTTGAAAATGTGTAATAGTATCTGCTTACAATTCTCTAACATCTCAGACAGTGATCCATCTCAGATATGAAGGAATAAAATTCTGTAGTTAATTTTTTTCTATGCTTTAATTTTATTTACCACACATGTAGGTTAATATAAACAAATCATATTAGGATATACCATATTCCTATGTTTTGGCTACTGAATTAAATAGTCACTAGGGTATTTATGATGCCTTTCATTTCCAACAGCACAAGATGTCTCAGAACTACAAGATTCAGTTGTTGGTTTGAGTATGGATTTGGAACATCCTCAGGGGATGAGCTATTGCTCTCTTGCATATCCAGTTTGTGTCTTCCATATTCAGTTTGTGTCTTCCATCTTCAGAACAAGATAGAGTACCTCTTTTCAATCTGCACTTGAACACTTCTCTCACCCATCAAGATTTTGGATCTACTTCATTAGATCTAGAGTGATGAAGAATACTGAGAGGAACACGGTAGCACTGTCTTCATACAAGCCAATTTTTAACTGGAATATTTAAAGTCATTCTGAAAGCACAACTCAACAGACAAGGACGTGGATGTACCTGTACTTCTGTCTTCTCTTTGATCTTTCCAAATGAGCTGATCTCAAAAGGTGCTTGAACCTTTTTCCCTTGTATGTCTGGTGGAATCTTTTTTCTACTTTTTTTTTTTTTTTTTCAGAATTAAACTAGCTGTCAGGAATAGCTGTCTTAAAACAAAAGCATTTTAAGAATTTTAAAAAAGCATTAGAAGGTATTATTCAAAATTACAAGAAGCCAGCAATCCTATTCAGTTTCACAGGAATATAATCTTTATTGGAAGCTAAGTTTGATAACTTTTCCCTTAAGTTACAATGTAAGGAACAAGCAATTCTCAGTTGTTTGGTTCTCTCAGGTGTTGGTGAAAGCCAAGGAGTATACAAGATTTTTACAGTATAAATATATTGGGCCACAGTTCAGCTGGCTTCAATGGAGGTCACTGTTATCAAAGGATAAGTACTTCACTTGAGGGTTTCATTTTTTGCTACCATCAAAGGGCAACTGCCAGCAAAGGGCAACACCTTTACAATCAGTCATATCTGTCAACACTATGGTGCCCATCTCTGCTGAAACAGAGAAAGGAGAAATTGCTGTGGACATCAGATCACTGCTAATCTTTGTCAGTGATCACATCTACTGATAGTGCTACAAAAATACTGATATGGGCTGCAGGTTTAATATCTCAAGAAAGGATTCCCTGTAGATATGTGTCAGCTTTATCAACCCTAATTTAGATAGTAGCTGAACCATCTGTACTTGATTTATGTAGACACAGAAGAACAAAAATCAGTTAGCAGATAGTTTACTCGCATCCCATTTCTCAAATACACTGGCTGAATCAAGTGACTGAAACCTTACAAACAAGAAGAGACTTAATTTTTTTTTTATGAACCCATATTCCTATGCACTCTGTTTTAATCATGGCCCCACAGTACTTGGGCTCACAAAAAAAATATTAAAATTAATAAAATTCATTGGATTATAAAAGGAGATAAAAAAGTTAAATGATCTGAAGTACATTTTATATAAGACTGTCATTTTTCAATATGCGTTCAAAACAAGGCTGTCTGTTAGAGGAAGGAATATATTACTGCAGTGCAGGAGATTTCAATAACTTCAGCTATTCAGAAAAGATTATTGAGACATTTATGACTGAAGGAAAATATTCCCCATCAAAATATGTTTTCCAAGATGCTAGTCCAAGCAACTGCTTGAGGAGTTGGAAAACTTTCTTGGAAAGTGTTATGCTTTAGCAGGGTCTCAGTGGCTCTTTGTGTAGTGGAGTTATATGAAATATTTGGAGTTGGACCTAAAACAAGTGATTGTGTACATCACTTCTGCTTCCTGTGATGTATTTCTGTTTCTCTTCAGTTCTTTGGCCTTTGTTATCCCAGACCTACTTTACAGACCTACTTTGGTATAAAAAGCAGGGCTCAAAGTTCAGCTCTTGAACGTAATTGGCTAGTTTCAGCGTGGAGTGGGATATATGCACTTCAGTCCTTCTGCTCTGGGTTTTCTGATGATTCTTTTCATTGTCCTGTGAATGAATAACATAAAATAATTGTTGCTCTTCAGAACAGAGTCAAAAGCCAGTGGTCTATCTCCCAGTCATTGGTGTTTCTAGCATAAGCACCCTGACCACAAGCTAGAAGACTTTTCCTTCTTTTTTTATTCAAGCGCTTGTGGGTTTTTTACCTGGACTATACAATGAATCCATTGTAGATGGCAGCACCCCAAGAGCAGCTTTGATTCAAGGTCTCAGTTGCTGCAGGGGGGACAGAAGTTGAACCAGCTCCCAACAGCCTATCTCATAGCACCTGGGCTTTCAGAAAACCCAGGAAGTTCTGCGGATCAGACTGCTGGGGCCAAGAAGAATCGAGCCTCTAAAGAACTTACTCTCCATCTGGGCCCAAATGGCATTCCTAATAAAAGAAACCTGAGATAAGGATAGAAATACTCCCCAGACACTGGATATAAGGAAAGGAAGGAATGGCCTGAAGTTGTGTCAAGGGGGGTTTAGGTTGAATGACAGAAAAAGATTCTTCACCCAGAGAGTGGTTGGGTACTGGAACAGGCTCCCCAGGGAAGTGGTTACAGCACCAAGCCTGACAACGTTCAAGAAGAATTTGGATTATAATCTCAGGCACATGGTGTGACTCTTGGAGAGAGTCATGTGCAGGGCCAGGAGTTGGACCCAATGATCATTGTGGGTCCCTTCCAACTCAGCATATTTTATTATTCTGTTAAAAATTTCTTCACTAGAGGATTGTCAAGCATTGGAGTAGGTTGCCCAATTGCACTTAGGGACATAGTTTATTGGTGGCCTTGGAAGTGCTATGTTAGCAGTTAGACTTGATGATCTTAAAGGTCTTTTCCAGCCTAAACAATTATATGATTCTGCTATGTTCATGAGTTGTAATCTCTAAGAAGCTCTTATTTGTGGCTGAACTTTTATTTTTAAGTGTTATCTGTGCAAGTCACAGTAGTTTAACACGATGTTCTTCAACCAGTTCATCTCTTGTTTTAATTGCTTGGCTTAATTTACAAAGGGCCACAAACTAAATCAGTCTAAGGGAAATTTAAATGTTCAAATGCACTTAATGGTAGAGTTTGCACTGCTTTAATGTTATTGATCCAGATTTAAGTCACTTGAATTTATACTTCACTTGTGTATAGATGAGGTCATGAGCTCTACAAAGACATGACATTAGAAAGGTGAATGTCATTCCCTCTGATCATTTGAAGACTCAATCAACACACAGGATATGCTTTAAGATCTTGTTTGTTTTGCCAAGAAAGCCCAGAGAACATAATGTATTTTACCATAGTGGAAGGAGAACAGAAGGAAAGTCCTAATGGACACCTTGTCTCTGTCTTTATTCAACTATTAGAATATGGGACATTGACACAAAAGGAAGTTGTGAAAAAAGAGGGTATTTTATTTTTCTTATAAACGTTACCTTACATCTAGACTAAACAGAAAGGAAAAAAAAAGGCGGGGGGTGGGAAGAAGAAAGAGTAGATCAATGTTTTGGTTAGATTAGGAACAGTAGGTTCATAATTAATTTACTTTCTTGTTCCAGGCTCTTGTAGTGAGAAATACGCATCTGATTTGCAGACAACAGGGCCATCAGTGTGGTTTCAGCTTTTACAATATAGTGAAGAAAATGTCTGTAATCATATATTGTGGGCTTGCAGAATGACACTTGACACTTAATTTATTCTTATGCAGTACTGTTTTAGAGAGCATGTATTCTCCTGGCTTAATCACTTGACTTTGTCTCAGCTATTACTTAACAAAGGATTGTAACAGAGAACCACATTCAAGTATGTACCTCCTCTGGCACTTGTCTGTTTAAAGCACTTCCCCATTCCATTCTTGAACACTCAAAACCTCTCCTTCGCCAAATGTATACTCAACATTTTGCCCTTTTGTTGTCTCAGTACAGTAAGATTTATCTCACAGAAGAGGCATCACAGTCATACTGTCTTACAAGATCTGGTCAAAAGGTCATAGTTACAAAGAAGAAATGGCAACACTATGAGAAAAATGAGTGCCAGTATTTTTATTTGTAGTAGTTTTCACAGTGGAGATTCAGCTTATAAACAAAGGGTGCAGCCTATTTAGAAAAAAAATATTCTAAATATTACTTTGTCTTTCTACTCATCAGACTGTTTTTTCTTTTCCTTGTTGTGGATTTTATAGTGCTAAATGTTGGAACTCTCTGAACCATGGGCAACCTGATATCACCCTTATGTCTGGCATAATCTAACACAAAAGACTGTCCTTAGAAAATGTCAGCTTACTGTTTTTAATGAGGGAATAAAACATTAAATAGTGACACAGAACCAGTTATAGGAAAGAGAAATTACATGCAAACAGTTACTAGAACCAGAACTTTTCAACAGGTTCAAAAATACCCTGTAAAGTGTGATGCACTTGGGTGCCTGCTGGAATAGCATCTTATGTTTCATGATGCATTGGAAAACACAGCCACCTGGTTTTGAAGCTCTTTATGGAAGAAAGGATGGATGCTTCTGATGAAAATTCTCCCTTCTGGGACTGCAACCTGTGGTGTGTGACTAAAAATAATTCACCTAAGGGTTTCACACACAGAAAAGAAAACCTTGCAAGGAAATGTAACTGCCTTTGGCACAGACATAGGCTACTTTCCCCTAAACACAGATCTTTAATGAGAACTGTTCTACTTCATCAAACATATGTCCTTTTTCCCAGTGAAGGAACTCCTGTCGTTCCCTAGGGCTAATGCAAACCAAAGGCATTAGCTCTTCATGCTGCACTCATGAGGTATAGTGACCCACCATACAGCACTGCCTAAACTCTAGTAAAATCTGTGCAGAGAACTCGTCTCAACAAAATAGATTTCGGCTGAAATACACTTTCAAAGCCAAAAGACTTTAAGAAGAGTTCTGATGGAGTGTTTGAGGGGAGGAAACCTAAAATTACCTGAATTTAAAATCTGCCCACCCATTTCCAACTGAAAATGAAGATTTCAACCTGATACCCTTTGGGGAATACACTGAAGGGTGGACAGAGAGCAGCAAAAAAACAATTTGGAAGCATCTAAGTTTTCATTAAATGGAACTTTTTTCTCTGGCTTTTCCAATCCTTCCTGTAGCATTGATTTCATCTTGGCCTAGCTCTTTCTGTGCCTATTTACATAGGTCTGGAGTTAACGATTCTGACCTTTCTTATATTTAAGAGATCATAAGAGACCAGCTACTACCCTGGCAAGTTCTTCTTAATTCCCTTTTTCAACTTTCAGCATGATATCTGTAGAATAGCACTCTTAATCTTTTTGAATTTACAGTGACCAAAAAAAAATTCTTAGTTACCTTTTTAGGGACTTTCCCTAAGCGGACAGCAGATCACAGAACTCTATGCATCACAAGATGTAAAGAAATGCTGTAGACTAATAATTTGGGGAGAAATCTACCTTTTTTCCCCCGAAAATTACTTTGTGAATGAGGTCTTTTCAGATTGTTTTCAAGATAAAGACCAAGGAAGAAATCAAAATAACAAGTTAAAAAATAAAAAAAAAATGAAAAAAAACTCTGGAAAAAACATTTTTACTAGCCCCGCAAAAATTCTGTTTATTTTTGTCATCCTGTGTTTGCAGCTACACTTAGGATTTGCCAGTGTCCTAAAGAATGGAAAATCTTTCCTGGAATAGGAAATTCTGTGGATAAATAGGTGAGTTAATGAGTGTGTTACATCTACACATATAACCAGCTTCTACATCCCTGCTCAGACCCAGTGTTTAGATCTTCATAAATGAAAAAAAACAAACCAAGAACTATGACTTTGATGGTTTTCCTCCTATTAAAGTTGAATAACATTTTAATCACTTCATCACTGAATAGATTATTTCTTGACCTAATGACTTTTTAAATTTAGATGTTGCACTGTAAAAAATCAGTTTTACATCCTCAAGTTCATAATGTCCTGAATCTCACTGAAACGTCTTTCCTTTCCACTTTAAAAGACTGCACATGAACACCCTATAACACAGCAAGGGTAATATTCTTGTCAATCAACATACCTGTCAATCAAATCCTTGTTTCATTACTTTGGTTTTGTCCTTTTGGCAGGAGACACTCATCTTCCTTACAATCAAATTTCATGGTGTCAAAGTTCATGTTTTCTTTTCTTGGTCTTCATGGTCCTCCTTATGCAAAAGTCCCTGTCAAATGAGGCCCATGGAGTAACCGGCACATATCTCTCAAACCTGGAATGGTACTTTTTAGTAAATGCAAGCTTCTTCACTGCTTGCTGATGTTTAAAATCAAAGAATTGCATAGGATGATTGCTCTCCTCTATTGCTTTTCAATTTTATTCTGTATCACATTTCACAGTGGCAGATTGTATCCTTGCTTTTCTTCCCTGGAAGGGAAAATTCCCTCATTTCTCTTGATATTGGAAACACTTTCTTCAGCATGTGAATAGACCAGTGCACAGAGAAGTTGATCCCTTAGGTTTCGGAAGCACTATGTTATTTAGCGCAATCAGGTGTACCCTGAAGATAGTGTGAAACACTCATTTCTAAATTGGAGAGACCAGTAATATCTAGAGATCAGTGATTTTTTTTTCAGAAACAGACAAGTGCCATTTCATCTCCTCTGGTTAGTTTAGACATTTTATTTCCTCTTCCTCAAAAAATTGATATTCAACTTTTATCCTTATGACATACAGGATGATGAACAAGTTTCTAGTACCTGAGTCCTGGCGCATGATTGGAATATTATCCCTTAATAAACCTTTTATATAGCACCAACTCCTGGTTCTATGTAGAGCACATGGAAGCTTTGCAAAAGGTGGTTTTCCAGGAGGTGAACCTCTTCACAGCAGGGCCTTTTCCCTGACCCAGACCAACTACTTTAGTTCACATCCGCAGCTACTGCTGCTGCTGCACCACCACAAACCATGACAAGATAGCTACTCAGCACTCCACAATGCTATTGCCTGACAACACAGCCCAGCAGAAAAGGCACATATTGAAGACAACTGCCGGTTTTCTGCCCTTTTACTCCTCATCATGATAGAGCAATAAATCCTATTATGAAGGATATCTGGTCACTAGAAAACTGGTGGAAATAGCCGGTTTCGTGGGGCAGTACTGCTTTTGTAATAGTTCCAAGTAAGGACCATCTTAGATTGAGACCAGAGGTGCAAACACAAAAAAAATCAAAACCTCATTATTCATTCTAGAAGCTACCAGTCCTTCAGCATTTATAGACAACATCAATCTACAGATCTTGTGGATTGTTTTGATACTTCCACTGAAAGATACTCCCTTTCATATGTCTCCTTCTACCCTACCCTTCATTCTGTCTAGCTTGTTTCTTGACTGCTTGAAGTCTGTCAGGGGAAGCTCAGTGGACACCATGACCTACCAGGTGTATTTGGGAATAAGGTGCTGCACACGCTGAAAAATCTGTTTTCTGTGTCAGTGTCCAAATTCACGTGTCTTCTACCTGTCACATTTCTCAGGGTAGGTTTTCTGAGTCTCCATGCTCTGGATCAGAGACCGACTATGATACAGCAAAGGTTTTCCATTTACTGCGCAAAATAGAAGCTCATTAACCAAGGGATAGGCTCATCACAGTCAATAATAAATACCTGTGGCAAAGAAAAATGATGTCTATATTACACAAATAATGCAAATACAAAGATAATAGGATCATCAAAGATGTAAAGGTGGGGGAAACTGCTTTTCCTCATCTACTATATGATGGATTTCTTCTCTGCAGTATGTATTACTCATTGTGATATCAATTTCAACTCTTATAGCTTCACGTCCCCTTAGGGGGAAGGGGCATACAGAAAAATATGCTGAGTCTTCAGCCTAA
Organism: Corapipo altera; assembly: GCF_003945725.1. Classification (NCBI taxonomy): domain Eukaryota; kingdom Metazoa; phylum Chordata; class Aves; order Passeriformes; family Pipridae; genus Corapipo; species Corapipo altera. Next base: position 21,724,749 of record NW_020884877.1, read on the forward strand.
AAATTTCTGTACTGTGGTCTAGTCAAATAGACTGGAAAGGACTATTATTATTGTGATAGTGACCTTAGGCTATTCACTTCTGTCTTTCTTTTGAAATGAGTAGAAAGGTCCTAACTTAACTATGCTCTCCTGTTGAACATCATTGAGTAGGAACTCTTCATCACAATTAAATGAACACATCACATCAGAGGGACACTCCAGTCAGGTGGCATTCCACAGAATTCTCTCTCCTTAGCAGAAATACAAGTTAAATTAAGTCTGGAGTTTTTAAATTTCTGAAAGACCATTACAAGTATAGTATATGCATTCAGTACAGGGCAATTTCCATCTGATCACAAAGAAATAATCAAAGTGGTCTTAACTTTTAATCTTCTTTCCCTTACTCTTTTCTTGTTGGTTTAATCCCCAAGGGTTATAGCATTTTAGAACCATGAGCACTTGGATATCCTGAAATAAAACTTCTATTTCACAGTGAAAATTATTCAAGACTAGAGATCTGGAGTCCAAGTTCTGTTGACTGTCTGTAAGCAGAGCATCATAAGTAGTCACAATTTGTTCTCTTTTATTTTCTCATTCAAATTGCAATCTCTCTTCACATGCAATTGCATAGTGTAAAGCATACAGCCCTTTGACATAACCATGTCTGGGAAGATGGTTTAATAATACAGGATTAAACATATCAGAATTTAAACTTCTGGGACAAGTCATAAAAGCTGATTAAAACAAAATAATTACAAATTCATCAACATAATTACTTTGTCCATCTCAAAATTCTCTATATGTTTTAGTTTTTGTCTTTCTTCTCCTTCGTATAGTTTTGAATTCAAAGAGTTTTAAAACAATATTGTTTAAAAATAGAATATCAAAACACTTAATTTTGAAAATGTCAAAATGGATTTTTATTAAAGAATAAAAATATTTAGATGTATTTTGATTCAGATATTTAGCCATACTTCAGCATGAGTTCAAAATAACCTCAGACAACTGAAACTTAGTTTTTCTGCAAGAAACAGTTCTGGCCACAAGTACAAATGTCCTGCTGTGGCTTTGCCAGCACTTCTTTTTTCAGTTGTGACTGCAATGAAGCAGTGCACGAGGATGAAGAAAAGAAACCAAACCAGTTTTGTTCTAAAAAGTTTCATTTTGAAAGTGTTGTGTGGCATAATCCAAATTTGCTTTTTCAGTCTGGTGCTGTGACAGTCTACGGCTATGTTTTCTGTTTCAGCTGTCCCTTTGCGTATCTTGTTCACTCTTGCAGCATTATTCATATACTTTTTTTTTTCTTTTCTGCCCAAACATTCCCACCCATTTCAATGAATAAAAATGTTACTAATTCTCCTTTACCCATCACCATCTTAGTGTGGAATATCAATTAAGAGACTGAAACATCATCACCTAGATTAAATTATCATTACATTTGGATTATATAAGACAAGTTCCTTTATCAAGGTACAAGGTGAAAATAGTACCATGATTTTTGCAAAAGGGGTGAAACCCTTATTATGTGGCTAAAGTTCGTCTCTGGTTCCCACAAAATTTCCTTTTTATTCTAAGGTCTTTGCAATCTTTCTCTGTTTGCACACTCCTCTGAGTGAGTCTGATGGTATAGTCAGATGTAAGATGCCTTATCATCATGTCAGGCTCTCAGTGTTTATGGACAATCTTCTGCTGTGCAACAGCCTTCATGGTTCTTATGTGCCAAGCAAAGAATTCATGTTGGTTGCTATGTCCCAAGGGCAGAAAGAAATGGAGGCATTTTAGTGCTACATCCCATCAGCTCGGCAGTGAGCAGTGGAGAGATTTAAATATTAACCTTTAATGCACTGTCGATAAAGATTTGCTGCTTCTCCTATTGCAGCTCTTGAGATTGATATTACCAGAATATCCTACACATTTTACTCCCACCTGACACCTTACATGTTGTTTTCCCTGTCTGACCCTAGGGATACACATGCTTCTGCTTTTCATTTCTGAAGTTTGATCAGATTTCTTTGTTGTAGTCAGATGTCAGTGTAGATAAAAATCCATTCCTTGCAAAATGTGATATTTGACTGTCAGAAGAAAATCACCTTTTATTTTGTTAAAGCTGCTTCTACCACCAATACTCCTGTTGAATTTTATCCACATTTCACATATACACTGGAAAAGAAGGCAAAATGGCATTCCTTGTGGTGTTCTGACCTCAGCTGACAACTCAGCCCCACACAGCTGCTTATTCATTCCTCACCCTGGTGCAATGGGGGAGAGAATCAGAAGCGTGAAGGTGAGAAAACTCCTGGGTTGAAGTGAAGACACTTTAATAGGTAGAACAAAAGCCACACAAGGAACCAAAGCAAAACAAGGAATTCATTCACTGCTTTCCATGGACAGTCAGGTGTTCAGCCCTCCCCAGGGCAGCAGGGCTCCATCACAAGTAATGAAGACTTGGAAAGACAAACACCACAACACTGACCCACTTCCTTCTTTTCCTCCACCTTTTTATCCTGAGCATTGTGCCGTGTGGTGTGGAATATCCCTTGGTCAGTTGGGGTCAACTGTTCCAGCCATGTCTCCTCCCAACTTCTTGTGCCCCACAGCCTCCTCACCAGTGGGGTGGTGTGAGGAGTAGAAAAGGCTTTGACTCTGTGTGAGCAGTGCTCAGCAGTGACTGAAACATTTCTTGCTCTTCTATTATCAAAACTGTTTCCAGTCCAAATCCAAAACACAGCCCCATAGATGCTACTGTGAAGAAAATCAACCTACCCCAGCCAAAATAAGCACACACTTGCGAGAACATGCTTCTACAAGCCTTGCTTTCAAGTGTTCTCCCCTCAAAACTTTTCCCTTCAGGCAACTGTGAGATAAGAGACTCTATTACAGAAAAGCACTGTACTGAATTGTAGGAAATTGTTAGACATAATTATGTCTAAAATGTGCCCTAACAGTAGTATTCAAATAACAAGTCATAAGTTATTAGTTCTAATACATGCTATGTGTTTCTTAGTTACCCACTGAAATTGTATTTACAATGCCACTGGCATAAACATTTACCATCAAGCAAAGACAAATGTATAAGCGATTTTACAGACTTATTTGTGAACTACTGAGTCTATATTAAGGTCCACCAATAAGCTTTGGGTTTTAGAGGCAATGAATATATGATCAGAAAAAATGAGCATGTGCCTCTGCCCTGAACATATTATAGTATTTTTAAAAAGATTGAAGGTAGAGAAGAATTCATTTCTCTTCACAGGGTTTGAGTGAATTCCAAACAGAGTTAATAGTAAGTTTTCCATTAACTTAAATAGAGCTAGGAAAGATCAATGTATGGGCTTTGCACTTATAGTGGCAATAACATTGCACTTCCTTTAACAAAATAAGGAAAAGAATTGAATCCTGAAGTCCCAATAAGGCAAGAGGAGTCATGGATTAAACTGAGACTCAAATTAAGTTTAATGCACTGGCATTACATTGCTGTTACGTCTTGGTACAGTGAAAACATGGTACAGTGAAAACACATCTTTCAAAGAAGCTGCAATGGAGTCCTGACTCCGCCAGACAGATGAAGTGGATCCAGTTGGACTTTGTCATCTCTCCAAAGAAGACCAAAACAATACTTCAACAGTTGCTCTGGCTACCACAGTGTCAGAGAGGTGTGGAGACACAATGCTGCTGGTGGAAGGAGTTGTCCCCTAGTA